>NC_071344.1:24065622-24386637 GCF_027744825.2 Synchiropus splendidus
CCAAACATTAAAATGTTGATAACTTTCGAAAAACACTTCAGACAGCTTAGATTTGAAGTGTAACTACTAGAAAGACCCTTTCTGCTATAGTGGGAGGTGAAAATTTCATGTTCTGAAGCTTCCCTGCAAAGTTATGGCACAATGCAGAAAACGCATCTTCAGCCTGATATAAGGTGGGTTCCAGAACGCTAAACATAAAAATGTTGATGACTTTGGAAAAAACACTTCAGACAGCTTAGATATGATGTGCAACTAGGAGAAAGACCATTTCTGCTATAGTGGGTGGTGAAAATTCGATGTTCTGAAGCTTCCCTGCAAAGTTATGGCACAATGCGTAAAACGCGTTTTCAGCCTGACATAAGGTCGATTCCGGAACGCCAAACATAAAAAAGGTGATAACTTTTGAAACACACTTCAGACAGCTTAGATTTGATGTGCAACTACTAGAAAGACCCTTTGTGCTATTGTGGGAGGTGAAATTTTCATATTCTGATGCTTCCCTGCAAAGTTATGGCACAAAGCAGAAAACGCGTTTTCAGGCTGTGATAAGGTTGATTCCGGAACGCCAAACATAAAAATGTTGATAACTTTCGAAAAACATTTCAGACAGCTTAAATTTGAAGTGCAACAACTAGAAAGACCCATTCTGCTATAGTGGGAGGTGAAAATTTCATGTTCTGAAGCTTCCCTGCAAAGTGATTTCACAATGCAGAAAACGCATTTTCAGCCTGAGATAAGGTGGGTTCCAGAACGCTAAACTTAAAAATGTTGATGACTTTGGAAAAACACTTCAGACAGCTTAGATATCATGTGCAACTAGTAGAAAGACCCTTTCTACTATACTGGGAGGTGATAATTTCATGTTCTGAACCTTTATGCAAAGTTATGGCACAATGCGTAAAACGCGTTTACAGCCTGAGATAAGGTCGATTCCGGAACGCCAAACATAAAAATGTTGATAACTTTGGAAAAACACTTCAAACAGCTTAGATTTGATGTGCAACTACGAGAAAGACCCTTTCTGATATAGTGGGTGGTGAAAATTCGATGTTCTGAAGCTTTATGCAAAGTTATGGCACAATGGGTAAAACGCGTTTTCATCCTGAGATAAGGTCGATTCCGGAACGCCAAACAGAAAAATGTTGATAACTTTGGAAAAACACTTCAGACAGCTTAGATTTTATGTGCAACTACTAGAAAGACCTTTTCTGCTATAATGGAAGTGTAAAATTTCATGTTGTGAAGCTTCCCTGCAAAGTTATGGCACAATGCGTAAAACCCATTTTCAGCCTGATATAAGGTGGGTTCAGTAACGCCAAACATAAAAATGTTGATGACTTTGGAAAAACACCAGACAGCTTAGATTTGATGTGCAACTACTAGAAAGACCCTTTCTGCTATAGTGGGTTGTGAAAATTTCATGTTCTGAAACTTCCCTGAGAAGTTATGGCACAAGGCAGAAAACTCGTTTTCAGGCTGAGATAAGGTCGATTCCGGAAAGCTAAACATAAAAATGTTGGTAACTTTGGAAAAACACTTCAGACAGCTTAGATTTCATGTGCAACTACTAGAAAGACCCTTTCTGCTATAGTGGGAGCTGAAAATTTCATGTTTTGAAGCTTCCCTGCAAAGTTATGGCACAATGCGTAAAACGCGTTTACAGCCTGAGATAAGGTCGATTCCGGAACGCCAAACATAGAAATGTTGATAACTCTGGCAAAACACTTCAGACAGCTTAGATTTGATGTGCAACTAGGAGAAAGACCCTTTCTGCTATTGTGGGTGGCGAACATTCGATGTTCTGAAGCTTCCCTGCAAAGTTATGGCACAATGCGTAAAACGCGTTTTCAGCCTGTGATAAGGTCGATTCCGGAACGCGAAGGATAAAAATGTTGATAAATTTGGAAAAACACTTCAGACAGCTTAGATTTGATGTGCAACTACTAGAAAGACCCTTTATGCTATTTTGGGAGGTGAAAATTTCATGTTCTGAAGATTCCCTGCAAAGTTGTGGCACATTGCAGAAAAAGCGATTTCAGCCTGAGATAAGGTTGATTCCGGAACGCCAAACATAAAAATGTTGATAACTTTGGAAAAACATTTCAGACAGCTTAGATTTGATCTGCAACTACTAGAAAGACCCTTTCTGCTATAGTGGTAGGTGAAAATTTCATGTTCTGAAGCTTTATGCAAAGTTATGGCACAATGCGTAAAACGCGTTTTCAGCCTGAGATAAGGTCGATTACGGAACGCCAAACATAAAAATGTTGATAAATTTTAAAAAACACTTTAGACAGCTTAGATTTGATGTGCAACTACTAGAAAGACCCTTTCTGATATAGTAGGTGGTGAAAATTCAAGGTCCTGAAGCTTCCCTGCAAAGTTATGGCACATTGCAGAAAAAGCGTTTTCAGCCTGAGATAAGGTTGATTCCGGAACGCCAAACATAAAAATGTTGATAACTTTGGAAAGACACTTCAGACAGTTTAGATTTGATGTGCAACTACGAGAAAGACCCTTTCTACTATAGCTGGAGGTGAAAATTTCATGTTAGGAGGCTTCCCTGCAAAGTTATGGCACAATGCAGAAAACTCGTTTTCAGACTGAGATTAGGAGGGTTCCCGAAAGCCAAACATAAAAATGTTGATAACTTTGGAAAAACATTTCAGACAGCTTAGATTTGATCTGCAACTACTAGAAAGACCCTTGCTGCTATCGTGGCAGGTGAAAATTTCATGTTCTGAAGCTTTATGCAAAGTTATTGCACAATTCGTAAAACACGTTTTCAGCCTGAGATAAGTTCGATTCCGGAACGCCAAACATAAAAAAGTTGATAACTTCAGTAAAACACTTCAGACAGCTTAGATTTGATCTGCAACTACTAGAAAGACCCTTTCTGATATAGCGGGAGGTGAAAATGTCCTGTTCTGAAGCTTCCCTGCAAAGTTATGGCACAATGCGTGAAACGCGTTTTCAGCCTGAGAGAAGGTCGATTCCGGATCGCCAAACATAAAAATGTTGATAACTTTTGAAAAACACTTCAGACAGCATAGATTTGATTTGCAACTACTAGAAAGACTCTTTCTGCTACAGTGGGATGTGAAAATTTCATGTTCTGAAGCTTCCCTGCAAAGTTTTGGCACAATGCAGAAAACAGGTTTTTAGCCTGAGATAAGGTCGATTCCGTTACGCCAAACATAAAAATGTTGATTACTTTTGAAAAAACACTTCAGACAGCTTAGATTTGATGTGCAACTACTAGAAAGACCCTTTCTGCTATAGTGGGAAGTGAAAATTTGATGTTCTGATGCTTCCCTGCAAAGTTATGGCACAATGCAGAAAACTCGTTTTCAGGCTGAGATAAGGTCGATTCCGGAACGCCAAACATAAAAATGTTGATAACTTTAGAAAAACACTTCAGACAGCTTAGATTTGAAGTGCAACTACTAGAAAGACCCTTTCTGCTACAGTGGGATGTGAAAATTTCATGTTCTGAAGCTTCCCTGCAAAGTTATGGCACAATGCTTAAAACGCGTTTTCAGCCTGAGAAAAGGTCGATTCCGGAACGCCAAACATAAAAATGTTGATAACTTTGGAAAAACACTTCAGACACCTTAGATTTGATGTGCAACTACGAGAAAGACCCTTTCTGATACAGTGGGAGGTGAAAATTTCGTGTTCTGAAGCTTCCCAGCAAAATTATGGCACAATGCAGAAAACGCGTTTTCAGCAGGAGATAAGGTTGGTTCCGGAACGCCAAACATAAAAATGCTGATAACTTTTGAAAAACACTTCAGACCGCTTAGATTTGATGTGCAACTCCTATAAAGACCCTTTCTGCTCCAGTGGGATGTGAAAATTTCATGTTGTGAAGCTTCCCTGCAAAGTTTTGGCAAAATGCAGAAAACATGTTTTTAGCCTGAGATAAGGTCGATTCCGGAACGCCAAAAATAAAAATGTTGATAACCTTTGAAAAACACTTCAGACAGCTTATATTTGATGTGCAACTACTAGAAAGACCCTTTCTGCTATAGTGGGAAGTGAAAATTTGATGTTCTGAAGCTTCCCTGCAAAGTTATGGCACAATGCAGAAAACTCGTTTTCAGGCTGAGATATGGTCGATTCCGGAACGCCAAACATAAAAATGTTGATAACTTTAGAAAAACACTTCAGACAGCTTAGATTTGATGTGCAACTATGAGAAAGACCCTTTCTGCTACAGTGGGATGTGAAAATTTCATGTTCTGAAGCTTCTCAGCAAAGTTATGGCACAAAGCTTAAAACGCGTTTTCAGCCTTAGATAAGGTCGATTCCGGAACGCCAAACATAAAAATGTTGATAACTTTGGAAAAAAACTGCAGACAGCTTAGATTTGATGTGCAACTACTTGAAAGACCCTTTCTGCTGTAGTGGTAGGAGAAAATTTCATGTTCTGAAGCTTCTCTGCAAAGTCATGGCACAATGCAGAAAAAGCATTTTCAGCCTGACATAAGGTGGGTTCCGGAACGCCAAACATAAAAATGTTGATAACTTTCGAAATACACTTGAGACAGCTTAGATTTGATGTGCAAATACCAGAAAGACCCTTTCTGCTATAGTGGGTAGTGAAAATTCCATGTTCTGATGCTTCCCTGCAAAGTTATGGCACAATGCGTAAAACCCGTTTTCATCCTGAGATAAGGTCGATTCCGGAATGCCAAACATAAAAATGTTGATAACTTTGGAAAAACACTTCAGACAGCTTAGATTTGATGTGCAACTACTAGAAATACCCTTTCTGATATAGTGGGAGGTGAAAATTTCATGCTCTGAAGCTTCCTTTCAAATTTATGGCACAATGCGAAAAACGCGTTTTCAGCCTGAGATAAGGTCGATTCCGGAACGCCAACATAAAAAAAGTTGATAACCATGGTAAAAACACTTCAGACAGCTTAGATTTGATGTGCAACTACTAGAAAGACCCTTTCTGCTATGGTTGGAGGTGAAAATTTCATGTTCTGAAACTTCCCTGCAAATTTATGGCACAATGTGAAAAACGCACTTTCAGCCTGAGATAAGGTCGATTCCGAAATGCCAAACATAAAAATGTTGATAACTTTGGAAAAACACTTCAGACAGCTTAGATTTGATGTGCAACTGCTAGAAATACCCTTTCTGATATAGTGGGAGGTGAAAATTTCATGCTCTGAAGCTTCCTTTCAAATTTATGGCACAATGCAGAAAACGCATTTTCAGCCTGACATACGGTGGGTTTTAGAACGCCAAACATAAAAATGTTGATAACTTTCGAAATACACTTCAGACAGCTTATATTTGATGTGCAAATACTAGAAATACCCTTTCTGATATAGTGGGCAGTGAAAATTCCATGTTCTGAAGCTTCCCTGCAAAGTTATGGCATACTCCGAAAAACGCGTTTTCAGCCTGAGATAAGGTCGATTCCGGACCTCGAAACATAAAAATGTTGATAACTTTGGAAAAAGAGTGCAGACAGCTTAGATTTGATGTGCAAATACTAGAAAGACCCTTTCTGCTATAGTGGGAGGTAAAAATTTCATGTTCTGAAGCTTCCCTGCAAAGTTATGGCACAATGCGTGAAACGCGTTTTCAGCCTGAGATAAGGTCGATGCCGCAGCGCCAAACATAAAAATGTTGATAGCTTTGGAAAAAAACTTCAAACTGCTTAGATTTGATGTGCAACTGCTCGAAAGACCCTTTCTGTTGTAGTGGGAGGTGAAAATTTCATGTTCTGAAGCTTCTCTGCAAAGTTATGGCACAATGCAGAAAACACATTTTCAGCCTGAGATAAGGTGGGTTCTCGAACACCAAACATAAAAATGTCGATAACTTTTGAAAAACACTTCAGACAGCTTAGATTTGATGTGCAACTACTAGAAAGACCCTTTCTGCTGTAGTGGGCAATTAAAATTCCATGTTCTGAAGCTTCCCTGCAAAGTTATGGCACAATGCGTGAAACGCGTTTTCAGCCAGAGATAAGGTCGATTCCGCAGCGCCAAACATAAAAATGTTGATAGCTTTGCAAAAACACTTCAGACAGCTTAGATTTGATGTGCAACTACTAGAAAGACCCTTTCTGTTGTAGTGGGAGGTGAAAACTTCATGTTCTGAAGCTTCCCTGCAAAGTTATAGCACAATGCGTAAAAAGCGTTTTCAGCCTGAGATTAGATCGATTCCGCAACGGCAAACATAAAAAAGTTGATAACTTTGGAAAAACACTTCAGACAACTTGGATTTGATGTGCAACTACTGGAAGGACCATTTCTGCTATAGTGGCTGGTGAAAATTTCACGTTCTGAAGCTTCCCTGCAAATTTATGGCATGCTCCTAAAAACGCGTTTTCAGCCTGAGATAAGGTCGATTACGGAACGCGAAACATAAAAATGTTGATAACTTTGGAAAAACACTTCAGACAGCTTAGATTTGATGTGCAACTACTAGATAGACCCTTTCTGCTATAGTGGGAGGTGAAAATTTCATGTTCTGAACCTTCCCTGCAAAGTTATAGCACAATGCAGAAAACGCATTTTTAGCCTGAGATAAGATCGATTCCGGAACGCCAAACATAAAAATGTTGATCCCTTTGGAAAAAGACTTCAGACAGCTTAGATTTGATATGCCAATACCAGAAAGACCCTATCTGCTATAGTGGGTAGTGAAAATTCCATGTTCTGAAGCTTCCCTGCAAAGTTATGGCACAATGCGTAAAACCCGTTTTCAGTCTGAGATTAGGTCGGTTCCGGAACGCCAAACATAAAAAAAGTTGATAACTTCAGTAAAACACTTCAAACAGCTTAGATTTGATGTGCAACTGCTAGAAAGACCCTTTCTGATATAGCGGGAGGTGAAAATGTCCTGTTCTGAAGCTTCCCTGCAAAGTTATGGCACAATGCGTGAAACGCGTTTTCAGCCTGAGAGAAGGTCGATTCCGGAACGCCAAACATAAAAATGTTGATAACTTTTGAAAAACACTTCAGACAGCTTAGATTTGATGTGCAACTACTAGAAAGACCATTTCTGCTATAGTGGGTAGTGAAAATTCCATGTTCTGAAGCTTCCTTGCAAAGTTATGGCACAATGCGTAAAACCCGTTTTCAGCCTGACATAAGGTTGATTCCGGTACGCCAAACATAAAAATGTTGATAACTTTGGAAAAACACTTCACACACCTTAGATTTGATGTGCAACTACGAGAAAGACCCTTTGTGATACAGTGGGAGGTGAAAATTTCGTGTTCTGAAGCTTCCCAGCAATATTATGGCACAATGCAGAAAACGCGTTTTCAGCATGAGATAAGTTGGGTTCTGGAACGCCAAACATAAAAATGTTGATAACTTTTGAAAAACACTTCAGACAGCTTAGATTTGATGTGCAACTACTAGAAAGACCCTTTCTGCTATAGTGGGACGTGAACATTTCATGTTCTGAAGCTTCGCTGAGAAGTTATGGCACAATACAGAAAACGCGTTTTCAGCCTGAGATAAGGTGGGTTCCGGAACGCCAAGCCTAAAAATGTTGATAACTTTGGAAAAACACTTCAGATAGCTTAGATTTGATGTGCAACTACAAGAAAGACCCTTTCTGCTATAGTGGGAGGTGAACATTTTATGTTCTGAAGCTTCCCTGAGAAGTTATGGCACAATGCAGAAAACGCGTTTTCAGCCTGAGATAAGGTGGTTTCCGAAACGCCAAACGTAAAAATGTTGATAACTTTGGAAAAAAATTTCAGACAGCTTCGATTTGATCTGCAACTACTAGAAAGAGCCTTTCTGCTATAGTGGGAGGTTAAAATTTCATTTTCGGAAGCTTCCATGCAAAGTTATGGCACAATGCAGACAACGCGTTTTCAGCCTGACATAAGGTCGATTCTGGAACGCCAAACATAAAAATGTTGATAACTTTCGAAAGACACTTCAGACAGCTTAGATTTGATGTGCAACTACTAGGAAGACCCTTTCTGCTATAGTGGGAGGTGAACATTTCATGTTCTGAAGCTTCCCTGCAAATTTATGGCACATTGCAGAAAACGCGTTTTCAGCTTGAGATAAGTTCGATTTCGGAACGCCAAACATAAAAATGTTGATAACCTTGGAAAAAAACTTCAGACAGCTTAGATTTGATGTGCAACTACTAGAAAGACCCTTTCTGCTATAGTGGGAGGTTAAAATTTCATATTTGGAAGCTTCCATGCAAAGTTATGGCACAATGCAGACAACTCGTTTTCAGCCTGAGATAAGATCGATTCTGGAATGCCAAACATAAAAATGTTGATAACTTTCGAAAAACACTTCAGACAGCTTAGATTTGATGTGCAACTGCTAGAAAGACCCTTTCTGCTATAGTGGGAGGTGAACATTTCATGTTCTGAAGCTTCCCTGCAAAGTTATGGGACAATGCAGAAAACGATTTTTCATCCTCAGATAAGGTCGATTCCGGAACGCCAAACAAAAAAATGTTGATAACTTTCGAAAAACACTTCAGACAGCTTAGATTTGATGTGCAACTACTAGAAAAACCCTTTCTGCTATAGTGGGAGGTGAACATTTCATGTTCTGAAGCTTCCCTGCAAAGTTATGGCACAATGCAGAAAACGCGTTTTCAGCTTAAGATAAGGTGGGTTCCGGAACGCCAAACATAAAAATGTTGATAACTTTCAAAAAACACTTCAGTCAGCTTAGATTTGATGTGCATCTACTAGAAAGACCCTTTCTGCTACATTGGGAGGTCAAAATTTCATGTTCTGAAGCTTCCCTGCAAAGTTATGGGACAATGCAGAAAACGATTTTTCATCCCGAGATAAGGTCGATTCCGGAACGCCAAACATAAAAATGTTGATAACTTTCGAAAAACACTTCAGACAGCTTAGATTTGATGTGCAACTACTAGAAAGACCATTTCTGCTGTAGTGGGAGGTGAAAATTTCATGTTCTGAAGCTTCCCTGCAAAGATATGGCACAATGTAGAAAACGCGTTTTCAGCCTGAGATAAGGTGGGTTCCGGAACGCCAAACATAAAAATGTTGATAACTTTGGAAAAACATTCCAGACAGCTTAGATTTGATGTGGAACTACTAGAAAGACCCTTTCTGCTATAGTGGGAGGTGAAAATGTCATGTTCTGAAGCTTCCCTGCAAAGTTATGGCACAATGCAGAAAACGCGTTTTCAGCCTGAGATAAGGTCGATTCCGGAACGCCAAACATAAAAATGTTGATAATGTTGTATATACTGGAAATTCGAAAATATTATAATCAAAACCTGCTAAATAATATTTGATATTATTTCTGTTTTTATCATTGACAAACCTGCTAAATAACATTTGATATTATTTCTGATTTTTTATCATTAATTGTTTGATGTTTTGAACTTTAGTGAACCTGTATGCTTTTGATCGTGAACGTTTGAACTCACGAACAGCTGTGTGCTTTGAACTAAGAATGACCTTGTCGGCGCGCTCGTTTGAAGTCATGAGCAGGTGGCCATCTTGAACTTAGTATGAACTTGTAAGCGCACGTGCTGACAAAGATGGAGTAGATGTACTGACCTAATATGGTAAACCGCGCATCATTGACGTAAATAATGATGCAAGTGCTGATGCAATTGACACTAATATGATCTATCACCAAACATGCATCCTTTTGAGGGAAGGACTTCAAAGGCCATCTGGAGAAAAACAAGATAAGTTAAAGATATGATTAATTGCCTCGGCATGAGAAACGGACGTCGGTATGTCTTCAAAGCCATGCGTGTGGCTATATAAGCGCTCGGAGATGTGACATTGGATTCTTGCTCTTTTTGGATCTTCACCCGCGTTTGTCCGCCGTAAGGTCTTGTATCTTATCTTGGGACGGTGCTCTTGCTGTTTGCTCTCAGAGCATCTGATTTTAACTCATCTTTTATTTTTCTCTTACTATTTCTGAATTAATTCTTTTTATTGCATGAATTTTGATTATATGACTTTTGAAGTATTTTTGATTATATGGTTTTTGAAGTATATGTACTAGTACCAGCGTCTGGCGGTACTTTTGATATTGTTGGGTATCAGCGTCTGGCGATACCCTTGAGTTTATGGATTTTATTATTCTTGGTTGACTTTGCTGTTTTTACTATTCTTTTATTAATTTTTTGAAGAAACATTTTTGTGACAAAAAACATAATAAAATTGAGTACGAATTAAGTACTGAAAAGGCACAACGGCGTTGATCCCTGACTACTAAAGAATCAACTGGCTCCTACCTACTACCATCAATTGGGTTATAGGTGAGTTATTGTTTGATTTCCTCCTGTTGCACATTTAATGAGTGTCTCACATGGTAGCATTATTCCATCCTGAATTATTATGTCAATGATTAGGTGGTAGTTTTAGGCATTTATGGGGAAAATGTTATTTGAAAGGAATGGATTGAGGATCTAATCATGAGTCCCTAAACGAAGTTAAGTAAAGAGACTACGGTAAGAGGTGTAGCATTGTAAGGTCAAGAACCTGTTTTTTAACAGGTCGGGCTAATTAAATAACCCGCTCAGTGAAGCGCCGACACTACTCACTAATATAATAAGGTACAGTTGTTACGCTTATTATAGTCTTAGAACCGTGTCCGCAACAAGAGGCTGACTGAGTTGACCAAACGAGGGGCCCTTTACCAGAGAGGCAAAGGGAGGTAGTGTGCTCGGAACTAGGGACGGCTTATGTTATAGCCAATCGCCTTGTACACAAGACCTTGAAAACCTAAACCCGACGACAGATAACTCAGGAAAAACTCTACAGACAGCTTAGATTTGATGTGCAACTACTAGAAATAACCTATCTGCTTTCGTGGGAGGTGAAAAAATCATGTTCTGAAGCTTCCCTGCAAAGTTATGGCACAATGCGTTAAAAGCGTTTTCAGCCTGAGACGAGGTTGATTTCAGAACGGCAAACATAAAAATGTTGATAACTCAGGAAAAACTCTACAGACAGCTTAGATTTGATGTGCAACTACTAGAAATACCCTTTCTGCTGTAGTGGGAGGAGAAAATTTCATGTTCTGAAGTCTCCCTGCAAAGTTATGGCGCAATGCAGAAAACGCGTATTCAGCCTGAGATAAGGTGGGTTCCAGAACGCCAAACATAAAAATGTTGATAACTTTGGAAAAACACTTCAGACAGCTTAGATTTGATGTGCAACTACTAGAAAGACCCTTTCTGCTATAGTGGGATGTTAAAATTTCATGTTCTGAAGCTTCCCACAAAGTTATGGCAAAATATGTAAAACGTGTTTTCAGGCTGAAATAAGGTGGGTTCCATAACGCCAAACATAAGAATGTTGATAACTTTGGAAAAACACTTCAGACAACTTAGATTTGATGTGCAACTACTAGAAATACCCTTTCTGCGATAGTGGGAGGAGAAAATTTCATGTTCTGAAGTCTCCCTGCTAAGTTATGGCACAATGCAGAAAACGCGTTTTCAGCCTGAGATGAGGTGGGTTCCAGAACGCCAAACATAAAAATGTTGATAACTTTGGAAAAACACTTCAGACAGCTTAGATTTGCTCTGCAACTACTAGAAAGACCCTTTTTGCTGTAGTGGGAGGTGAAAATTTCATGTTCTGAAGCTTCCCAGCAAAGTTATGGCACAATGCAGAAAACGCGTTTTCAGCCTGAGATAAGGTGGGTTCCGGAACGCCAAACATAAAAATGTTGATAACTTTAGAAAAACACTTGAAGACACCTTAGATTTGATGTGCAACTACTAGAATGACCTTTTCTGCTATAATGGGAGGTTAAAATGTCATGTTCTGAAGCTTCCCTGCAAGGTTATGGCACAATGCAGAAAACGCGTTTTCAGCCTGAGATAAGGTCGATTCCGGAACACCAATCATAAAAATGTTGATAACTTTGGAAAAACACTTCAGACAGCTTAGATTTGATGTGCAACTACTAGAAAGACCCTTTCTGCTATAGCGGGAGGTGAAAATTTCATGTTCTGAAGCTTCCCTGCAAAGTTATGGCACAATGCAGAAAACGCCTTTTCAGCCTGAGATAAGGTTGATTCCCGAACGCCAAACATGAAAATGTTCATAACTTTGGAAAAACACTTCAGACAGCTTACATTTGATGTGCAACTACTAGAAAGACCCTTTCTGCTATAGTGGGAGGTGAACATTTCATGTTCTGAAGCTTCCCTGCAAAGTTATGGCACAATGCAGACAACGCGTTTTCAGCCTGAGAAAAGGTCGATTCTGGAACGCCAAACGTAAAAATATTGATAAGTTTGGAAAAACATTTCAAACAGCTTAGATTTGATGTGCAACTACTAGAAAGACCCTTTCTGCTGTAGTGGGAGGTGAAAATTTCAAGTTCTGAAGATTCCTTGCAAAGTTATGGCACAATGCAGGAAACGCGTTTTCAGCCAGAGATAAGGTCGATTCAGGTACACCAAACATAAAAATGTTGAAAACTTTCGAAAAACACTTCAGACAACTTAGATTTGATGTGCAACTACTAGAAATACCCTTTCTGCGATAGTGGGAGGAGAAAATTTCATGTTCTGAAGTCTCCCTGCTAAGTTATGGCACAATGCAGAAAACGTGTTTTCAGGCTGAAATAAGGTGGGTTCCATAACGCCAAACATAAGAATGTTGATAACTTTGGAAAAACACTTCAGACAACTTAGATTTGATGTGCAACTACTAGAAATACCCTTTCTGCGATAGTGGGAGGAGAAAATTTCATGTTCTGAAGTCTCCCTGCTAAGTTATGGCACAATGCAGAAAACGCGTTTTCAGCCTGAGATGAGGTGGGTTCCAGAACGCCAAACATAAAAATGTTGATAACTTTGGAAAAACACTTCAGACAGCTTAGATTTGCTCTGCAACTACTAGAAAGACCCTTTTTGCTGTAGTGGGAGGTGAAAATTTCATGTTCTGAAGCTTCCCAGCAAAGTTATGGCACAATGCAGAAAACGCGTTTTCAGCCTGAGATAAGGTGGGTTCCAGAACGCCAAACATAAAAATGTTGATAACTTTAGAAAAACACTTGAAGACACCTTAGATTTGATGTGCAACTACTAGAATGACCTTTTCTGCTTTAGTGGGAGGTTAAAATGTCATGTTCTGAAGCTTCCCTGCAAGGTTATGGAACAATGCAGAAAACGCGTTTTCAGCCTGAGATAAGGTCGATTCCGGAACACCAATCATAAAAATGTTGATAACTTTCGAAAAACACTTCAGACAGCTTAGATTTCATGTGCAACTACTAGAAAGACCCTTTCTGCTATAGCGGGAGGTGAAAATTTCATGTTCTGAAGCTTCCCTGCAAAGTTATGGCACAATGCAGAAAACGCCTTTTCAGCCTGAGATAAGGTTGATTCCCGAACGCCAAACATGAAAATGTTCATAACTTTGGAAAAACACTTCAGACAGCTTACATTTGATGTGCAACTACTAGAAAGACCCTTTCTGCTATAGTGGGAGGTGAACATTTCATGTTCTGAAGCTTCCCTGCAAAGTTATGGCACAATGCAGACAACGCGTTTTCAGCCTGAGATAAGGTCGATTCTGGAACGCCAAACGTAAAAATATTGATAAGTTTGGAAAAACATTTCAAACAGCTTAGATTTGATGTGCAACTACTAGAAAGACCCTTTCTGCTGTAGTGGGAGGTGAAAATTTCAAGTTCTGAAGATTCCTTGCAAAGTTATGGCACAATGCAGGAAACGCGTTTTCAGCCAGAGATAAGGTCGATTCAGGAACACCAAACATAAAAATGTTGAAAACTTTCGAAAAACACTTCAGACAGCTTAGATTTGATGTGCAACTACTAGAAAGACCCTTTCTGGTATAGTGGGAGGTGAAAATTGCATGTTCTGAAGCTTCCCTGCAAAGTTATGGGACAATGCAGAAAACGATTTTTCATCCTGAGATAAGGTCGATTCCGGAACGCCAAACATAAAAATGTTGATAACTTTCGAAAAACACTTCAGACAGCTTAGATTTCATGTGCAACTAATAGAAAGACCCTTTCTGCTATAGTGGGACCTGAAAATTTCATGTTCTGAAGCTTCCCTGCAAAGTTATGGCACAATGCCGAAAACGCGTTTTCAGCCTGAGATAAGGTGGGTTCCGGAACGCCAAACATAAAAATGTTGATAACTTTCGAAAACCACTTCAGACAGCTTAGATTTCATGTGCAACTACTAGAAAGACCCTTTCTGCTATAGTGGGACCTGAAAATTTCATGTTCTGAAGCTTCCCTGCAAAGTTATGGCACAATGCCGAAAACGCGTTTTCAGCCTGAGATAAGGTGGGTTCCGGAACGCCAAGCGTAAAAATGTTGATAACTTTGGAAAAACACTTCAGACAGCTTAGATTTGATGTGCAACTACTAGAAAGACCCTTTCTGCTATAGTGGGAGGTGAACATTTCATGTTCTGAAGCTTCCCAGAGAAGTTATGGCACAATGCAGAAAACGCGTTTTCAGCCTGAGATAAGGTGGTTTCCGAAACGCCAAACGTAAAAATGTTGATGACTTTGGAAAAACATTTCAGACAGCTTAGATTTGATCTGCAACTACTAGAAAGAGCCTTTCTGCTATAGTGGGAGCTTAAAATTTCATGTTCGGAAGCTTACATGCAAAGTTATGGCACAATGCAGACAACGCGTTTTCAGCCTGAGATAAGGTCGATTCTGGAACGCCAAACATAAAAATGTTGATAACTTGGGAAAAACACATCAGACAGCTTAGATTTGATCTGCAACTACTAAAAAGACCCATTCTGCTATAGTGGGAGGTGAACATTTCATGTTCTGAAGCTTCCCTGCAAAGTTATGGCACAATGCAGACAATGCGTTTTCTGCCTGAGATAAGGTCGATTCTGGAAGGCCAAACATAAAAATGTCGATAACTTTCGAAAAACACTTCAGACAGCTTAGATTTGATGTGCAACTACTAGAAAGACCCTTTCTGCTATAGTGGGAGGTGAACATTTCATGTTCTGAAGCTTCCCTGCAAAGTTATGGCACAATGTAAAAAACGCGTTTTCAGCTTGAGATGAGGTCGATTCCGGAACGCCAAACATAAAAATGTTGATAACCTTGGAAAAAAACTTCAGACAGCTTAGATTTGATGTGCAACTACTAGAAAGACCCTTTCGGCTATTGTGGGAGGTTAAAATTTCATGTCCTGAAGCTTCCCTGCAAAGTTATGGCACAATGCAGACAACTCGTTTTCAGCCTGAGATAAGATCGATTCTGGAATGCCAAACATAAAAATGTTGATAACTTTGGAAAAACACTTCAGACAACTTAGATTTGATGTGCAACTGCTAGAAAGACCCTTTCTGCTATAGTGGGAGGTGAACATTTCATGTTCTGAAGCTTCCCTGCAAAGTTATGGGACAATGCAGAAAACGATTTTTCATCCTGAGATAAGGTCGATTCCGGAACGCCAAACATAAAAATGTTGATAACTTTCGAAAAACACTTCAGACAGCTTAGATTTGATGTGCAACTACTAGAAAGACCCTTTCTGCTATAGTGGGACGTGAAAATTTCATGTTCTGAAGCTTCCCTGCAAAGTTATGGCACAATGCAGAAAACCTGTTTTCAATCTGAGATAAGGTGGGTTCCGGAACGCCATACATAAAATGTTGATAACTTTGGAAAAACACTTCAGACAGTTTAGATTTGATGTGCAACAGCTAGAAAGACCCTTTCTGCTATAGTGGGACGTGAATATTTCATGTTCTGAAGCTTCCCTGAGAAGTTATGGCACAATACAGAAAACGCGTTTTCGGCCAGAGATAAGGTCGATTCAGGAACACCAAACATAAAAATGTTGAAAACCTTCGAAAAACACTTCAGACAGCTTAGATTTGATGTGCAACTACGAGAAAGACCCTTTCTGCTATAGTGGGAGGTGAAAATATCATGTTCTGAAGCTTCCCTGCAAAGTTATGGCACAATGCGTTAAAAGCGTTTTCAGGCTGAGATGAGGTTGATTTCAGAACGCCAAACATAAAAAATGTTGATAACTCAGGAAAAACTCTACAGACAGCTTAGATTTGATGTGCAACTACTAGAAATACCCTTTCTGCTCTAGTGGGAAGTGAAAATTTCATGTTCTGAAGCTTCATTGCAAAGTTATGGCACAATGAAGAAAACGCGTTTTCAGCCAGAGATAAGGTGGGTTCCAGAACGCCAAACATAAAAATGTTGATAACTTTGGAAATACACTTCAGACAGCTTAGATTTGATGTGCAACTACTAGAAAGACCCTTTCTGCTGCAGTGGGAGGTGAAAATTTCATGTCCTGAAGCTTCCCTGCAAAGTTATGCCACAATGCAGAAAACGCGTTTTCAGCCTGAGATAAGGTCGATTCCGGAACGCCAAACATAAGAATGTTGATAACTTTGGAAAAACACTTCAGACAGCTTAGATTTGATGTGCAACTACTAGAAAGACCCTTTCTGCTATAGTGGGATGTTAAAATTTCATGTTCTGAAGCTTCCCTCAAAGTTATGGCAAAATATGTAAAACGTGTTTTCAGGCTGAAATAAGGTGGGTTCCGGAACGCCAAACATAAGAATGTTGATAACTTTGGAAAAACACTTCAGACAACTTAGATTTGATGTGCAACTACTAGAAATACCCTTTCTGCTATAGTGGGAGGAGAAAATTTCATGTTCTGAAGTCTCCCTGCAAAGTTATGGCACAATGCAGAAAACGCGTTTTCAGGCTGAGATAAGGTGGGTTCCGGAACGCCATACATAAAATGTTGATAACTTTGGAAAAACACTTCAGACAGTTTAGATTTGATGTGCAACAGCTAGAAAGACCCTTTCTGCTATAGTGGGACGTGAATATTTCATGTTCTGAAGCTTCCCTGAGAAGTTATGGCACAATACAGAAAACGCGTTTTCGGCCAGAGATAAGGTCGATTCAGGAACACCAAACATAAAAATGTTGAAAACCTTCGAAAAACACTTCAGACAGCTTAGATTTGATGTGCAACTACGAGAAAGACCCTTTCTGCTATAGTGGGAGGTGAAAATATCATGTTCTGAAGCTTCCCTGCAAAGTTATGGCACAATGCGTTAAAAGCGTTTTCAGCCTGAGATGAGGTTGATTTCAGAACGCCAAACATAAAAATGTTGATAACTCAGGAAAAACTCTACAGACAGCTTAGATTTGATGTGCAACTACTAGAAATACCCTTTCTGCTCTAGTGGGAAGTGAAAATTTCATGTTCTGAAGCTTCATTGCAAAGTTATGGCACAATGAAGAAAACGCGTTTTCAGCCAGAGATAAGGTGGGTTCCAGAACGCCAAACATAAAAATGTTGATAACTTTGGAAATACACTTCAGACAGCTTAGATTTGATGTGCAACTACTAGAAAGACCCTTTCTGCTGCAGTGGGAGGTGAAAATTTCATGTCCTGAAGCTTCCCTGCAAAGTTATGCCACAATGCAGAAAACGCGTTTTCAGCCTGAGATAAGGTCGATTCCGGAACGCCAAACATAAGAATGTTGATAACTTTGGAAAAACACTTCAGACAGCTTAGATTTGATGTGCAACTACTAGAAAGACCCTTTCTGCTATAGTGGGATGTTAAAATTTCATGTTCTGAAGCTTCCCTCAAAGTTATGGCAAAATATGTAAAACGTGTTTTCAGGCTGAAATAAGGTGGGTTCCGGAACGCCAAACATAAGAATGTTGATAACTTTGGAAAAACACTTCAGACAACTTAGATTTGATGTGCAACTACTAGAAATACCCTTTCTGCTATAGTGGGAGGAGAAAATTTCATGTTCTGAAGTCTCCCTGCAAAGTTATGGCACAATGCAGAAAACGCGTTTTCAGGCTGAGATAAGGTGGGTTCCAGAACGCCAAACATAAAAATGTTGATAACTTTGGAAAAACACTTCAGACAGCTTAGATTTGCTCTGCAACTACTAGAAAGACCCTTTCTGCTCTAGTGGGAGGTGAAAATTTCATGTTCTGAAGCTTCCCTGCAAAGTTATGGCACAATGCAGAAAACGCGTTTTCAGCCTGAGATAAGGTGGGTTCCGGAACGCCAAACATAAAAATGTTGATAACTTTAGAAAAACACTTCAAGACAGCTTAGATTTGATGTGCAACTACTAGAATGACCTTTTCTGCTATAGTGGGAGGTTAAAATTTCATGTTCTGAAGCTTCCCTGCAAAGTTATGGCACAATGCAGAAAACGCGTTTTCAGCCGGAGATAAGGTCGATTCCGAAACGCCAAACATAAAAATGTTGATAACTTTGGAAAAACACTTTCGACAGCTTAGATTTGATGTGCAACTACTGGAAAGACCCTTTCTGCTATAGTGGGAGGTTAAAGTTTCATGTTCTGAAGCTTCCCTGCAAGGTCATGGCACAATGCAGAAAACGCGTTTTCAGCCTGAGATAAGGTCGATTCCGGAACACCAATCATAAAAATGTTGATAACTTTGGAAATACACTTCAGACAGCTTAGATTTGATGTGCAACTACTAGAAAGACCCTTTCTGCTATAGTGGGAGGTGAAAATTTCATGTTCTGAAGCTTCCCTGCAAAGTTATGGCACAATGCAGGAAACGCGTTTTCAGCCTGAGATAAGGTCGATTCAGGAACACCAAACATAAAAATGTTGAAAACTTTCGAAAAACACTTCAGACAGCTTAGATTTGATGTGCAACTACTAGAAAGACCCTTTCTGCTATGGTGGGACCTGAAAATTTCATGTTCTGAAGCTTCCCTGCAAAGTTATGGGACAATGCAGAAAACGATTTTTCATCCTGAGATTAGGTCGATTCCGGAACGCCAAACATAAAAATGTTGATAACTTTCGAAAAACACTTCAGACAGCTTAGATTTCATGTGCAACTACTAGAAAGACCCTTTCTGCTACGGTGGGACCTGAAAATTTCATGTTCTGAAGCTTCCCTGCAAAGTTATGGCAAAATGCAGAAAACGCATTTTCAGCCGGAGATAAGGTCGATTCCGAAACGCCAAACATAAAAATGTTGATAACTTTGGAAAAACATTTCAGACAGCTTAGATTTGATCTGCAACTACTAGAAAGACCCTTTCTGCTATAGTGGGAGCTTAAAATTTCATGTTCGGAAGCTTCCATGCAAAGTTATGGCACAATGTAGACAACGCGTTTTCAGCCTGAGATAAGGTCGATTCTGGAACGCCAAACATAAAAATGGTGATAACTTTCGAAAGACACTTCAGACAGCTTAGATTTGATGTGCAACTACTAGGAAGACCCTTTCTGCTATAGTGGGAGGTGAACATTTCATGTTCTGAAGCTTCCCTGCAAATTTATGGCACAATGCAGAAAACGCGTTTTCAGCTTGAGATAAGGTCGATTCCGGAACGCCAAACATAAAAATGTTGATAACCTTGGAAAAAAATTTCAGACAGCTTAGATTTGATGTGCAACTACTAGAAAGACCCTTTCTACTATAGTGGGAGGTGAAATTTTCATGTTCTGAAGCTTCCCTGCAAAGTTATAGCACAATGCGTAAAACGTGTTTTCAGCCTGAGACATGGTCGATTCCGGAACGCCAAACATAAAAATGTTGATAACATTGGAAAAACACTTCAGACAGCTTAGATTTGATGTGCAACTACTAGAAAGACCCTTTCTGCTATAGTGGGAGGTGAAATTTTCATGTTCTGAAGCTTCCTTGCAAAGTTATGGCACAATGCGGAAAACGCGTTTTCAGCCTGAGATAAGGTCGATTCCGGAACGCCAAACATAAAAATATTGATAACTTTGGAAAAACACTTCAGACAGCTTAGATTTGATGTGCAACTACTAGAAAGACCATTTCTGCTATCGTGGGAGGTGAAATTTTCATGTTCTGAAGCTTCCCTGCAAAGTTATGGCACAATGCGTAAAACGCGTTTTGAGCCTGAGATAAGGTAGATTCCGCAACGCCATACATAAAAAAAGTAGATAACTTTGGAAAAACACTTCAGACAGCTTAGATTTGATGTGCAACTACTAGAAAGTCCATTTCTGCTATAGTGAGATATGAAAATTTCATGTTCTGACGCTTCTCTGCAAAGTTATGGCACAATGCAGAATACGCATTTTCAGCCTGACATAAGGTGGGTTCCGGAACGCCAAACATAAAAATGTTGATAACTTTGGAAAAACACTTCAGACAGCTTAGATTTGTTCTGCAACTACTCGAAAGACCCTTTCTGCTATAGTGGGAGGTGAACATTCCATGTTCTCAAGCTTCCCTGCAAAGCTATGGCACAATGTAGAAAACGCGTTTTCAGCTTGAGATAAGGTCGATTCTGGAACGCCAAACATAAAAATGTTGATAACTTTGGGAACACACTTCAAACAGCTTAGATTTGATGTGCAACTACTAGAATGACCCTTTCTGCTATCGTGGGAGGTGAAAATTTCATGTTCTGAAGCTTCCCTGCAAAGTTTTGGCACAGTGCAGGAAACGCGTTTTCAGCCTGAGATAAGGTGTGTTCCGGAACGTCAAACATAAAAAGGTTGATAACTTTGGAAAAACACTTTCGACAGCTTAGATTTGATGTGCAACTACTGGAAAGACCCTTTCTGCTATAGTGGCAGGTGAAAGTTTCATGTTCTGAAGCTTCCCTGCAAGGTTATGGCACAATGCAGAAAACGCGTTTTCAGCCTGAGATAAGGTCGATTCCGGAACACCAATCATAAAAATGTTGATAACTTTGGAAAAACACTTCATACAGATTAGATTAGATGTGCAACTACTCGAAAGACCCTTTCTGCTATTGTGGGATGTGAAAATTTCATGTTCTGAAGCTTCCCTGCAAAGTTATGGCACAATGCAGAAAACGCGTTTTCAGTCTGAAGTAAGGTCGAGTCCGGAACGCCAAACATAAAAATGTTGATACCTTTGGAAAAACACTTTAGAGAGCATAGATTTGATGTGCAACTACTAGAAAGACCCTTTTTGATATAGTGGGAGGTGAAAATTTCATGTTCAGAAGCTTCCCTGCAAAGTTATGGCACAATGCAGAAAACTCGTTTTCAGCTTGAGATAAGGTCGATTCTGGAACGCTGTTGTATATACTGGAAAATCGAAAATATTATAATCAAAACTTGCTCAGTGATATTTGAAATTGTTTGTCATTTTTATTATTGATTTTGATGTTTGAACTTTAGTGAACTTACATGCCTTTGAACGTGAACTTGAAGTCATGAACAAGTGTGTGCTTTGAACTTAGATTGAACTTGTAAACAGGATGTGCTGACGTGTGCTGACGCAGAAGAAACAGGATGTATTGACCGGATGTGGTGAACCGCTAGGCACTGCTGACGCAAATGAAACTGGATGTGATTAACCGCCGGAACACGCGATCCATTTATGGGCATGTCATCTAAACCAGCTGTGTTGCTATAAAAACGCTCGGAAATGTGACACAGAGGTCCCTTTTTGATTTTTGGCTTCATCCGTTTGCAGTAAGGTCTTGTATCTTAACTTATGACGGTGCTCTTGCTATTGCTCTCAGACTATTTGATTTAATTAATTTTTATCGTTCTCTTATTATTTTTTGAGTTATTTCTTTTTATTGTATGTATTTTGATTATATGATTTTCGAAGTATATGTATTAATACCAGCGTCTCGCGGTACTTTTGATATTATTGGGTATCAGCGTCTGGCAATACCCTTGAGTTTATGGAGTTTATTGTTCATTATTGATTTTATTGTTTTTATTATTCTTTTATCAATTTTTTGAAGAAATACTTTTGTAACAAAAACATAATAAAATTGAGTACGAATTAAGTACTGAAAAGGCACAACGGCGTTGATCCCTGACTACTTAAGAATCAACTGGCTCCTACCTACTACCATCAATTGGGTTATAGGTGAGTTATTGTTTGATTACCTCCTGTTGCACATTTAATGAGTGTCTCAAATGGTAGCATTATTCCATCCTGAATTATTGTGTCAATGATTAGGTGGTAGTTTTAGGCATATATGGGGAAAATGTTATTTGAAAGGAATGGATTGAGGATCTAATCATGAGTCCCTAAACGAAGTTAAGTAAAGAGACTACGGTAAGAGGTGTAGCATTGTAAGGTCAGGAACCTGTTTTTTAACAGGTCGGGCTAATTAAATTACCCGCTCAGTGAAGCGCCGACACTACTCACTAATATAATGAGGTGAGGTTGATACCCTTATTATAGTCTTAGAACCGTGTCCGCAACAAGAGGCTGACTGAGTTGACCACCGAGGGGCCCTTTACCAGAGAGGCAAAGAGAGGTAGTGTGCTTGGAACTAGGGACGGATTATGTTATAGCCAATCGCCTTGTACACAAAACCTTGAAAACCTAAACCCGACGACATGGCGCCCGAACAGGGACATGATTGAAAAACGTACAATCTATTTGTGAGTAACTGGACCATAGATTAAAACTCTGATGGGAAAAGTTCGGTAGTAAATAGATGGATCCTACTATCTCTAAGTCTTGAATCAATGATATAGATTCAGGCTCTATCACTCGACAACGTACGATTTTGTTGATTCTACAACTTACCAAGGAACTGTCCCTTGGGACTGATCACCCTAAGCAGGATAGTCATTGTATTCAGGTAATTGTAGTACAACTATATAATATAGCTGGAATACAGAAGTACAGCAAAAAGTCCTGTGAGGCCTTATAACGGGCACCCCATAGGAAGGAGTCCGCTAAGGACAACTGGGGAACTGCAGCAGGAAGCAGCGGCATAGTTCGGGAAACTGTTCATAGCCGGTAAAGTGAATTCCTTAAAAATAATTTAACTGAGATTGTAAAATGGAAATGAGCAAAGAGGTTGTGCCTGAAAGTGGTGGAGCTCTTACGAGAAGAGCTTCCATAGCCGAATCTGAGGTTGTTACTGCTCCCCCTGATATGTGGGTAATCGGGTCCTTTCTGATAATCGATACGCCATTAGAAAATCAGGAATTATGGGATATCCTGCCCTTCGGTTCGTATACACTTCTGAACCCACGAAGGTGTCCGAGACCTACCGATAGTGCGGGTGTAGCTTGATGGGTAAAAGAAGTTTTTAATAAAAAAGTAAAGGAGTTTGATCAAAAGCACCCTGAGGACTGGGCCCCAGGTGAGGCGCTTCCTTTGCACACAGGGGAGCTGAAATTACAAACGATATCAATGGCCCATTACTTGCCCTACGATGTCAAGAACCCCGAGGGCTCCTTTAAGAGGCTTTCGAGCACTTATTATAACTCCCTGGCCCATGCTAAAACGTGGGCTGTCATAGTTCCCGTCTTTGGGACCGGAGTGTTTAATTTCCCTCTCGAAAAGGCAGTGGAAATTTGTCTCGATCATACTCAAGACTGGGTAAAACGTGACTCTGAACTTGACCGAATGGTGGTCCTCTTGGCCCCCGAGGCTGGGCTACGGCAGGAAATTATCCAACAACTGAGAGAGCGGATCGAGGTGAATCCAGTGAAAATTCAGGAATATGCAGCGTCTCGCGGTTGTCCGCTTGACGCGACCTTGGTTGCTGGTCTAATGAGGAGGCCCGTAGTGAGCAAGTTATATAAGGAGTCTATCCATGACCATGCCACAGGGAATATTACTGAAAGTTTTGTGATTCAATACCAGCGCTACCCTAGCCCTGCTAAGCCGGGGGTTTATCCCCGTGGTGAACTCCAAGAAGCTCAAACGATGTACAAAGCAACTGGTCCGTTACCACTGACAAATAAGGGACCATTGGACACTGCGTTACAAGGGATAGCCAATCTTCCGACTGCGCCACCCGCCAATGAAGCTGACACAGCTCTTAGGGACCATGGCTATGCTACGCCAGCGAGGGTCCGCTTTTCTGAGCTGTCAGAAAATGACCCCGATGAAGGAGAATCCCTGAGCCTGAGTGAAACCGACAAAGAAGTCATTACAAGGAGTCTGGAGAAAATGGCAGAGCTACTTAGTGCGATAACGCAACAAATAGAAAGTCAACAGGATCAGCTCAACAGGAGTTTGAGTCAGGGAGGATTAGAATGCATTTCAGGTTCCCAGGAAAATCGCCCGCAACCTATACAACCACTCAATCCTTCTAATGGCTCAATAGGGGCCTCGGATCTCAACGCCTCAGAAAACCCTGATGTCAGAGACCTAGGGTCGAGTGAGCCAACCTTGGGTGATGTCCCAGTCATTAGAATGGATAATGGATCCATGTTTGTTATCTTACACACTTCAACGGCCAAATACAAGCCAACTGGGGACAATGTAGTGATCCCCATAAGAAAGTGGAATGGACTGGATGAAGTCAGGCCATTCACTCCGTGAAAAAAGAAAATTGGTAAAAAGGACTTCGATCACCGTGTCTCACTTTTGAGTGAAGAGGTTCGTAACCGAAATAACCGAGCCCTAGAGCACGTCCATCAATTGGATTTCACTGAGTGCGAAGATTCCCCCGTAGCCACCGTCTGTTTGACGCCACTGGTGCATTCGCGTTCAGTAGAAGGTCAGATACACGCTGGAGCCAGTAAAATTGCTCGGCTTGAGTTGTCTAAGGTGATCCTTGACCTTAATCCCCCTGAATCATTGGGGGTCCTCACAAATACGCAGCTACCACGATGGGTGACGGCCACCTATGCGACGCTGACCTCATTAGGGTACTTTGAAACAGTTACGTGTCTGATTGGGAACCGACAACTAGCAAAGACACTATATGATACAGTGTTACTTTTAAAACAGGATACATTTATAAAGTATCTGGAAAATTCTCCTCAGCTGCAACGTGGCCTAGAGGATGAGGAGCACAGAGAGGCAGAGGAGCCTCGGGTCCCCTTCCGACCCTCCTCTGCGTCTACACCACGTCCCTCAACCCCCCTACCTAGATCCCCGGGGGTCGAACGATCACCCTTACCCCCATTGACCGCCAACCCACCCGAATGGTACAAGCAAAAAATTCTAGAGGGCGAAAGATAACGTGGGGAGAGTATGATGCCACCAAATGGCCGTGCGACCCCGATGAGGAAGGATTAAGAGAACGCCCTATGGCTCATGCTTATGATCCAGTTGTACACCAGCAACCTCCGGAGCCAGGTTGGAACAAAGAAATAATCATCCCCCAATGGTTTCCTCATGATAGGAAAGAAATGGCCCAGAGAATGCCATCTCCCTCATCTGAGGAAATAGGTGGATGGCAAGGAGTGTCAAAATCCTTTAAACAAGCATATGTTGCACGAGGATATGATGGTCTCCATGCCCCTCTGATTCCGACGATCAGAGTAGCGATGATTCTGGCAGTGATAGTGACCCGCCACTGGGTCCGCAGCCAGACCCCCCAACACCCTCAAGACAGGGTGGCAGGATAGCCTCCACAGGAGGGATGGGACGACAGCGTACCCAGCTGGCAGTCTCATTCCTTGCAGGGGGCCCCCCATCGGAGCCCAGACAAGACACTGATGTTAGAGTGTCAAATAAAATTACTGTAGCAGACCTGTGCAAGGCACTCCCGAAAAGGAAAGATAAGGAATCCAACTGCGAGTATGTTAGAAGATTGAATAAGGAATTGTCTCCATCTCAAATGGCTGACCCAGTTATTAGTAAATATGTCTCCAAAGGGAATGGATTAGATTTAGTCCAAGGGCAGACATTGATGGATTTGCTAACCTCCGATATGGCTACTCTATTTACTAGCCAAGTAGAGGCAACCATTCGAGATCTGGTTGATAAAGTGAATAAAGGAGAGATGTCTCTTCTGCAAGCTTATTCCATACTGGCAGATGAGGGGGCTGATGAGTCGCAGGTCAAGAATTTTCTCATACAGATTAACTGCCCTGAACAAGCAAAATTGGTTCTGGAGTTCCTCCAAGCAAAGGGACTGGATGCAAAAACTGAGGTTATCTCCCGTCACAGCTCTCTTATGGCTGTGAGAAGAGCCCTCAGAAAAGAAAAAGAGAGACCGGATGTATCCGAGGCTCGACAGTCAAAAAACGAGGAGAGGGGGAAGTCTCTTCCCCCTTCTGGAAAAGTGACAGCAAACCCCCAACACGGCCCGGCTCGCACTCGATCTACCTTTCCACCGAAGAAGGATCGAAATCAGCAAGACATCAGACCCAATGGACAGGGTGGGGCCAAGCGCCCTCCATTCAACAAGAACGTGAATGGCTCAGGCACGAATGGCCCCAGACAGCCTCGTTGGAGGCAGGATCGTGCCGACAATCGACCCCAAGCAAAGGGGCAGGATCGTCCCCATCCGAAACCAGTGTCCGACGAAGACTGGAAAGCGATGACCCAGGAGCAGAAGGAAGCGGTAATACTTGCAGCGGCTCGACGAAACCAGGATCTGGGAAGAGATTTGACCGCAGCCCAGAGGAAAGTGTTGGAAAAACTCGAACCCAAAACCCAACAATGAGGCCCTATAAAGTGCAGATTTGGGCTAAAGATCATAAAAGAGATTGCTACTATGACACTGGATCGGACATATCCATATTACCAAAGGAATGGTTGATGAAGAACTCGATCAGAAGACACTCGTAAAATTGGCTAATGGAGACGTCGTTATGATGGCCCTAGGCAGATTTAATGGAAAAACTGTGGCGATAGGGCCTAACCCTTTATTATCTCCAAATGACTCAGAATGGATTATTGATGCCCCTTCTTCAAATTGGATGAGAGAAGTTAATAGGATTACGGCCATAGAAAAATTAGTATGTGCCTCTCACATTAACGACAGGGCACACCTAAAAAGGATCCTTTATCCGGCCGAAGTGGCCGGACTTAAAAATGATGTAGGATTAATGAAAACAGAACCATACGTTATTAGGGGTGGCCTCCCAGGCAAACAAAAGCAGTACCCATTAGGGAAATACGAGGATCAATTGCTGGCAGTGTTTAAAGAATTGGAACAATTAGGGGTCATCGAAAAAATTAATGAACCACCCTGCTTAATGCCAGTACAAGCAGTACCAAAAAAGGATGGTACCGTTAGGCCTGTCCATAACCTAAAAATGTTAAATGACGTGACAGTGAAAGACACTAGATAAATCATCAATCCCCGACAGACCATGTTAAAAATACGCCCGGGAGAATATAACTCCAGTATTGACCTAGCGAATGGATTTTGGTCAGTCCCACTGGCCGAGGAGAGCAGGCCGAAAACCTGTTTTATGATAAAAGGACAAGGCTACATGTGGACCAGGCTGCCCCAAGGATTTGTGAATTCCCCAAACGCATTTCAGGAAAGAATGGAGAAACTGTTGCATGACTTGCCAGTCACGTGTTATATAGACGATATATTCATCTCCACGGAGACAGAAGAAGAACACCTCGAACTGTTGGAGGAGGTAATCCGGAGACTGAAAGACCATGGAATGAAGATTGGCATTGCTAAATGTGAGATAGGAGTACCACAAGTCAAATATCTGGGTGTCTTAGTTACAAAGCATGCGATAACTTCCACTGACGATTACCTCCAAAATCTGCACCCTACTACGCTTAAAGAGCTAGAGAAATGTTTAGGAAAATTGGGGTGGCTACGAAGTATGATTCCTTATTATTCCACCTTAGCGAGACCTGTCGAGATTATTAAAAATAAGGTCAGGACATTTGACAAACGATCCCTAAAGTTAATAGAACACAATAGAATGCTAACGCCAGAAGAAATTGAAACCTGGAACTGCCTTATCCAACAAATTCTCACGGATGGGGTGAAACTCGGTCCGTACCGAGATGGACAAAATATCTCTGTGATAGTTAGAGGAAAAGGAAAATGCAGGATGCGCGGCAGTCTACGAGGAAAGCAATGACACACCCATTTGTTACGTATCCATCAGATATTCACCCACTGAAAGTCGATTTGCCCCAGCAGAGAGGGAACTCAGGTTGTTATGGAAAGTTTACACGGAACTGGCTTGCAACTTAGGCCAGGTTTATGTAAAATGTACAGTAAAGAATAACCTCACTAAAGAAATGGTGAAGGATACGGTGCAATTTGCTAAAGCTTATGCCTCTAGATGGGGAAAGTGGAAGCAGATGCTCTTGGATCCAAATTGGTCATTTGTAATGTCTAAGTCTAAACAGCAGCCTAAAATCCCTGCTATGTCTCAACCAGATTATACAGGGATATACACCCTCTTTACTGATGGTAGTAAAACAGCACAAGATCCCGAGGGATATTGGGGATTTGTGCTATACAAACGAGATAAACCCCTGTATAAAGAGAAAGGAAGAATGGGCAAAACAGCACAGGAGGCCGAGTTACAGGAAGTTGTCAGCGGACTGCAATATGTGAAAAAGAAGGGAATAAAATCCTGACGAATTGTGACTGACAGTTGGTATGTGTCGGAAGGGCTGAAAGATAACTTTAAATACTGGCAGCAGCGAGACTTCCAGAAATACAAAGGTAAAGAGTTGGAACATCGTGACTTATGGATAGTGGTGAACCAACTGCTACAACACATAAAACTTTGGGTGACCCATGTCAATAATCACACGGGAATCCAGGATTTTGATCACATGGGAAATGATGTGGTCGACAAACTAGTGCAGACTAGAGCAGTTGCAGTAGGCACTTTGATTTTTCCTGATAAATGGAAGAATGACCAAGGGAAGCTTGTCATCCCACAGGAAGAATAGCTGGATTATGTCCGGCATATTCATCGTGCTTTGCTACATGTCGGAAACGAGAGAACGCGGAGATGATAACGGGATTGAGGCCGGCCCTCTCAAAGAAACAATATCACTGGTTAGACATAACTGCGAGATATGCATGGAGAAAGGATTGTTACCTGCTATTGCTTATCAAGAAGGTAAAATTGCTGAAGAATTCCCAGGCATTTCCGCGTCTATGGATGTAGGAGTCCTGGGGAGTCACTTCGGTCAATATAAAAAATTCCTGGTAAAGCTGATAATGGGGGAGGACACACACGTGTTTACCCCATTAAGAAAGAAACCACAAGGACAGCAAAAGAGTGTGTAACGTCATTCATTCAGGGGAATCCAGTCAAAACCCTCAGATCGGATAATGCCGCCATGTTTACTTCGAAGCACTTTCGTTCATGGTTGGAACAGGTGGGGATACGACATGTCTTATCCATCCCGCACCAATCCAACACAAACGGAGTCACGGAACATGCAGTGCGTGCGACAAAATCGCAAATACTATTATATAAGCACAGATGGCACTTACCTGAAAACCTCTTTGCCATTAACCGACAGCTCAGTCTACCTAATTTACAGGGTTCTACCCCTGCCCACTCTCACGAGCGCTCTGTATCGTTACAGGTGGGCAGTGAGGTGTGGATACTCGCCACTGGAAAATCTACCACAATAGTGAAAGTCGAAGGGAACGTACTTACGGGAAAAGATGGCCACAGGTACCACCCCAAGCAACTTAGACTTAAGTGTAAAACTCAGGATGGAAGCTGACCGAGACCATGTGCCAGGATGGGTTCAGGGGGTAGGGGATGACTATGTTAAGATGCTCTCCGATCGAGTCTTCCCAAATAATGGCCTCCTTGTTATGACCTGGGATGGTATTAATCATTCCTGGAAAAAAGGGATTGTTATGCCTTATACTCACCCCACCACCAGTGTTAGATGGTCTAATTATGAACCTGGTGATTGTGTCCTTTGTGCTGCGCCCGTTTTCGTCCTCATTTGGTCTGGAGATGCAAAGTACAAGCATGAGCACCGTCCTAAGCGAATAGAGGTAGGAGCTGAACATCTGATGTGCGGGATCGAATTAATGGGGTCTGCCCCCTTCACGTTCTGCAAATGCTGCTGGGAATCGTGGGGATGTCGATATCAAATATTACGCAAAGACACCCATTGCAGGCCATGCACCTGTGGCCAACGTGACGGGGTTTGGAATGTGTGCGATACAGGCACCCCCTGGCAGATAAACCCAGCACAGTTCTTGGCACGACGGTATCGTTTGCACTCAGACGATCACCTTCCACAGCCACCGATTGCTTTACGGGCCAGTATCATAGATTCTTGGAACTGCCCTATTCTGATATACCAGACTATGATGTCTATTGGCGATGAGAAACTCTCATCTAAGCAGGAAAGGAAACTCTCAGTTATCCCCAGGGATACCACCATGAAGTGGGAAGACTTTTCGCCCATGGAGATGGGAGGATGGCTTACATCTGTCTGGAGATGGAAGCCTATCCTTGCAAGGCTATAGCCAGAGAGATTGGGAATCCACCTCCATGGGAAGGTGGTGGACCGAGCAAATATGGCCCCAAGATAGGGTGGCTAAGGGAAAAATATTCTACCCTGACGTGTACGACTATCCCCATTTAACCAACAATAAGAGGATTTTTACAACTTCTGGAACCTTGCCCAGACATGCTAAAGAGACACAGGAAGCCAGGGTCTCAACTATTAAACGTAACCTTATTCTTGTCACTGAATGCGGCCCACGAGTAGTGTCCGGGGCAGCCCGTGTCCTTATCACGCTCACTGGCTTCACATGGTACCCGTTGGGGGTCTTCATAGAAGTTGACACAAAGGACTTGATGATACTGACCAATGTCTCGATCCCGGTTAGACCTGTAACAAGGACAAAGGTGACTGGATGGAGGTCAGCTTGGCTGAAGAGGAAATCTAAGCTCAGCCGTACTGGATTTACTGAAGCTGTCCTGGATCAGGAAATGCCAGGCAGCACGTTTTTCCAGCAGCACCTGGGGCCACGCCTAGGAAGTGTGATTGGTCCAGAGGGGGAGAGGAATAATCCCAAAAACATCCCGGCTATTATGAACCAATCAGGAGAGATCAAAAAGACGGGGTCGCAAGAACTAATGCCACCACCTTCTTCTCACCCACAGGATCTCGATAGTCCTGGGTCAGAAGACGAGGAGGTGCCTAAAGTACGCGATAAAGGCAAGCGACCAGCTAATGGTAAGCAATCGCGAATAGCCCTCCTTCTCAAAAGAAGAAAGGGAAAGAAGGAATAATGAATTTATGGAATAAATTCTGGTATTGGAAAGCTAGGTGCTGGTGGCAATTTAAGGCGAGACAACAATTGGCATATAAAGATCAGGCCAAAGATATACAGCACCAGACGCCAGCTACAATTTATAGGAAACAAATGAAACGTGACAAAATGACCAAGAAAAGATGTCTCCCTTGAGTCTCTTTATAATTGGAATGCTGCTCTTCATATTAAGATTAGTAATAGCCTCATGGTCAAATATAGTCTATGAATATAAGACCCATACCAGCAGTGTCACCCGACGTTGGAAATCAAAAACAGTACACAGTAAAAACTGCACCGTTTTGACCCCGAATACTAGAGAGATATCTTTGCCAATTGCAACAGATATAAATGGCACTCAATTTGATCAAGCCCTATGGATAAAACAAGCAATTGTTTATCTAAATATCCATGGAGCTATAAGTGGCACTTGTGAGTATGAGAAACCAAAAGTTGATAGTCAGGAAGTGAAGAGTCAGGTGACCACCAAGACACTCAAACAAAGACGTCGCCGAAGCGCGGAAAACCCCGTGAACAAAACTGCCGCAACTGCCACTTGGACAGCTACTACCATGTCAATCACCCCCAGTCCGATTAATCAACAAGGAACTATTGACGTGTCCCAAAATCAAATGGTCAGTAGCATGGTCGTTTCCGAACCCGGAAATAATACCACAACAGAAATGAATACTCAGGTCACCTTATCTATTAGAGAAAATGAAGGGAATCTAGGTACAGCAATAACTGAAAAGACGACAGTCATGGCCACATCTCCTATTGATTCCATAACCATGCATACCCCAACTATGACCCCTGATCAAATGGAGACTAGCATAATCCCAACAACTGATGGCAAAATAGTCGACATAGATACGACGGCCACAATGTTCACATCAGGCCCTACCGAGATCAAGAATAACAGCTCAGAGCCCGCAGATTCCCATAAGGAAGGAATGGGAGAATGTGATATCCCATTTAAGAGTGTTAATGTGTCAAATTGTGATGAAGGACTCATGAGCTGGCAGCGTATGAGAGGCTGTGTGAATATAAGGCCCAGTGTAAACGGAAGAATCAAACTCAATATGAATACGACACCTGGGAAGATATAATAACTCGTTATGGACATGCATCCAAGGAATTTGTAACAGTAAAAGTAAAGTTAATAAATCATGAAGAGATGAGACTTTCCGGATTGTCCATCGGTCTTAGCTCTGTTAAAACCTGTTATTATAAAGTTTTTGCCCAACAAACGAGACAGGGCTGGACGATGGGAGAAGATAGATACTATCAGATGAAAACATGTCAGACAATCAATAGCACCCATGTGTGGAATGCCCCACTTTTCAAAAGGGTAGAACAAGCTAGCTTTAATAATAAAACATGGGAACAAGAACTGTGGACAACCATAGAAGCTTATGGAAATGAAGAATGGGACAAAAGTAATCAAATAGGACAACTCCTGCTAGATATAGTCCCCCTACCTTTTTCGGCTAACTCTGACCCCGAAGTGTTAAACACTGATTCGACTGACCCTGCTCCTAGAAGAATTGGAAGAGGGCTGGAGTACACACGTTCTTGGGAAATGTTCCAAAAGGTAGAGACAAAAACCATGCTGTTATTATCCGAACCTATTCATACCACTGTAGCAGCAGCGAATCAAGCTAAACATGAAGGAGAGAAGGAACAACAAGTTAAGTTTTTTCTCTCCACACCAGAAGAAAAACAATTTAACAATTCTCTTTATTTGATGACAAATGGTTATACACCATGGTCGGACGGCAAGTCTCCCCCGGACACTCATTTCAGGGAAGAGGAGGTTTATCCCAGGTGTCAACCAGAGAAAGATTGCACAAACAAAGGGCCTAAGAATGATGAGTATGACACTAGCCCACGAGACTCTGGCTTACGTAATGTTTATTGGAAGTGGCATCTGTTGACCACTATGAGTGAACAAAATAGGGGCAAGATTAATGGATCGGGAAGAGAGTACATTGCAGATCAGCATCCGGGTAGTAATTTCTGGAAACTTTGGCTCAAATACCCTGTGGTGCAAAGAAGAGTTATGTGGTACAAATTCGGGGCATTGCAAGAAGATGGTATATTATGCCATAATAAACAGTTTGACGGTAAAGGAATGGAAGAAGGAAATGATTGTCACAAAGAACCATGCGAGTGCCGAAGGGATCAAATAGGCCTCGCAATCCCTATGATGACGCAGCAGCCTTGGAGAAACTGGGTCAGAAATAATCAGTCAATCTGGTGGGCTGAGGCTAAGGAATGTTTGTCTCAAAAGCTTGGAATAAACATTACCCATGTTAAATATGCATATCAGCTCATTAATGAGAAGCCTAACAATACAGAAAATAAGATATTTTATCCAATGAGAGGAAAAGACTGGGCAGAAGCAATGGAGAATTTTACAACGGACTTACGAGTTAATCTATGCTGCCCAAGTAGCCAATCAATAGGTCAACAACCGAATAGTCATGAACACACTATTTCTCCCACATGTCTGAACAATAAGGCTAAAGATGATCCGACGGTCTTCTTTATGGCATGGGAATGGTCACAGTTAGCTGGTCTCATTTTGGGGCAAGGATTAGGATGGAATTCGTTTGACACGGAAAGTTTAGAAATGCTGATATGGCCACACCTAGTATCATATGAAGAACTACGAACCCCTAGTGATGAAGGAAAAAATATCACTGTGATACACAGGTTCCTTGCAAGCCCAGGATTGCCGAATTCAGTAAATCCACTCAACACTCTGAGGGGAAAGGTTAAAAACTATGAAGTAAAAGTTCGGACTGAGCAAGAAGTATGGGGATATGATTCAGTATACCAGGAGAATATCACTGAATGGAATAAACCATCTACGGAGGGACTCCAAAATGATGACCAAAAGACGTGGTACACCGCTCTTAAAGAAGCAACATTATTGTTTAACCCGAGCCAATTATTGGGAGACATTACTCAGATAAAAGGAGGTAAAAGAACCGCGGGAATGGCCCTCCAGGATCAATTAACTAATTATCAAAAGTTCTTAAGAAGGAAAGAAGTCTCCTGGAACGCTTCCAATGGGGAAGTGTCTATTCGAGCCTGGCCTCATTGCGCAATGAAACCATTCCTAGTAGAAGCCTCATCAAAAGATAGAGGTCAGAAAAAGGGAAAGGTTGCAGATATCTCTACAAGGTACACAGCGACGTTTCTGTTGCCCTATCATCTGCAAACAGTCAAACAATCTTTTAAACAACACTCGGAATGGCGCCACGTAAGAACAATTCAGTCATCATTCCCGTTTGTCCATACTACTCTGATGACTACGGAAAGATTTCTGATAGCAGGGCTAGACCTCTTTGAGGTCAATAATACAAAACAAACAAAGAGTCAGGAGATTGATAAAACTCAATTTAAGAACACTTGGTTCCCCGTTATAAGTAGCGTTCAATATCCACAGCTCAGATGGCAACCCCAAAACCCCGAGCATTTTAGTTTAAACGTGACAGGATATCAAGGGTGTTTTCGCACACCAAACTAAAACCTGAATCAGATTATAATCACGACTCTAATCCATGTTACCCGCATCAGTGGGGTTATATCCCGTGTAATACATCTGGATGTTTTAATCGGTCCCAAGTAGCCTAGCAACTAAAAAGAGAACATGAGTCCTATTTTACTACTAAGTGGGGAACACATGGCATATTGTTGAAAAATAGGGAGAAAATGTGTGGACGGCTTGGGATACATGTAGCCATACCACACGGGCGAAAGTAGCAGCTCCGATTGGGCTTTTGGAAAGTATAAATCCAGGGTTCCTCATGTATAATCGATACGAAACATATCGAGACCAATTATGTGATAAGGACAATGTGGATGCAAATTCACAGACACATGTTTTTGAACTGAATGAAAGAATCCTCTCAAAGATGAAATACAGTAATTCATCCCCCTGGTATATTCCAAAAGGGGAGAGAAGCTGTGTCTATGAGGAATATAGTGCCCCTAAGATTAATATAACCAGGGACCCATATGCCTGTGAAAAATTAAACGATTATTGGCATGTTGTACGTGACTTTCAGAAGAAAGTACCGACGGCAGGATGGTTGGGATTTTTGGGAATAATGACAGAAGTTATGATGTATGGAATAGGACAGGGAGTCGTAGATACAGCAGCAGCTGTGTGGGAAATTATCGGATTAATATGGTGGTACCTAAAATGGATACTAATTGTATTGGCGATCCTCATAGCTCTCGCCGTAATCTCCAAAGTAGTCACCTTATGTCGGTGCCTTAATAGTATATGCTGCTATCCGTGCCGTGCAGCCAAAAGACGAAAAGAAAAACAAGAGGAAGAGTTCTTGAAAAAGGCTCTTCGAGATGTCAAAGAAGACATAAAGAAAAGGAAACAAGAAAAATGGAAAAAAGTCAATGGACAAAGGGTATAGCGAGGTTTGAATTAGGAACCCTGCTTGTGTCTTACGGATATAAGGATTAAGGTACTGGTTACAAAAGTACCTGAGGGGGAAGTGAATAAGGAAAATCTCAGGGTAAAAATCATGATTTTAACATGAGTGTTAGCCACCATTTTAATAATATTTGTATTACTTAACTTTAAAATTACCCAGTTCTCCTACGGAGAAGATTGGTGTCAGAAGACGAACATTACACTCTGTAAATCCATAGTTACTTAGAGTTCTCTTAAAACTCTCCTGGGGTGGAGAGAGAGGGGTCGAAACTACCACCGTAATAACAGAAAAATACATCTTAATCAGTACCAAAGCTTTGGTTTACGATATCACCTCGGGACTGACTAAATGACAAAATGATACAACCCTGCAGAGCAATGTATTACGCTCCATGGCTTATTACCCACGTTACATTAAACACCCAATAGTGTTTGAACACTGCACAGAGCAAGGAACTAGTTTGGTCTATCTTCTGGATGACACTGACATGGGCATATATTGGAACAGATGTACTGACGTTTCGTCTTCGTCAACAGGAGACTCAAGGTAATCCTGATGATATGGATTCTGTTTAAAAAATTAGCTCGAGGAGCTTCCTTGTATGTCTCTGTGTTTTATATAGGTTATCTGATGCGGACTTGTTACCCCATGAAGATATGGAAAACTTCGAACAGCATAAGATTGTATGAAATGGCGTCTACTGTTTGTAGACCTTCTCAAAATTAACATTTTGTAATGTTTCTACAGGGCTCAATTGTGGTTACGGACGGGAACGACAAAGCAGATCAATGGGATCCATGGCACACACAAAAAACGAGAGTCCTGTTAGCCCGAGATGTGATCATGGAGCCCCTTGATCCCGAAACCAAAGTCCGCCCTGTAGACAGAGGAAGACGTAGGATTTTTAGTTGGGGACCCTCAATTCTACCAAAATGGTTGAATACTGGAGGGATGAGCCCCGCATGAGATTTACAGCAAAGGTATCACGCGGTGTAGTTAGACAAGATCACAGAAAGAAGGTCCAAAAGCTATGGATACACATGAAATCAAAGCGAGGGAACAGGTCGTGTGGTCATTCGAAAAAGAGACCCCGTTCATCCTCCAGGCATCGCCACGTTTTGTGGTAATGTGCCAGGAGAATGAGTGATTGAACCATTGGCTCCCAGTTGTATGTGCTGAACACTGGGAGTTCACGTTCCCAGGGGATGATAAGCTGCCCCCATTGACCACGCACGCCTTTAGGGCGTACCATTGTAAAATAGGACCTCGGCAGACATCCTGGATTGAACATGGAGCATTCCATCCTCCATACATGTTGGAGGGAATAGTACTGAAAACCGAACAGGTGGGAGAAATATACAACAAAGACTTGGGAAATGTATGCCCTGCCAGACCTTGGGGGCCAGGAAAAATACAGCCAGGCTATCAACCTCCAGGGGATTTACCTCTATGACCCAAACTTACTGATGGTGACTCAATGGCAGAAAGACGTCGTGAGTGTGTATGAGGACCGGGAAGAGTGTGTTACTAGGGAACACGGTGACTTGTGGCATGGGGGGTTTGATATGCAACATTACCAAGGAGGATATTGTCCTTGTGGATACTATGAGTGGATCAAAAGGTTGTAGAAAGACAGACCAGTGGTGCCCACTACATTGGGTTGGCACATGCAAGGACCAGTCTCATGGGAAAATTTTGCCCGACTGGTGATGAGTGGAGATAAGGTAGAAGCAATGGCTGTGTTGGAGGGAGATCGCGACTGGAAGCGCCCTGCCATGCTCCAGCAGTACAAACGGCAACACTGGCGCAAATGGAGGCCCGCTCCCCGGAGACCAAACCAGGCGAGACGCTGGGTAAGGAGAGCTGCGACATCCAGTAGCACAGGGGTGACCTCTGGAAGGAGAACCAATTTTCCGCCCACTGAGGAAGCACCTGCTAACTCAGAGTCGGGAGCTACTCCAGCCCCAAGGGCACCCAAGTGTCGGAGGGCCTCCGTGATTGTAAACACGATGGCCATATCCTGGGAAATTGTCACCTGTGTGGGTTAAACATGAGAGGCACCAGATTTATCTTCCCAGATTCAGGACAGTTCGTAGAAGTCCCAGTTAACGTCACTCACATAGGGACAGACGACCCTGTGGGGATGAACACCTAGACATGCTAAACCCTGTACCCCCGAAACCACCGAGACGTCAGTCACCTACTCCGCTAGCTGAATACTCTGGTGGTCTAGGCCCCATAACTCCGAAATCTGGGAGCCACACGACTTCTGCTCCACGAGATGAACATTCACCCAGCACCCCCCAAGATGAGGTTCCAGGTCTCTCAGCGCCTGAGCACCGGAGCAGAGAAGATGGTGACCACACTGCCCCTTTGATGCCCGACCCTATAACGTCTGCCAGACCTAGATCGGCGTCAGCGCAGATGTGGATCAGCTACTACGTGAAAATGCTGAAGGAATTGGATGAGCTTGAGTCACAGCTGGGACAACAAGAAGACGAAGAAGGAGAATTCGAACCACTGAACCTTGGTGATTTAGACAAATGGTGAAGGAGGATATTTTCGGAGGGGGTTGTTGTATATACTGGAAAATCGAAAATATTATAATCAAAACTTGCTAACTGATATTTGATATTATTTGTGATTTTTATCATTGATTTTGATGTTTGAACTTTAGTGAACTTACATGCCTTTGAACGTGAACTTTTGAACTCATGAACAAGTGTGTGCTTTGAACTTAGATTGAACTTGTAAACAGGATGTGCTGACGTGTGCTGACGTGTGCAGAAGAAACAGGATGTGCTGACCGGATGTGGTGAACCGCTAGGCACTGCTGACGCAAATGAAACTGGATGTGATTAACCGCCGGAACACGTGATCCATTTATGGGCATGTCATCAAAACCAGCTGTGTTGCTATAAAAACGCTCGGAAATGTGACACATAGGTCCCTTTTTGCTTTTTGGCTTCATCCGTTTGCAGTATGGTCTTGTATCTTAACTTATGACGGTGCTCTTGCTATTGCTCTCAGACTATTTGATTTAATTAATTTTTATCGTTCTCTTATTATTTTTTTGATTTATTTCTTTTTATTGTATTTATTTTGATTATATGATTTTTGAAGTATATGTGTTAATACCAGCGTCTCGCGGTACTTTTGATGTTGGTGGGTATCAGCGTCTGGCAATACCCTTGAGTTTATGGAGTTTATTGTTCATTATTGATTTTATTGTTTTTATTATTCTTTTATCAATTTTTTGAAGAAATACTTTTGTAACAAAAACATAATAAAATTGAGTACGAATTATGTACTGAAAAGGCACAAGGGCGTTGATCCCTGACTGCTAAAGAATCAACTGGCTCCTGTACTACCATCAATTGGGTTGTAGGTGAGTTACTGTTTGATTTCCTCCTGTTGCACATGTAGTGAATGTCTCAAAAAGTAGCATTATTCCATCCTGAATTATTGTGTCAATGATAAGGTGGTAGTTTTAGACAGTTACGGGGAAATATGTTATTTAAAAGGAAAGGATTGAGGATCCCATCATGAGTCCCTAAACGAAGTTAAGTAAAGAGACTACGGTAAGAGGTGTAGCATTGTAAGGTCAAGAACCTGTTTCTTAACAGGTCGGGCTAATTAAATAACCCGCTCAGTGAAGCGCCGACACTACTCACTAATATAATAAGGTGAGGTTGATACCCTTATTATAGTCTTAGAACCGTGTCCGCAACAAGAGGCTGACTGAGTTGACCACCCGAGGGGCCCTTTCCCAGAGAGGCAAAGGGAGGTAGTGTGCTCGGAACTAGGGACGGCTTATGTTATAGCCAATCGCCTTGTACACAAAACCTTGAAAACCTAAACCCGGCGACAAACGCCAAATATAAAAATGTTGATAACTTTGGAAACACACTTCAGACAGGTTAGATATGAGGTGCAACTACGAGAAAGACCCTTTCTGCTATAGTGGGAGGTGAAAATTTCATGTTCTGAAGTTTCCCTGCAAAGTTATGGCACAATGCAGAAAACGCGTTTTCAGATTGAGATAAGGTCGATTCCGAAACGCCAAACATAAAAATTTTGATAACTTTGGAAAAACACTTCAGACAGCTTAGATTTGAGATGCAACTGCGAGAAAGACCCTTTCTGCTAGAGTGGGGTGTGAAAATTTCATGTTCTGAAGCTTCCCTGCAAAGTTATGCCACACAGCAGAAAACGCGTTTTCATCCTCAGATAAGGTCGATTCCGGAACGCCAAACATAAAAATGTTGATAACTTTGGAAAAACACTTTGATGTGCAACTACTAGAAAGACCCTTTCTGCTATAGTGGGAGGTGAAAATTTCATGTTCTGAAGCTTCCCTGCCAAGTTATGGCACAATGCAGAAAAGACGTTTTCAGCCTGAGGTAAGGTCGATTCCGGAACGCCAAACATAAAAATGTTGATAACTTTGGAAAAACACTTCAGACAGCTTAGATTTGATGTGCAACTACTAGAAAGACCCTTTCTTCTATAGTGGGTGATGAAAATTCCATGTTCTGAAGCTTCCCTGCAAAGTTATGGCAGAATGGAGATAACGCACGCGTTTTCAGCCTGAGATAAGGTGGGTTCCCTAACGCCAAACATAAAGATATTGATAACTTCGGAAAAACACTTCAGACAGCTTAGATTTGATCTGCAACTATGAAAAAGACCCTTGCTGCTAACGTGGGATGTGAAAATTTCATGTTCTGAAACTTGCCTGCTAAGTTATGGCACAATGCAGAAAACACGTTTTCAGCCTGAGGTAAGGTCGATTCCGGAACGCCAAACATAAAAATGTTGATAACTTTGGAAAAACACTTCAGACAGCTTAGATTTGATGTGCAACTACTAGAAAGACCCTTTCTTCTATAGTGGGTGATGAAAATTCCATGTTCTGAAGCTTCCCTGCAAAGTTATGGCACAATGAGTGAAACGCGTTTTCAGCTTGAGATAAGGTCGATTTTGGAACGCCAAACATAAAAAATGTTGATAACTTTGGAAACACACTTCAGACAGCTGAGATTTGATGTGCAACTACTAGAAAGACCCTTTCAGCTATAGTGGGAGGTGAAAATTTGATGTTCTGAAGCTTCCCTGCAAAGTTTTGGCACAATGCAGAAAACCCGTTTTCAGCCTGAGATAAGGTGTGTTCCGGAACGCCAAACATAAAAATGTTGATAACTTTGGAAAGACACTTCAGACAGCCTAGATTTGATGTGCAACTACTAGAAAGACCCTTTCAGCTATAGTGGGAGGTGAAAATTTGATGTTCTGAAGCTTCACTGCAAAGTTTTGGCACAATCCAGAAAACACGTTTTCAGCCTGAGATATGGTGTGTTCCGGAACACCAAACATAAAAATGTTGAAAACTTTGGAAAAACACTTCAGACAGGTTAGATTTGATGTGCAACTGCTAGAAAGACCTTTTCTGCTATAGTGGGAGGTGAAAATTTCATGTTCTGGAGCTTCCCTGCAAAGTTATGGCACAATGCAGAAAACGCGTTTTCAGCCTGAGATAAGGTGGGTTCCGGAACGGCAAACATAAAAATGTTGATAACTTTGGAAAAACACTTTGATGTGCAACTACGAGAAAGACCCTTGCTGCTATAGTGGGATATGAAAATTTCATGTTCTGAAGCTTCCCTGCCAAGTTATGGCACAATGCAGAAAAGACGTTTTCAGCCTGAGGTAAGGTCGATTCCGGAACGCCAAACATAAAAATGTTGATAACTTTGGATACACACTTCAGACAGCTTAGATTTGATGTGCAACTGCTAGAAAGACCCTTTCTGATATATTGGCAGGTGAAAATTTAATGTTCTGAAGCTTCGCTGCAAAGTTATGGGACAATGCGTGAAACGCGTTTTCAGCCTGAGATAAGTTCGATTACGGAACGCCAAACAATAAAATGTTGATAACTTTGGAAAAACACTTCAGACAGCTTAGATTTGATGTGCAACTACTAGAAAGACCCTTTCTGCTATAGTTGGAGGTGAAAATTTCATTTTCTGAAGCTTCCCTGCAAAGTTATGGCACATTGCAAAAAACGCATTTTCAGCCTGAGATAAGGTGGGTTCCGGAACGCCAAACATAAAAATGTTGATAAGTTTGAAAAAACACGTCAGACAGCGTAGATTTGATGTGCAACTACTAGAAAGACCCTTTCTGCTATAGTGGGATTTGAAAATTTCATATTCTGAAGCTTCCCTGCAAAGTTATAGCACAATGCAGAAAACACGTTTTCAGCCCGAGGTAAGGTTGATTCCGGAACGCCAAAGATAAAAATGTTGATAACTTTGGAAAAACACTTCAGACAGCTTAGATTTGATGTGCAACTACTAGAAAGACCCTTTCTACTATAGTGGGGAGCGAAATTTTCATGTTCTGAAGATTCCTTGCAAAGTTATGGCACAATGCAGAAAAGGCGTTTTCAATAAGGTGCGATCCGGAAGACCAAACATAAAAATGTTGATAACTTTCGAAAAACACTTCAGGCAGCTTAGATTTGATGAACAACTACTAGAAAGACCCTTTCTGCAAGAGTGGTAATTGAAAATTTAATGTTCTGAAGATTCCCTGAGAGGGTATCGCACAAAGCACAAAACGGGTTTTCAGCCTGAGATAAGGTGGGTTTCGGAACGCCAAACATAAAAATGTTGATAACTTTCGAAAACACTTCAGACAGCTTTGATTTAATGTGCAACTACTAGAAAGACCTTTTCTTCTATAGTGGGAGGTGAAAATGTCATGTTCTGAAGCTTCCCTGACAAGTTATGGCAAAGTGGGCGGTGCGTCACGCCACCAAATATGCTCATGAACAAAGTGGGCGGCACGTCACGGGCCCAAATATGGTAATGAGCAAAGTGGGCGGCGCGTTACGTGACCAAATATGGTAATGAGCAAAGATGGCGGCCCGTCACGCTACGAAATATGGCAATGTATAAAGTGGGCGACGGGTCACTTGTCCAAATATGGTGATGCGCAAAGTAGGCGACAAGGTGGTTCGCACGTCATGCGACCAAATATGGTAATGAGTAAAGTGGGCGGCAAAGTGGGCGGCAAAATGGGCGGCGCGTGACGCCACCAAATATAATGAGCAAAGTGGGCGGCCGGTCACGCGACGAAATATGGTAATGAACAAAGTGGGCGACGCGTCATGGGACCATATATGGTTATGAGAAAAGTGGCTGGCACGTTACACGCAAAAAAACGGTAAAAAAAAACGGGTGGGCGGAGCGTCACCTGAGCAAATATGGTAATGACCAAAGTGGGCGGCAGTCACGTGACCAAATATGGTAGTGAACAAAGTGGGCGTCGCCTCACGCAACCAGATATGGTTATGACCAAGTGAACGGTGCGTTGAACGACCAAATATGGTAATGGGCAATTTGGGCGGCAAAGTGGCCGGCGCGTCACACAACCAAATATGGCAATGAACAAAGTGGGTGGTGCGTCATGCGACCAAATATGGTAATGAGCAAAGTGGGCGGCACGTCACGAGACCGAATATGGTAATGAGCAAAGTGGGCGGCGTGTCACGCGACCAAATATCTTAATGAACAAAGTGGGCCGTGCGTCATTTGACTAAATATGGATATGAGCAAAGTGGGCGGCAAAGTGGGCGATAAAGTGGGTGGCGCGTCACGCAACCAAAAACGGTAATGAGCAAAGTGGGCGGCACGTTGCATGACCAAATATGGTAATGAACAAAGTAGGCAGCGCATCACGCAACCAGATATGGTAATGAGCAAAGTGGGCGGCGCGTCACGCTATCAAATATTATAATGAGCAAAGTGGGCGGCGTGTCACGCGACCAAATATGGCAATGAACAAAGTGGGCGTCGCCTTAAGCAACCAGATATGATTATGAGCAAAGTGAACGGCGCGTTGAACGACCAAATATGGTAATGCACAAAGTGGGCGGCAAAGTGGGCGGCAAAGTGGGCGGCGCGTCACGTGACCAAATACGGTAATGAGGAAAGTGGGCGGCCCTTCACACGACCAAATATTGTAAGTAGCGAATTAGGCGGAGCGTCACACAACCAAATATGGTAATGAACAAAGGGGGCGGCGCGTCACACCAATAAATATGATGAAGATCAAAATCGGGCGGCGCCTCACGCAACCAGATATGGTTATGAACAAAGGGAACGGCACGTAGAACGACCAAATATGGTCATGAACAACATGGGCAGCGCATGACGCCACCAAATACGGTAATGAGCAAAGTGGACGGCGTGTCACGCGACCACATATTGTAATGAGCAAAGTAGGCGGAACATTACACAACGAAATTTTGTAATGAACAACGAGGATGGCGCGTCACGCGACCAAATATGGTAATGAACAACATGGGCGACAGGTCACACGACCAAATTTGGTAATGAGAAAAGTGGACGGCGCGTCATGCGACCAAATATGGTAATGAGCAAAGTGGGCGGCGCGTCACACAACCAAATATGGCAATGAACAAAGTGGGCGGCGCGTCACGGGGCCAATTATGGTAAAGAGCAAAGTGGGCGGTGAGTCAAGCGACCAAATATGGTAATGAACAACGCGGGCTGCCGTCACGTGACTAAATATGGTAAAGAACAAAGTGGGCGGTGCGTCACGTGATCAAATATGTCAATGAACAAAGTGGGCATCGCCTCACGCAATCAGATTTGGTTATGAGCAAAGTGAACGGTCCGTTGAACGACCAAATATGGTAATGCCCAAAGTTGGCGGCAAAGTGGGTCGCGTGTCACGTGACCAAATTTGGAAATGAACAAAGTGGCGGCGCGTTACGGGACCAGATGTGACAATGAACAAAGTGGGCGGCCGTCACTTGACCAAATATGTTAATGAATAAAGTGGGCGGCGTGTCACGTGACCAAATATGGTAAAGAACAAAGCGGGCGTCGCCTCACTCAACGAGATATGGTTATGACCAAGTGAACGGGGCGTTGAATGACCAAATATGGTAATGCACAAAGTGGGCGGCAAAGTGGGCGGCAAAGTGGGCGGCAAAGTGGGCGGCAAAGTGGGCGGCGCGTCACACAACCAAATATGGCAATGAACAAAGTGGGCGGTGCGTCATGCGACCAAATATGGTAATGACCAAAGTGGGCGGCACGTCACGTGACCGAATATGGTAATGAGCAAAGTGGGCGGCGTGTCACGCGACCAAATATCTTAATGAACAAAGTGGGTGGCGCGTCACTTGACTAAATATGGTAATTAGCAAAGTGGGCGGCAAAGTGGGCGGCAAAGTGGGTGGCGCGTCATGCGACCAAAAACGGTAATGAGCAAAGTGGACTACACGTTGCCTGACCAAATATGGTAATGAACAAAATAGGCGGCGCATCACGCAACCAGATATGGTAATGAGCAAAGTGGGCGGCGCGTCACGCTATAACATATTATAATGAGCAAAGTGGGCGGCGTGTCACGCGACCTAATATGGCAATGAACAAAGTGGGCGTCGCCTTAAGCAACCAGATATGATTATGAGCAAAGTGAACCACCCGTTGAACGACCAAATATGGTATTACACAAAGTGGGCGGCAAAGTGGGCGGCAATGTGGGCGGCGCGTCACGCGACCAAATATGGTAATGAGCAAAGTGTGCGGCGCGTCACGCGACCAAATATGGTAATGAGGAAAGTGTGGGGCGCGTTACGCAACCAAATATTGTAAGTAGCGAAGTAGTCGGAGCGTCACACAACCAAACATGGTAATGAACAAAGTGGGCGGCGCGTCACACGACCATATATGATGAAGATCAAAATCGGGCGGCGTGTCACCCAACCAGATATGGTTATGAGCAAAGGGAACGGCGCGTTGATCGACCAAATATTGTAATGCGCAAAGTGGGGGCCAAAGTGGTCGGCAAAGTGGCCGGCAAAGTGGGCGGCAAAGTGGGCGGCAAAGTGGGCGGCTCGTCACACAACCAAATATGGCAATGAACAAAGTGGGCGGTGAGTCATGCGACCAAATATGGTAATGAGCAAAGTGGGCGGCACGACAAGCGACCGAAGATGATAATGAGGAAAGTGGGTGGCGCGTCACGTGACCAAATATGGTAAATAACAAAGTGGGCGTTGCCTCACGCAATCAGATGTGGTTATGAGCAAAGTGAACGGCCCGTTGAACGACCAAATATGGTAATGCCCAGAGTGGGCGGCAAAGTGGGCGGCAAAGTGGTTCGCGCGTCACATGACCAAATTTGGTAATGAACAAAGAGGGCGGAAAATCACGCAACCAAATATAGTAATGATCAAAGTGGGTGGCGCATCACGCGACCAAATATGGTAATGACCAAAGTGGGCGGCCGTCACGTGACAAAATATGGTAATGAACAAAGTGGGCCGCGCGTCACGCGACCAAATATGGTAGTGAACAAAGTCGGCGGCCGTCACTTGTCCAAATATGATAATGAACAAAGTGGGCGTCGCCTCACGCAACCTGATATGGTTATGACCAAGTGAACGGTGTGCTGAATGACCAAATATGGTAATGGGCAAAGTGGGCGGCAGGTCACTTGACCAAAAATGGGAATGAGCAAATTGGACGGCAAAGTGGGGTGCGTGTCAAGCAACCAAATATTGTAATGAAAAAAGTGGGCGGCACATCACGCGACCAAATATGGTAATGAACAAAGTGTGCTGCCTGTCACGCGACCAAATATGGTCATGAACAAAGTGGGCGGCACGTCACGTGACCAAATATGGTCATGAACAACGTGGGCGGCTGCCACGTGACTAAATATGGCAATGAACAAAGTGGGTGGCGCGTCACTTGACCAAATACGGTAAAGAACAAAGTGGTTAGCGCGTCCCGTTACCAAATATGTCAAAGAACAAAGTGGGCGTCTGCTGACGCAATCAGATATGGTTTTGAATAAAGTGAACGTCACGTTGATCGACCAAATATGGCAATGCGCAAAGTGTGCGGCAAAATGTGCGGCAAAATGTGCGGCAAAGTGGGCCGCGCGTCACGCAACCCAGTATATTAATGACCAAAGTGGCCGGCGCGTCACTTGACTAAATATGGTAATGAGCAAAGTGGGCGGCGCATGACGCAACCAGATATGGTCATGGGCAAAGTGGGCGCCGCGTCACTCTATCAAAAATTATAATGAGCAAAGTGGGCGGCGTGTCACACGACCAAATATGGCAATGAACAAAGTGGGCGTCCCCTCAAGCAACCAGATAAGATGATGAGCAAAGTGTACGGCGCATTGAACGACCAAATATGGTCATGCACAATGTGGGCGGCAAAGTGGGCGGCGCGTCACGCGACAAAACATGGCAATGAACAAAGTGGGCGGTGCGTCATGCGACAAAATATGGTAATGAGCAATGTGGGCGGCGGGTCACGCGACCAAATAACTTAATGAACAAAGTGGGCACCGAGTCACTTGACTAAATATGGTAATGAGCAAAGTGGGCGGCACATTGCGTGACCAAATATGGCAATGGACAAAGTAGGCAGCGCATGACACAACCAGATATGGTCATGGGCAAAGTGGGCGCCGCGTCACTCTATCAAAAATTATAATGAGCAAAGTGTGCGGCGTGTCACACGACCAAATATGGCAATGAACAAAGTGGGCGTCCCCTCAAGCAACCTGATAAGATGATGAGCAAAGTGTACGGCGCATTGAACGACCAAATATGGTCATGCACAAAGTGGGCGGCAAAGTGGGCTGCGCGTCACACGACAAAATATGGTAATGAGCAAAGTGGGCGGTGCGTCACGCGACCAAATATGGTAATATGGTAATGAGCAAAGTGGGTGGCGCGTCACGCGACCAAATACAGTAAGTAGCGAAGTAGGCGGAGCGTCACTCAACCAAATATGGTAATGATCAAAGTGGGCGGCGCGTCTCACGACCAAATATGATGAAGATCAAAATCGGCCGGCGGGTACCGTGGCCAAATATGGTAGCGAGAAAAGATGGCGGCAAAGTGGACGGAGCTTCACACAACCAAATATGGTAATGAGCAAAGTGGGCCGCGCGTCACGCCACCAAATATGATAATGAGAAAAGTGGGCGTCGCGTCAAGCGACCAAATATGGTAATGAACAACGTGGGTGGAGCGTCACGTGACCACATATGGTGATAAACAAAGTGGGGGGCGCGTCACGCCACCAAATATGGTAAAGAACAAAGTGGGCGGCGCATCACGCGACCAAATATGGTAATGAGCATAGTGGGCGGCGCGTCACGCGACCAAATATTGTGATGAGCAAAGTAGCCGGAGCGTCACACAACCAAATATGGTGATGGACAACGTGGGCGGCGTGTCAAACGTGCAAATTTGGTAATGAACTTGGGCAGCGCGTCACACGACCAAATATGGTAATGAACAAAGAGGGCGGGGGGTCACTCGACCAAATATGGTAATGAGCAAAGTGGGCGGCGCATCACGTGACCACATATTGTAATGAGCAAAGTAAGCGTAGCGTCAAACAACCAAATATGGTAATGAACAAAGTGAGGGCCGCATCACGTGACCAAATATGGTCCTGAGAAAAGATGGTTGCAAAGTGGGCGGAGCTTCACACTACCAAATATGGCAATGAACAACGACGGTGGGGCGTCATGCGACCAAATATGGAAATGAGCAATGGGGGCGGAGCGTCACACAACCAAATATGGCAATGAACAAAGTGGGCGGCGCGTCACGCGACCAAATATGGTGATAAACAAAGTGGGCGGTGCGTCTCGCCACCAAATATGGTAAAGAACAAAGTGGACGGCGAGTCATGTGACCAAATATGGTTGTGAGAATAGATGGCGGCAAAGTGGGCGTCGCGTCACGCGACCAAAAATGGTTTTGAGCAAAGTGGGCAGCGTGTCACGTGGCCATATATTGTAATGAGCAAAGTAGGCGGAGCGTCACACAACCAAATATGGTAAGCAACAAAGTGGGCGGCGCGTCACGCGACCAAATATGGTCGTGAGAAAACATGGCCGCCTCGTGGGCAGAGCTTCACACGATGAAATATGGCAATGAACAAAGAGGGCGGGGCGTCACGCGACGAAATATGGAAATGTGTAAAGGGGGCGGAGCGTCACGCCTCCAAATGTGGTAAAGAATAAAGTGGGCGGCGAGTCACGCGACCAAATATGGTAGTGAGAATTCATGGCCGCAAAGTGGGCAGCGCGTCACGCGACCAAATATGGTAATGAGCATAGTGGGCGGCGCGTCACGCGACCAAATATTGTAATGAGTAAAGTAGGCAGAGCGTCACACAACCAAATATGGTAATGGACAACGTGGGTGGCGTGTCACACGACCAAATTTGGCAATGAACAACATGGGCGGCGCGTCAAACAACCAAATATGCTCGTGAGAAAAGATGGCGGCAAAGTGGGCGGAGCTTCACACGACAAAATATGGCAATGAACAAAGAGGGTGGGGCGTCATGCGGCCAAATATGGTCGAGTGAAAAGATGGCGACAAAGTGGGCGGAGCTTCACACGACGAAGTATGGCAATGAACAAAGAGGGTGGGGCGTCACATGGCCAAATATGGAAATGAGTAAAGGGGGCGGAGCGTGACACAAAGAAATATCGTAATGAACAACGTGGGCTGCGCGTCACACGACCAAATTTGGTAATGATCAACATGGGCGGCGCGTTACACAACCAAATATGGTATTGAACAAAATGGGCGGCGCGTCACGCGACCAAATATTGTAATGACTAAAGTAGGCGGAGCGTCACACAACCAAATATGGTAATGAACAACATGGGCGGCGCGTCACACGACCAAATTTGGTAAAGAACAACATGGGCGGCGAGTCACACAACCAAATATGGTAATGAACAAAGAGGGCGGCGCGTCACGTGACCAAATATTGTAATGAGCAAAGTAGGCGGAGCTTCACACAACCAAATATGGTAATGAATAAAGTGGGCGGAGCATCACGCGACCAAATATATTCGTGAGAAAAGATGGCGGCAAAGTGGGCGGAGCATTACACGACGAAATATGGCAATGAACAAAGAGGGTGGGGCGTCACGCGACCAAATATGGTGATAAACAAAGTGGGCGGCGCGTCACGCCTCCAAATGTGGTAAAGAATAAAGTGGGCGGCGAGTCACGCGACCAAATATGGTAGTGAGAATGCATGGCCGCAAAGTGGGCAGCGCGTCACGCGACCAAATATGGTAATGAGCATAGTGGGCGGCGCGTCACGCGACCAAATATTGTAATGAGTAAAGTAGGCAGAGCGTCACACAACCAAATATGGTAATGGACAACGTGGGTGGCGCGTCACACGACCAAATTTGGCAATGAACAACATGGGCGGCGAGTCAAACAACCAAATATGCTCGTGAGAAAAGAGAGAAAAAAGAAATATCGTAATGAACAACGTGGGCTGCGCGTCACACGACCAAATTTGGTAATGATCAACATGGGCGGCGCGTTACACAACCAAATATGGTATTGAACAAAATGGGCGGCGCGTCACGCAACCAAATATTGTAATGGCTAAAGTAGGCGGAGCATCACACAACCAAATATGGTAATGAACAACATGGGCGGCGCGTCACACGACCAAATTTGGTAAAGAACAACATGGGCGGCGAGTCACACAACCAAATATAGTAATGAACAAAGAGGGCGGCGCGTCACGTGACCAAATATTGTAATGAGCAAAGTAGGCGGAGCTTCACACAACCAAATATGGTAATGAATAAAGTGGGCGGAGCATCACGCGACCAAATATGTTTGTGAGAAAAGATGGCGGCAAAGTGGGCGGAGCTTTACACGACGAAATATGGCAATGAACAAAGAGGGTGGGGCGTCACGCGACCAAATATGGAAATGAGTAAAGGGGGCGGAGCGTGACACAACCAATTATGGCAATGAACACAGTGGGCGGTGCGTCACGCGACCAAATATGGTGATAAACAAAGTGGGCGGCGCGTCACGCCACCAAATATGGTAAATAACAAAGTGGGCGGCGAGTCACTCGACCAAATATGGTAGTGAGAATAAATGCAGGCAAAGTGGTCGGCGGGTCACGCGACCAAATTTGGTAATGATCAACATGGGCGGTGAGTCACACAACCAAATATGCTCGTGAGAAACGATGGCGGCAAAGTGGGCGGAGCTTCACACGACGAAATATGGCAATGAACAAAGAGGGTGGGGCGTCATGCGACCAAATATGGAAATGAGTAAAGGGGGCGGAGCGTGACACAACCAAATATGCCAATGAACACAGTGGGCGGCACGTCACGCGACCAAATATGGTTATAAAGAAAGTGGGCGGCGCGTCACGCCACCAAATATGGTAATGAACAAAGTCGGTCCCGCGTCACGCGACCAAATATGGTAATGAGCAAAGTGGGCGGCGCGTCACGCCAAAAAATATGGTAATGAGCAAAGTGGGCGGCGCGTCACACGACCAAATATTGTAATGAGCAAAGTAGGCGGTGCGTCACAAAACCAAATATGGTATTGAACAACGTGGGCGGCGCGTCACACGACCAAATATGGTAATGATCAACATGGTCGGCGCGACACACAACCAAATATGGTAATGCACAAAGTGGCCGGCAATTTGGGCGGCAAAGTGGGCGGCGCGTCACGCGACCAATTATGGTAATGAGCAAAGCGGGCGGCGCGTCACATGACCAAACATGGTAATGAGGAAAGTGGGCGGTGCGTCACGCGACCAAATATTGTAAGTAGAGAATAAGGCTGAGCGTCACACAACCAAATATGGTAATGAACAAAGTGGGCGGCGCGTCACACCAACAAATGTGATGAAGATCAAAATCGGGCGGCGCCTCACGCAACCAGATATGGTTATGAGCAAAGGGAATGGCGCGTTGAACGACCAAATATGTTAATACGCAATATGGGCGGCAAAGTGGGCACCGCGTCACACAACCAAATATGGCAATGAACAAAGTGCGTCGGTGCGTCATGAGACCAAATATGGTAATGAGCAAAGTGTACGGCACGTCACGCGACCGAATATGGTAATAAGCAAGGCGGGCGGCGCGTCAAACGACCAAATATCTTAATTAACAAAGTGGGCGGCGCATCACTTGACTAAATATGGTTATGAGCAAAGTGGGCGGCAAAGTGGGCGGCAAAGTGGGCGGCAAAGTGGGCGGCAAAGTGGGCGGCGTGTCACTCGACCAAAAACGGTAATGAGCAAAGAGGGCGGCAAAGTGGGCGGCAAAGTGGGCGGCAAAGTGGGCGGCAAAGTGGGCGGCAATATGGGCTGCAAAGTGGGCGGCGCGTCACACAACCAAATATGGCAATGAACAAAGTGCGTCGGTGCGTCATGAGACCAAATATGGTAATGAGCAAAGTGGACGGCACGTCACGCGACCGAATATGGTAATAAGCAAGGCGGGCGGCGCGTCACACGACCAAATATCTTAATTAACAAAGTGGGCGGCGCATCACTTGACTAAATATGGTTATGAGCAAAGTGGGCGGCAAATTGGGCGGCAAAGTGGGCGGCAAAGTGGGCGGCAAAGTGGGCGGCGTGTCACTCGACCAAAAACGGTAATGAGCAAAGAGGGCGGCAAAGTGGGCTGCAAAGTGGGCGGCAAAGTGGGCGGCAAAGTGGGCGGCGTGTCACTCGACCAAAAACGGTAATGAGCAAAGAGGGCGGCACGTTGCGTGACCAAATATGGTAATGAACAAAGTAGGCGGCGCATCTCGCAACCAGATATGGTAATGAGCGAAGTGGGCGGCGCGTCACGCTATCAAATATTATAATGAGCAAAGTTGGCGCCGCGTCACTGGACCAAATGAACAAAGTCGGCGTCGGTTCAAGCAACGAGATATGATTATGAGCAAAGTGAACGGCGCGAGGGCCGACGAAAAATGATAATGCACAAAGTGGGCCGAAGAGTGGGAGTCAAAGTGGGCGGCAAAGTGGGTGGCAAAGTGGTCGGCGCATCACCCGACCAAATATGGCAATGAACAAAGTAAGCGTCGCCTAAAGCAACCAGATATGATTATGAGCAAAGTGAACGGCGCGTTGAACGACGAAAAATGGTCATGCACAAAGTGGGCGGAAGAGTGGTAGTCAAAGTGGGCGGCAAAGTGGGTGGCAAAGTGGGTGGCAAAGTGGGCGGTGCATCATGCGACCAAATATGGTAAAGAACAAAGTGGGCGGCGTCAATCGACCATATATGGTAATGGATAACGTGGGCGGCGCATCACGCGACCAAATATGATAAAGAACAAAGTGGGCGACCGTCACGTGACCAAATATGGAAATGAGTAAAGGGGGCGGAGCGTCACACAACCAAATATGGTAATGAACAACGTGGGCGCCGCGTCACACGATGAAATTTGGTAATGAACAACATGGGCGGCGAGTCACACAACCAAATATAGTAATGAACAAAGAGGGCGGCACGTCACGTCACCAAATGTTGTAATGAGCAAAGTAGGCGGAGCGTCACTCAACCAAATATGGTAATGAATAAAGTGGGCTGAGCATAACGCGACCAAATATGGTCGTGAGAAAAGATGTCGGCGAAGTGGTCGGAGCTTTACACGACAAAATATGGCAATGGACGAAGAGGGTGGGGCGTCCCGCGACCAAATATGGAAATGAGTAAAGGGGGCGGAGCGTGACTAAACCAAATATGGCAATGAAAACAGTGGGCGGCGCGTCACGCGACCAAATATTGTGATAAACAAAGTGGATGGCGCGTCACGACACCAAATATGGTAAAGAACAAAGTGGGCGGCGAGTCACGCGACCAAATATGGTCGTGATAATAGATGGCCGCAAAGTGGGTGGTGCGTCACGCGACCAGATATCGTAATGAGCATAGTGGGCGGCGCGTCACGCGACCAAATATTGTAATGAGCAAAGTAGGCAGTGCGTTACACAACCAAATATGGTAATGAACAACGTGGGCGGCGCGTCACACGACCAAATTTGGTAATGATAAACATGGGCGGCGAGTCAAACAACCAAATATATTAATGAACAAAGAGGGCGGCGCGTCACGTGACCAAATATGGTGATGAACAAAGTAGGTCCCGCATCACGCGACCAAATGGTAATGAGCAAAGTGGTCGGAGCGTTACACAAACAAATATGATAATGAACAAAGTGGGCGGCGCGTCACGCGGCCAAATATGGTGATGAGCAAAGTGGGCAGAGCGTCACACAACCAAATGTGGTAACGAACAAAGTGGGCGGCGCGTCTCGCGGCCAAATATGGTCGCGACAGAAGATGGCGGCAAAGTGGGCGGAGCTTCACACGACGAAGTATGGCAATGAACAAAGAGGGCGGGGCGTCACACGGCCAAATATGGAAATGAGTAAAGGAGGCGGAGAGTGACACAACGAAATATGGTAATGAACAACGTGGGCGGCGCGTCACACGACCAAATTTGGTAATGAGCAAAGTAGGCGGAGCGTCACACAACAAATATGGTAATGAATAAAGTGGGCGGAGCATCACGCGACCAAATATGCAGTGAGAAAAGATGGCGGCAAAGTGGGCGGAGCTTTACCCGACGAAATATGGCAATGAACAAAGAGGGTGGGGCGTCACGCGACCAAATATGGAAATGAGTAAAGGGGGCGGAGCGTGACACAACCAAATATGACAATGAACACAGTGGGCGGTGCGTCACGCGACCAAATATGGTGATAAACAAAGTGGGCGGCGCGTCACGCCTCCAAATGTGGTAAAGAATAAAGTGGGCGGCGAGTCACGCGACCAAATATGGTAGTGAGAATTCATGGCCGCAAAGTGGGCAGCGCGTCACGCGACCAAATATGGCAATGAGCATAGTGGGCGGCGCGTCACGCGACCAAATATTGTAATGAGTAAAGTAGGCAGAGCGTCACACAACCAAATATGGTAATGGACAACGTGGGTGGCGCGTCACACGACCAAATTTGGCAATGAACAACATGGGCGGCGCGTCAAACAACCAAATATGCTCGTGAGAAAAGATGGCGGCAAGTGGGCGGAGCTTCACACGACAAAATATGGTAATGAATAAAGTGGGCGGAGCATCACGCGACCAAATATGCAGTGAGAAAAGATGGCGGCAAAGTGGGCGGAGCTTTACCCGACGAAATATGGCAATGAACAAAGAGGGTGGGGCGTCACGCGACCAAATATGGAAATGAGTAAAGGGGGCGGAGCGTGACACAACCAAATATGACAATGAACACAGTGGGCGGTGCGTCACGCGACCAAATATGGTGATAAACAAAGTGGGCGGCGCGTCACGCCTCCAAATGTGGTAAAGAATAAAGTGGGCGGCGAGTCACGCGACCAAATATGGTAGTGAGAATTCATGGCCGCAAAGTGGGCAGCGCGTCACGCGACCAAATATGGCAATGAGCATAGTGGGCGGCGCGTCACGGGACCAAATATTGTAATGAGTAAAGTAGGCAGAGCGTCACACAACCAAATATGGTAATGGACAACGTGGGTGGCGCGTCACACGACCAAATTTGGCAATGAACAACATGGGCGGCGCGTCAAACAACCAAATATGCTCGTGAGAAAAGATGGCGGCAAAGTGGGCGGAGCTTCACACGACAAAATATGGCAATGAACAAAGAGGGTGGGGCGTAATGCGGCCAAATATGGTCGTGTGAAAAGATGGCGGCAAAGTGGGCGGAGCTTCACACGACGAAGTATGGCAATGAACAAAGAGGGTGGGGCGTCACATGGCCAAATATGGAAATGAGTAAAGGGGGCGGAGCGTGACACAAAGAAATATCGTAATGAACAACGTGGGCGGCGCGTCACACGACCAAATTTGGTAATGATCAACATGGGCGGCGCGTTACACAACCAAATATGGTATTGAACGAAATGGGCGGCGCGTCATGCGACCAAATATTGTAATGACTAAAGTAGGCGGAGCGTCACACAACCAAATATGGTAATGAACAACGGGGCGGCGCGTCACACGACCAAATTTGGTAAAGAACAGCATGGGCGGCGAGTCACACAACCAAATATAGTAATGAACAAAGAGGGCGGCGCGTCACGTGACCAAATAATGTAATGAGCAAAGTAGGCGGAGCGTCACACAACCAAATATGGTAATGAATAAAGTGGGCGGAGCATCACGCGACCAAATATGTTTGTGAGAAAAGTTGGCGGCAAAGTGGGCGGAGCTTTACACGACGAAATATGGCAATGAACAAAGAGGGTGGGGCGTCACGCGACCAAATATGGAAATGACTAAAGGGGGCGGAGCGTGACACAACCAATTATGGCAATGAACACAGTGGGCGGTGCGTCACGCCACCAAATATGGTAAATAACAAAGTGGGCGGCGAGTCACTCGACCAAATATGGTAGTGAGAATAGATGCAGGCAAAGTGGTCGGCGGGTCACGCGACCAAATTTGGTAATGATCAACATGGGCGGTGAGTCACACAACCAAATATGCTCGTGAGAAACGATGGCGGCAAAGTGGGCGGAGCTTCACACGACGAAATATGGCAATGAATCAAGAGGGTGGGGCGTCATGTGACCAAATATGGAAATGAGTAAAGGGGGCGGAGCGTGACACAACCAAATATGCCAATGAACACAGTGGGCGGCACGTCACGCGACCAAATATGGTGATAAAGAAAGTGGGCGGCGCGTCACGCCACCAAATATGGTAATGAACAAAGTCGGTCCCGCGTCACGCGACCAAATATGGTAATGAGCAAAGTGGGCGGCGCGTCACGCCAACAAATATGGTAATGAGCAAAGTGGGCGGCGCGTCACACGACCAAATATGGTAATGATCAACATGGTCGGCGCGACACACAACCAAATATGGTAATGCACAAAGTGGGCGGCAAAGTGGGCGGCGCGTCACGCGACCAATTATGGTAATGAGTAAAAGTGGGCGGCGCGTCACATGACCAAACATGGTAATGAGGAAAGTGGGCGGTGCGTCACGCGACCAAATATTGTAAGTAGAGAATAAGGCTGAGCGTCACACAACCAAATATGGTAATGAACAAAGTGGGCGGCGCGTCACACCAACAAATGTGATGAAGATCAAAATCGGGCGGCGCCTCACGCAACCAGATATGGTTATGAGCAAAGGGAATGGCGCGTTGAACGACCAAATAGGTTAATACGCAATATGGGCGGCAAAGTGGGCGGCGCCTCACGCAACCAGATATGGTTATGAGCAAAGGGAATGGCGCGTTGAACGACCAAATATGTTAATACGCAATATGGGCGGCAAAGTGGGCAGCGCGTCACACAACCAAATATGGCAATGAACAAAGTGCGTCGGTGCGTCATGAGACCAAATATGGTAATGAGCAAATTGGACGGCACGTCACGCGACCGAATATGGTAATAAGCAAGGCGGGCGGCGCGTCACACGACCAAATATCTTAATTAACAAAGTGGGCGGCGCATCACTTGACTAAATATGGTTATGAGCAAAGTTGGCGGCAAAGTGGGCGGCAAAGTGGGCGGCAAAGTGGGTGGCGTGTCACTCGACCAAAAACGGTAATGAGCAAAGAGGGCGGCAAAGTGGGCGGCAAAGTGGGCGGCAATATGGGCTGCAAAGTGGGCGGCGCGTCACACAACCAAATATGGCAATGAACAAAGTGCGTCGGTCCGTCATGAGACCAAATATGGTAATGAGCAAAGTGGACGGCACGTCACGCGACCGAATATGGTAATAAGCAAGGCGGGCGGCGCGTCACACGACCAAATATCTTAATTAACAAAGTGGGCGGCGCATCACTTGACTAAATATGGTTATGAGCAAAGTGGGCGGCAAAGTGGGCGGCAAAGTGGGCGGCAAAGTGGGCGGCAAAGTGGGCGGCAAAGTGGGCGGCAAAGTGGGCGGCGTGTCACTCGACCAAAAACGGTAATGAGCAAAGAGGGCGGCAAAGTGGGCGGCAAAGTGGGCGGCAAAGTGGGCGGCAAAGTGGGCGGCGTGTCACTCGACCAAAAACGGTAATGAGCAAAGAGGGCGGCACGTTGCGTGACCAAATATGGTAATGAACAAAGTTGGCGTCGCATCTCGCAACCAGATATGGTAATGAGCGAAGTGGGCGGCGCGTCACGCTATCAAATATTATAATGAGCAAAGTTGGCGCCACGTCACTGGACCATATATGGCAATGAACAAAGTCGGCGTCGGTTCAAGCAACGAGATATGATTATGAGCAAAGTGAACGGCGCGTTGAACGACGAAAAATGATAATGCACAAAGTGGGCCGAAGAGTGGGAGTCAAAGTGGGCGGCAAAGTGGGTGGCAAAGTGGTCGGCGCATCACCTGACCAAATATGGCAATGAACAAAGTGGGCGACCGTCACGTGACCAAATATCGTAATGATATGCGGCAAAGTGGGCGGCAAAGTGGGCGGCAAAGTGGGCGGCAAAGTGGGCGGCGTGTCACTCGACCAAAAACGGTAATGAGCAAAGAGGGCGGCACGTTGCGTGACCAAATATGGTAATGAACAAAGTTGGCGTCGCATCTCGCAACCAGATATGGTAATGAGCGAAGTGGGCGGCGCGTCACGCTATCAAATATTATAATGAGCAAAGTTGGCGCCACGTCACTGGACCATATATGGCAATGAACAAAGTCGGCGTCGGTTCAAGCAACGAGATATGATTATGAGCAAAGTGAACGGCGCGTTGAACGACGAAAAATGATAATGCACAAAGTGGGCCGAAGAGTGGGAGTCAAAGTGGGCGGCAAAGTGGGTGGCAAAGTGGTCGGCGCATCACCTGACCAAATATGGCAATGAACAAAGTGGGCGACCGTCACGTGACCAAATATCGTAATGAACAAAGTGGGCGGCGGGTCACACAACCAAATAAGGTAATAAGCAAAGTGGGCGGTCGTCACGTGACCAAATATGGTAATGAACAAAGAGGGCGTCGGCTCACGCAACCAGTAATATGGTTATGAGCAAAGTGAACCGTCCGTTGAACAACCAAATATGGCTATGCGCTATGTGGGCGGCAAAGTGGGCGGAAGAGTGGGCAGCGCGTCACGTGACCAAATATGGTAATGAACAAAGTGGGCGGCGCGCCACGCCACCAAATATTGTAATCAGCAAAGTAAGCGGAGCGTCAAACAACCAAATATGGTAATGAATAAAGTGGGCTGAGCATAACGCGACCAAATATGGACGTGAGAAAAGATGGCGGCGAAGTGGTCGGAGCTTTACACGACGAAATATGGCAATGAACGAAGAGGGTGGGGCGTCCCGCGACCAAATATGGAAATGAGTAAAGGGGGCGGAGCCTGACTAAACCAAATATGGCAATGAACACAGTGGGCGGGGCGTCACGTGACCAAATATGGTGACAAACCAAGTGGGCGGCGCGTCACGCCACTAAATATGGTAAAGAACAAAGTGGGCGCCGAGTCACGCGACCAAATATGGTAGTGAGAATAGATGGCGGCAAAGTGGCCGGCGCGTCACGCGACCAAATATGGTAATGAGCATAGTGGGCGGCGCGTCACGCGACCAAATATTGTAATGAGTAAAGCTGGCGGAGCGTCACACAACCAAATATGGTAATGGACAACGTGGGTGGCGCGTCACACGACCAAATTTGGCAATGAACAACATGGGCGGCGCGTCAAACAACCAAATATGGTAAAGAACAAAGTGGGCGGCGCGTCATGCGACCAAATATTGTAATGAGCAAAGTAGGCGGAGCGTCAAACAACCAAATATGGTAATGAACAACGTGGGCGGTGCGTCACACGGCCAAATTTGGTAATGATCAACATGGTCGGCGCGTCACACAACCAAATAGGGTAATGAACAAAGTGGGCCACGCGTCACGCGACCAAATATGGTAATGAACAAAGTGGGTCGCGCGTCACACGACCAAATTTGGTAATGATCAACATGGGCGGTGAGTCATACAACCAAATATGCTCGTGAGAAAAGATGGCGGCAAAGTGGGCGGAGCTTCACACGACGAAATATGGCAATGTACAAAGAGGGTGGGGCGTCATGCGACCAAATATGGAAATGAGAAAAGGGGGCGGAGCGTGACAACCAAATATGCCAATGAACACAGTAGGCGGCACGTCACGCGACCAAATATGGTGATAAACAAAGTGGGCGGCGCGTCACGCCAACAAATATGTTAATGAACAAAGTGGGCGGGGCGTCACGCCAACAAATATTGTAATGAGCAAAGTAGGCAGTGCGTCACTCAACCAAATATGGTAATGAACAACGTGTGCGGCACGTCACACGACCAAATTTGGTAATGAACAACATGGGCGGCGAGTCACACAACCAAATATAGTAATGAACAAAGAGGGCGGCGCGTCACATGATCAAATATGGTGATGTACAAAGTGTGTCGCGCGTCACGTGACCTAATATTGTAATGAGTAAAGTGGGCGGAGCGTCACACAACCAAATATGGTGTTGAACAACGTGGGCACCGCGTCACACGACCAAATTTGGTAATGAACATGGGCGGCGCGTCACACAACCAAATATAGTTATGATCAAAGAGGGCGACGCGTCATGTGACCAAATATGGTAATGAACAAAGTGGGTTGCGCGTCACGCGACCAAATATGGTAGTGAGAATAGATGGCGGCAAAGTGGGTGTCGCGTCACGCGACCAAATATGGTAATGGGCATAGTGGGCGGCGCGTCACGCAACCAATTATTGTAATGAGCAAAGTAGGCGGAGCGTCACACAACCAAATATGGTAATGGACAACGTGGACGGCGCGTCACACGACCAAATTTTGTAATGAATAACATGGGAGGCGCGTCACACAACCAAATATGGTATTGAACAAAGTGGGTGGCGCGTCACGCGACCCAATATGGTAATGAGCAAAGTGGGCGGCGCGTCACACCAACAAATATGGTAATGAGCAAAGTTGGTGGCGCGTCACGCGACCAAATATTGTAATGAACAAAGTAGGCGGTGCGTCACACGACCAAATTTGGTAATGATCAACATGGGCGGCGCGTCACACAACCAAATAGGGTAATGAACAAAGTGGGCCGGGCGTCACGCCACCAAATATGGTAATGAGCAAAGTGGGCGGAGCGTCACGCCACCAAATATGGTAATGAGAAAAGTGGGCGGTGCGTCACACAACCAAATATGGTAATGGACAACGTGGACGGCGCGTCACACCACCGAATTTGGTAATAAATAACATGGGAGGCGCGTCACACAACCAAATATGGTATTGAACAAAGTGGGTGGCGCGTCACGCGACCCAATATGGTAATGAGCAAAGTGGGCGGCGCGTCACACCAACAAATATGGTAATGAGCAAAGTTGGTGGCGCGTCACGCGACCAAATATTGTAATGAACAAAGTAGGCGGTGCGTCACTCGACCAAATTTGGTAATGATCAACATGGGCGGCGCGTCACACAACCAAATAGGGTAATGAACAAAGTGGGCCGCGCGTCACGCCACCAAATATGGTAATGAACAAAGTGGGCGGAGCGTCACGCCACCAAATATGGTAATGAGAAAAGTGGGCGGTGCGTCACGCAACCAAATATTGTAATGAGCAAATTAGGCAGAGCGTCACACAACCAAATATGGTAATGAACAAAGTGGACGCCGCGTCACGCGACCAAATATGGTAATGAACAAAGTCGGAGTCGCCTCACGCAACCAGATATGGTTATGAGCAAAGTGAACGGTGCGTTGAACGACCAATTAAGGTTATTCGCAAAGTGGGCGGCGCGTCACGCCACCAAATATGATAAAGAACAAAGTGGGCGGTGCGTCACACACCCAAATATAGTAATGAACAAAGTGGGCGGCGCGTCACACGACCAAATTTGGTAATGAATAACATGGGTGGCGCGTCACACAACCAAATATGATATTGAACAAAGTGGGTGGCGCGTCACGCGACCAAATATTGTAATGAGCAAAGTGGGCGGCGCGTCACACCAACAAATATGGTAATGAGCAAAGTTGGTAGCGCGTCACGCGACCAAATATTGTAATGAACAAAGTAGGCGGTGCGTCACACAACCAAATATGGTAATGAACAACGTGGGTGGTGCGTCACACGACCAAATTTGGTAATGATCAACATGGCCGGCGCGTCACACAACCAAATAGGGTAATGAACAAAGTGGGCCGCGCGTCACGCCACCAAATATGGTAATGAGCAAAGCGGGCGGAGCGTCACGCCACCAAATATGGTAATGAGAAAAGTGGGCGGTGCGTCACACAACCAAATAGGGTAATGAACAAAGTGGGCCGCGCGTCACGCCACCAAATATGGTAATGAGCAAAGTGGGCGGAGCGTCACGCCACCAAATATGGTAATGAGAAAAGTGGGCGGTGCGTCACGCGACCAAATATTGTAATGAGCAAATTAGGCAGAGCGTCACACAACCAAATATGGTAATGAACAAAGTGGACGCCGCGTCACGCGACCAAATATGGTAATGAACAAAGTCGGAGTCGCCTCACGCAACCAGATATGGTTATGAGCAAAGTGAACGGTGCGTTGAACGACCAATTAAGGTTATTCGCAAAGTGGGCGGCGCGTCACGCCACCAAATATGATAAAGAACAAAGTGGGCGGTGCGTCACACACCCAAATATAGTAATGAACAAAGAGGGCGGCGCGTCACGTGACCAAATATGGTGATGTACAAAGTGGGCGGCGCGTCACACGACCAAATTTGGTAATGAATAACATGGGTGGCGCGTCACACAACCAAATATGATATTGAACAAAGTGGGTGGCGCGTCACGCGACCAAATATTGTAATGAGCAAAGTGGGCGGCGCGTCACACCAACAAATATGGTAATGAGCAAAGTTGGTAGCGCGTCACGCGACCAAATATTGTAATGAACAAAGTAGGCGGTGCGTCACACAACCAAATATGGTAATGAACAACGTGGGTGGTGCGTCACACGACCAAATTTGGTAATGATTAACATGGCCGGCGCGTCACACAACCAAATAGGGTAATGAACAAAGTCGGCCGCGCGTCACGCCACCAAATATGGTAATGAGCAAAGTGGGCGGAGCGTCACGCCACTAAATATGGTAATGAGAAAAGTGGGCGGTGCGTCACACAACCAAATATGGTAATGGCCAACGTGGACGGCGCGTCACACCACCGAATTTGGTAATAAATAACATGGGAGACGCGTCACACAACCAAATATGGTAATGAGCAAAGGGGGCGGCGCGTCACGCCAACAAATATGGTTATGAGCAAAGTGGGCGGCGCGTCACGCGACCAAATGTTGTAATGAGCAAAGTAGGCGGTGCGTCACACAACCAAATATGATAATGAACAAAGTGGACCACGCGTCACACCAACAAATATGGTAATGAGCAAAGTTGGTAGCGCGTCACGCGACCAAATATTGTAATGAACAAAGTAGGCGGTGCGTCACACAACCAAATAGGGTAATGAACAAAGTGGGCCGCGCGTCACGCCACCAAATATGGTAATGAGCAAAGCGGGCGGAGCGTCACGCCACCAAATATGGTAATGAGAAAAGTGGGCGGTGCGTCACACAACCAAATAGGGTAATGAACAAAGTGGGCCGCGCGTCACGCCACCAAATATGGTAATGAGCAAAGTGGGCGGAGCGTCACGCCACCAAATATGGTAATGAGAAAAGTGGGCGGTGCGTCACGCGACCAAATATTGTAATGAGCAAATTAGGCAGAGCGTCACACAACCAAATATGGTAATGAACAAAGTGGACGCCGCGTCACGCGACCAAATATGGTAATGAACAAAGTCGGAGTCGCCTCACGCAACCAGATATGGTTATGAGCAAAGTGAACGGTGCGTTGAACGACCAATTAAGGTTATTCGCAAAGTGGGCGGCGCGTCACGCCACCAAATATGATAAAGAACAAAGTGGGCGGTGCGTCACACACCCAAATATAGTAATGAACAAAGAGGGCGGCGCGTCACGTGACCAAATATGGTGATGTACAAAGTGGGCGGCGCGTCACACGACCAAATTTGGTAATGAATAACATGGGTGGCGCGTCACACAACCAAATATGATATTGAACAAAGTGGGTGGCGCGTCACGCGACCAAATATTGTAATGAGCAAAGTGGGCGGCGCGTCACACCAACAAATATGGTAATGAGCAAAGTTGGTAGCGCGTCACGCGACCAAATATTGTAATGAACAAAGTAGGCGGTGCGTCACACAACCAAATATGGTAATGAACAACGTGGGTGGTGCGTCACACGACCAAATTTGGTAATGATGAACATGGCCGGCGCGTCACACAACCAAATAGGGTAATGAACAAAGTGGGCCGCGCGTCACGCCACCAAATATGGTAATGAGCAAAGTGGGCGGAGCGTCACGCCACTAAATATGGTAATGAGAAAAGTGGGCGGTGCGTCACACAACCAAATATGGTAATGGCCAACGTGGACGGCGCGTCACACCACCGAATTTGGTAATAAATAACATGGGAGACGCGTCACACAACCAAATATGGTAATGAGCAAAGGGGGCGGCGCGTCACGCCAACAAATATGGTTATGAGCAAAGTGGGCGGCGCGTCACGCGACCAAATGTTGTAATGAGCAAAGTAGGCGGTGCGTCACACAACCAAATATGATAATGAACAAAGTGGGCCGCGCGTCACACCAACAAATATGGTAATGAGCAAAGTTGGTAGCGCGTCACGCGACCAAATATTGTAATGAACAAAGTAGGCGGTGCGTCACACAACCAAATATGGTAATGAGCAAAGTGGGCGGAGCGTCACGCCACCAAATATGGTAATGAGCAAAGTGGGCGGCGCGTCACGCGACCAAATGTTGTAATGAGCAAAGTAGGCGGTGCGTCACACAACCAAATATGATAATGAACAAAGTGGGCCGCGCGTCACGCCACCAAATATGGTAATGAGCAAAGTGGGCGGAGCGTCACGCCACCAAATATGGTAATGAGAAAAGTGGGCGGTGCGTCACGCGACCAAATATTGTAATGAGCAAATTAGGCAGAGCGTCACACAACCAAATATGGTAATGAACAAAGCGGACGCCGCGTCACGCGACCAAATATGTTAATGAACAAAGTGGGAGGCGTGTCATGTGACCAAATATGATGAAGAACAAAGTCGGCGGCGCGTCACATGATCAAATATGGTAATGAACAAAGTGGGAGTCGCCTCACGCAACCAGATATGGTTATGAGCAAAGTGAACGGTGCGTTGAACGACCAAATAAGGTTATTCGCAAAGTGGGCGGCGCGTCACGCCACCAAATATGGTAAAGAACAAAGTGGGAGGCGCGTCACACACCCAAATATAGTAATGAACAAAGAGGGCGGCGCGTCATGCGACCAAATATGGTAATGAACAAAGTGGGTCACGCGTCACGCCACCAAATATGGTAATTAGCTAAGTGCGCAGTGCGTCATTGGACCAAATATTGTAATGATCAAAGTGGGCTGCGCGTTGCGCGACCAAAAATGGTAATGCCCAAAGTGAGGGCCGCATCACGTGACCAAATAAAGTAATTAGCAAAGTGGGTGTCCCGTCATGCAACCAGATATGGTTATAAGCAATGTGTGCGGCGCGTTACACGACCAAATATGGTAATGCGCATAGTAAGTGCCGCATCACGTGACCAAATATTTTAATAAGCAAAGTGGGCGTCGCTTGACGCAACCAGATATGGTCATGAGCAAAGTGAGCGTCAAAGTGGCCGGCAAAGTGGGCGGCGTGTCACGCGACCATATATGTTACTGAACAAAGATGGCGGGGCGTTACACGACTAAATATGGTAATGAGCAAAGATGGCGGGGCGTCATGCGACCAAATATGGTAATGAACTAAGTGGGCGGCGTGTCACGCGACCAAATATGGTGTTGAGCAAAGTTGGTTGCCAAGTAGGCGTCAAAGTGGGCGCAGCATCACATGACAAATATGGTAATGAGCAAAGTGGGCTGGCACATCACGTGACCTAATATGGTAATGATGCAATTCTCACTACAAACACCACACCTTGCTTACTTTTGCAGAACCCATTGTATAATTTGGTGAAGCAAGTCGAAACACTTATGATATGTTTTTTGAATGATAATGCTGTTCATGAATGTGCCTTGATGTTTTGTAAAACATTTAAATGCACACTTTTTGCTCTTTCAGAATACAGTCAGATGGTTGGACAAGGTGGTTATCAGCCAGTCACAACAGTTAATACCAAGAGTCCAAGGGTCCTGTTTTGTCATTACGTCATGTGGATATTTAATGCAAATATACACCTTCACTGTGGATGTGTTTAGTCGATTTTATCATATTGCAATTGGGAAAGCAACAATGCGTAACATTTAGACATAAATACATTATTTTCATGTTTTCTGAGAAGACAGGTTTCAGTATGAACGGTCACAAATCCCGGAGTCAGACTCTCCAACTCTCTGTTAAACAATCCCTACGACTGTGTAAATTCTCTGGGCGAGCCGCCCAGATGCGTATTCTGAGAGTGGTGTCACTGCCCCAACTCCAACCCGACCGCTACACTTTAAGGCAGAAGGGTAGAGCAACCTCGAAAGCGAACTGTCATTCATTGTCTGCTAGTCAGAATATTGCAGACGGCAAAATCTCTCCACTTTTAACACTCTGATCAAGTGCCTTCTCCTCAGAATAATAGGTATGTATGTATGCTCCTTATTGAAACACGCTGAGTCATGATGTAATAAAGCTAGACAGGAAAAAAGCTTGGTTCTTATTCATTCTCCGGTTTTTGTTCCCCTGTGCTCTCTGTTATGTTTCCCGACAAATTCACAGAGAAAAACCAGCGCAGAATCATAATATGGAAATGCATTTTTTTGGTTTAAATTAGTCTGAATCAGTTTAGTGAATGTGCCACATTTTCGTGGAATTAAATGAAACATATTCACCGTGCATGCATGCGGGCGCACGAACGTACGGTCAACAAATTTTTAAACAGGCATTGTCATCCGCTACTATGCTGTCTATTAGACTGTCACTGCCTGATGCGGTCAGCTGGAAATTCTGGGACTGGAACCGGAAATTGCGCATGTTTTACCAACTGACGTTTACTGGTAAGCGCATCCATCCATGGTTATATCACGTACAGGTGATGAAAGTTTCTTTTTTAACTACTTAAAATTTTTACTTCTACAGTCTAGATTAAGGGTTCTGGTTAGGTTTAGGTCTGTGCAGTCCGACGCCCTCAAAGAGAACCAGAGGGGACATTTTGCATTCGCTTTTGTAGCGAACAGATCAGTAATCCGAACCGGCTCCAAACAGATGTTATAATTCGAGGCGACAGCTCCCACTCCTGCATCAGGGCACCCCCTCGGGACATACCGTCTGCTCCCACATTGAGCAACACCGGGACGTGACGTGCTCTCAGTGACAGCAGATGACTGTCCGCCTATTCTAAGATGGATGCTGCCACCTTGTGGAGAGCGGGTGACCTGACACCCCCTTGTCTGTTCAGGTACGCTACAGCAGTCGAGTTGTCCGACCTGATCATGACATGGTGCCTTTCCACGCGAGGAGCAAAGTGGCGAAGAACTAGGTCCACCGCCATCAACTCTAAAACATTTATGTGGCGGACCTGACCAGACTCCACCCACGCTGTCTCCGTCCAGCGCCCTGCCCCAGCCCGACAGGGACGCGTCTGTGAACATGTGAAGATATCGAGGGACACAACTGATCGGCATGCCCCTTATCAGACGTGCGCGAGAGTCCCAGAACATCAGATCCCGACGTGCCTGTCCGGACAGCACCAGACAGCGATTCTTGTCCTTCACTGGGTCCAGCTTCAAGCGGCTGAACTGGGTGCGCTGCAGACATGAGCCGCGACATGACATTGCAGGCTCTCACACGGGCGTTGTCTCTGGCTGTCGCTACCTCATCATCAAAAAAACCCATCTCCGTGTCTTCCTGATCCACTCTTGCCCCTTTTTTTTTAATAAAGACGAGACTTCCTGGTCGAGACATTCTCTCTCCTGCACTGTGCAGGGTGGAGAGACAAAATGCCCGAACCTCCCGCGTGAGCCACACTCGTCCGCTAGGGGTCGCACAAAATGGTCGGTCGTCATCTTCCCCACATCAGAACCGGTGGTCCGTGAAGATGGTGACGTCCTAACTCCTACTCGAAAAACGCGTCGACAAGCAGGAACCGTTGTATTAGGCCACAGGGGTCAAGCCAGGACTGCAGAACCACGTGCAAGTACATGAATTACCAGGCAGAGAATACTTTTGGGATTTTTCATTGAATCTGAAGTCAGATGAAGGAGTCTTTCGTCTCCTCCCTCCACAGAGCACCGCTGCTGGAAGGGCCTGGTCTCGGCTAGCTCACCTCCTGTTCATGGGTCCGTGATGGTTGCCGCCTCCGGTCCTCACTGCTCTCCTCCTGGCGTGGACCCCTTCGGTCCTCCCTGCAATCGGACTGGGAACTAGGCCGCTTGCACGGGGGAGGCGCCTGCCTCTTCTCCGTGCCCACTTTCAGCATGCCAGAAAGCGGGGCCGCCGTCTTCCGTGAGCTCTCCAGCTTCTCCAAATGTTCGGTGATCCCCTCACCTTGTAGGAAGGCCGCCATCGTTACCTGGGCCTCCTGTAGCTCCTCCCTAGTCAGGTCCTCTTTGCTGTACAGCATCCTGTCCATCGAGCAGGCCAAGAGCGACATGTTGATGGCCATGCCGTGAAAACCCTCTATACTACTATTTCATCAAGACCCACAAAAGAGTCTGGGTCGAAACAGAAAAATCTAAGCATCATATACATTAACCGATCAGGTAACACAAAGGCAAAGAATATAGCATGATGTGATCAAAACATAACAAAAGCTTTTCATTATTTTTAAATCTTGCAATGTACTGTGGAATAACAGGTAACATGTGCAAACGTCATAATACTATTTCAATGACACCCACAAAAGAATTTGGGCCAAAACAAAAAAAAAAAAAAAAAAAGAAACAAGTGTCATATACATAAACCGAGTGGGTAGTATGACAATAAAGAATAAATTGTCCCTAGAAATGCGAGCAAAACTCTACAGACACTTTTATTATTATAAAAATAGCAATTTACATAAGAATTGCACGCGAGATGAGCAAACGTCACAATACAAGTAGTTCATCGAGACCCACACTAAAAAAATAAAATGAAAAATAGAACGGATGTTCGCCATATTTTGTGTTCAGACAGCGGAGAAACCTGAAAGCTATTGAGAAGTAAAATATACCAAGGTGACGTTTTTTGAAACATTTCTGTCAAATGGATTGACAAACTTCATTATTGCATGTTTTTCAGTGAGACTGGGTTGTCAGAGACGTGACCTTCCCAACCCGACCCTTTGAGGACCAGTTTTCCCACCACAGGGTTAATGCCTTTGGTTCAAGAACAACGATCAGTTTGGGATGTGATTTGAAACTTTGAGTTATCACAGTTCATCTCAACAATGCTCACTACTACCTGTCATGTTCCGTTCATCAGTGCGTTCATTAAAAAATACTTGAACTGTTCATGGCACTCGATGGTTCGGTGTCTTTCATGCCATCATTTGAAAAAAAGGCTTGTCATGTATCTGCAGTGTGGTGGTTAACACATCTGCCCAACGTGTGGAAGGTCCTCGGCTTGAAACCAAGCACAAACCACTTTGGCTTCTTACAGAGGGGAACCCTGACAACTTGCCTGTGATTTCCACCGTATTATCCACCCCTCTGGAACTCGGATTGAAACCTCTGATAAAAAGTGCCGAACAAACGAAAAAGTCTCACAAACCCTTGATGACAATGTCTTGAGTTGATGTGTGGTTCAAAATCTGAATCAAATCAGTTTTTAATTGAGTTATGGTGGTCCTACACTCTCTGCAACAGCAGAAGTGAAGTTCTGCCAAGGCTTCATGAAATACTGCCATTATTTTCACAGCTCAGTAGGTGGCACTCTAAAAATTGACACGAGGCTTCACTGACATGTTTGTTCAAATCAGAAGAAGTGTGCCATCTGAAAATTAAGGCTGGTATGTTGAGCTGGTTCTCTTCTTTGAGATGATATATCCAGTTGCTGAGAACAGGCGTTCATTTGCCTTCCACCAAGAAAGGAGACTCTCAGTCTTCAGAAGAGGCTGCCCTACAAAGTATATCGGCACCTGTAACGGTATAACAAATGAAAACAAATATTTTGACAACATTGGGATAACAAATGTTAAAAAAAAACACTTATTCATATAAATACAACTTCCCTCATTTGCCATTGCATGATTTTGAGCATCCAGTGAGTGATAGAGTGAATAATGGCAGACATGAGATACAGTACGACTGTGCTTTCCTGTTGTCCATATATATGTGAAAGGATATAACTTAATGGCGACGAGGCATGGCTTCACGTTGTGCTTAACCGGTGTAGAGTTGGCGTTAGGGTTAGCCTAACCTAACCCTCATCACTAGCAAGGCGTGTTAAGGCAAGAACGCGAAGCACACTGGTAAGCTGATTGTTGTGACATGAATAAGGCAACGGCATCACGCAAGCCTGCAATCTACATATACCCATCCCGCCTTTTCACAACAAAAAAAAGTGTGTGTATTTGTGCAGTTACGGTAGCGACACCGAAAGCTCCAGTGAAGTGTTGAATGTGTCGAAATGTTTGTTGTGTTTTCTGAGATGACCGATAACAATGTGCTGTGTACTGAAATAAATAGACTTTATGTATTGTAAGAATATGGCTTCAACGTCTTTTACAAATAAATACACACATTGTCATATAATAACATGCATATTTTAAAAAATATATAAAAAGTACCACAACGGGTTAGTGGAATCTTTCATTGGATTCACATTCAGGATGCCTGGCTAATATACATGTTTTTTTGTTTTGTTTTTTTAATAGAATTCTGAAGTAAAGTGGTGGGATTCGATTAAAAAAATTGAGTTAATGACAGAATTTGTGATGAATTAATCTCAATTAATCACTGTTTAATGGTATAAGAATATTTGCCACAAGAAGCCACATTTTTCAATTTGGATGAATTTGGTATATTACTGAAACGAATGATGGAGCCATACATACATTTAAACAACAAAATATTGTTTATTTTCAGTTTGACAATAGCACAATAAATCATGATGGTGTCAATAAGTTTTTATATCACCTTTTTGAAAAAAAAAGCTCTTTTAATGTCTTGAAAATATTTGTAGTGTAGTAGTGGAAACCCTGGCCATTGTGTAGTGAAAAACCTCCCTGAACAAAAGCAAACACGTGCTTTTGTTTGCTTTTGTTCAGGGATTCCTCCATGTTTGTTGTTGTTGTTGTTGTTGTTGTTGTTGTTATCATCCTAGCTGCCACGTGTCTTGTGCATCAATGTGATCAGTGGACCAGGAACTCCTGCACTTACAAAGGTTCCCTGTTGTCTGGAGAGCAAACTGTTAAATTAAAAAAAATAAATAAATAAATAAAGTTGTAATTAATTGTAATGATGTTGTAATTAATTAATCGTAATTGATTCGTCAAAGTCCCACCATTTATATTTATATATATATATATATATATATATTGTCTTCGCCATGGAGGAGCCTGAATGTCTAGCCTTAATGGTAAAAGTATTTCTAGATTTGTTTATTATCTAGATTTTATGTTTATGTAGATGTATGTTTCCCCAAATTCATATGGCATTGGTGGAAATTAAATTATTCATAATTATATTTATAGGGTAATGACATGGAACCTCTGACCACATCATCAGATCCCAGTGATAAAGAACCATATTTCATATGTCAAATGCCACGTCTGCCCCGTTTTTTTGTTTTTTTTTTGTCAACAAAAAGGAATGGCTTGACTTAAGGAAAACTCAAAAAGGACGAGGCTTTACTGGGCTGCAATGGACTGATGTCGTTTCGAAAGGAATTATAACAGTCCATCCACACTGCAGCTTTACATTTAAACAGCACTCATCAAAAACATTACATTCCCCTAAAACCTGTTCACTTTTTAAATGCTTTGGTTATTGCCGATTTGAGGATTTCCGAGGATTGCCCTGTCACCTTCACCATCGACATAAAAGATGAGCACACCCTGAAAGCTGATGTGGTGAGGTGTGCCATATTTCCTGCAGGCATTCCAAACAGTTTTCCTAAGGCTGTATGTAACTCAAGCAGTGAGGAGGCCTGTCATGTTCATTTGTGATGGCTCTCTTGTTTCACTGTATTCCATCTCATTCATCTCCTGTGGGATGGCATTACAAGAACTTTTACAAAAGTACTATGAAGTGGACGCTGGCCAATTCCAAAGTGAAAACTCACTAGCATAATAATCAAGAGCATCCTTTCACTAACCCCTTGTGGTATTTTTAATATATATATATATATATATATATATATATATAATCATTTCCAAGCCTTGTCTCCTTCCATTCTAATTCAAATGAATTTCAAGGTATAATTTAATTGAGAAACTTTAAAAACATTGGAAAAATGATTTCATTGTATACAGTAGTTCACCAAATCAGTGTCAATTCAGTCTGTCAGGTAGGTGGCTGCAGGGATTTTTTTTATGTCCAGCAGATGTTGGCATTCAGTGACAGTATCAACACAGTGTGTCATTGTGTGGAAACGCTTGATGCGTTTCCACACAATGATCACTACACCTTGTGTGTTTGTTCGCTGGTGAGTGTACCTAAAATTCTGTGCTTAGAGTAAAGTTACATATCGGTTATAGCTGTACAATTAGTCATTTGTGATTTCCTAAACGTATTTAGAGTGAGCTAAAGGTGCAATGGCAGTGCGAGTGTCACGGCTCAGACAATGTGGAGAAGCCAAGCGCAGGAAGTATAGAAAGGCTGATACCAATATGCCCACAAAGAGTCCAAGACAAGAGCCAACACAAATGGGGCCTGGCCCGAGTCCAAACAAATAACTAAGAGGAACTCCAACGGAGCAAGCTCAACCGAAATCCAGGGAGCATCAAAAGAGTCCAGAAACACACTGACAACAGGTCGGGCACGAGTGACAAGGAACTAAGAAACAAGAAAACATCAAATAGAATAAACTTACAAAAATTCTCAGGCACAAAGGCAAAAAAAAAAAAGTCAATCCAGGAAGAAAAAAAATATGTGGAAGTAAAAGGCCAAAATGTTCAGAACAGGAGTCCAAAAGCAAACCACCGTGTAGAAACATTCACAATGTGGAGCTGCATCAACCTCCAGCTTCTCCTTTAGAGGTGGAGGTTCATCAGTGAGAAATTGATTGCAGCTGCTGATCGCGCCCGACACTGTCAAGAGAGTTAAAGGCACACACACAGGAGCAGGAAGTAGCTGACAAAATAAAAGCATGGTGTGAGGGGCCATGACAGTGAGAGCAGCTGAATGAATGACAATATTGAAACTTTTGATAGTCATATTTATTGTAATTATTTAGAGTATAACCTATACTTTTAGCAGTGAAAACAAAAATCAAGTCTTTTACAGAACAAACAGCAGCAAGAACAAACAATAGTGCAAATAGTGCAATGCTGAGAATCATAAAACAGAAACACAACTATACCAAACTGGGAAATTAACTGCAGTGACAATGGTTTGGTAACACAAATATTTTCAGCCACACAAACAAAATAAATTATTTTCGTAACTCTAGATATTATGATAAATAAAATAACAAATTAAATAAAAAATGCTGCATAAAGTGCTTCAGTAGTGGTAGTAAGACATTTAGGAATTTCACTCATCAACATTGCTATCCCACAAACCAATGACTGTACCTCATGTGGAGAAGCTTCTCAAACTTGAGCTCTGACGGCGTGTTTCTCTTTGGAGGGAGAATCAGTTCTCCCAAGGCTAAATAGACCTTATACTGGGGCAACGGAGGGAGTGGCTGCATTAAGTTTGAGAGACATTTTTTTATCAATGGAAATTGATTCAGAATGCCTCAACCTGTTTCTTCTTTGATTTGAGGTATGAAGCTTCTTTGTTCTCTGCAAAGCCAAAGAACTCCTCCTCTCTGCTGGTAGACAGTTGCTGTGTGGTGGTGGTGGCAGCAGACTTGCCTTCACCAGATCCCTCCGCTTCGGATCATGCAGCCAACGAAGCTTGAATTTTGGTAGCGTCACAGCACCAGGACAGAATCCTCACTTCCGAGGACACGTGCAAACCTTGTTTTGATGGCCTACAATGACACATGACAAGAAAAAGTAACTATTCAATATTCCATGAGACAGTAGGCATTGTTTAAAAATGCACTAAACATCAGCAGCATGCCATAATTTTATACAGAATCTATTTTAATTAGGCGTGGGACTTTAACGAGTTAATTACAATTAATTAATTACAACTTATTATTATGATTAACTAATTACAACAAAAACATAATTAAATTGAATTGAATTGAACAGTTTGCTCTCCAGACAACAGGGAACCAAAAGCAAACAAAAGCATCTGATTGCTTTTGTTGAGGAATGTTTTTCTCTAACAATGGCCAGGGTTTCCACTACTCTGGATGTACTTGAAATTCTTATAAAATTGAAATTTTTATACAAATATTTTCATGACATTAAAAGAGCTTTAGTTTAAATAAGGTGGTATAAAAACTTGAATATCGCCACCATCGTGATTTATTGTGCTATTGTCAAACTGATGTAAAATAAACAATATTTTGTTGTTTAAATGTATGTATCGGTCCATATGGGTCCAATTGAAGGATGTGGCTTCTTGTGGCAAATATTCTTGTATGATTAAACTGCGATTAATTGGGACTAATTAATCAGAAATTATCCAAATAATAAGATTCTTTTTTAAATCGAATCCCACCCAAAATTATTTTATAATATCCACATCACAGACACTGGCATCTGTGATACAGTATTTTCCGATTTTCACTTCTTCCATTTGTTTCAGTTTGCCAAACACCAACCTCCCTCTACCTTTAACCAGGACACTGTTCCTGAACTCCTGCTTCTGCTATCAACTTTGGAACACAGACCTGACTTTACTTGAGCTTTTTGTCATGTCCATGTTCAGCACTTTTATTTTGTTGTTCCCCAGTTGTGTGTTTTTCTGTTTCCTCTCCTGCTTTCCTGCAGCTTCACAGCTACACAGCTGGGACCAATTTTGCAATCAAACCTCGCTGATTTCAACACCTTGGCTCCAGACTGTGTTGGCAGAAGGTCACTTCACATCCACAGGTAATGATCTTCCTCTTGTGCCATTGCTTTCCTATGTGATTGATAGATTTGGCTTGTGTCAGTTGATCAGTCGAGGCCTCATTTAATAGCTCATTGCTGACATCTGCTGGTCATTGGATGTAACCCAGATGTTATGTGGTTAACTGTCCGTTGATTTGTCAGTTGTATGTTCAGTTACTTGATGTGCTTGTGTAACTTGGACATATTCAATCATTTTCACTGTGTTGGGGCTCAGTCGATTCCTTTTTTCGGATATGATTTCCCATGCCTTTGAGAAAATCTTCTCGCAGGGAGAGAAGCAGGCGTGCAAAGGAACCAAATTGCCAACTGGTAAAGGTGTGGATATGTGGTTTTGTGGTCCTTCCAAAACAACAGTGGGTCCTCATTTCTTGAAATGTATTTTTGGATGAGGTACCGTTGCACTTCCACAATAGCCTCAGCTTCAGCATTGGACACGCCCCGACTCTCATTTACCGACGTGTCAAATAGACTCCACAGGTTCCCACCACCTAAAAAAAAGACAGCACTTCATGATAGTATTATAGTAAACATGAAAACAGATATAAAATGTTGATTGTGCTGCCGCATTTTCATCCTTCACTTGAGGCCTTTGTGGAGGAATTGATGGCAGAGAGATTATGTTGGCGCACTCCGTTTTCAGTCTTTCTACGGCCTCATTTGCTCTCAACTCACTGTGGAATCCAAGTACTTTCAACCGTGGATCCAGCAGTGTTGCCAGTGTCATTACACTGGCAGTCTCTAGTTTGGCCAGATGATCCCTCAGCCTTACTTTTAAAATGTCTGTCAACATTTTTGGTGTTTCTGTGGTCACATTAGAAGCTTCGCAGTTCACTGCATGCAGAAGCATTTTCATCTGTGGTATCACTTTAGACCCGACACCCGTTTCTCCTCTAACAGCTTAACAGTGGCCTGGTGGAATGGGCCAAGCACTTTAATGATTTCTTCAATTGTTTTGAAGTCACTGGATGTGAGTTGTGACAGTAAAGCAAGGGCAGCCCCCATGGCTTCCCGCTGCTCAAAGACACGCTGGAGCATAAGCAGTGTGCTGTTCCAGCGTGTTTCTACCTCCATTAGCAACTTATGTTTTGGTCTTCCCATGGACTCTTGCATGTGGCCAAGGCGTTCTTTAGCAGTTGTGGAGGTCCGGAAGTAGGCCACAATTTTTCTGGTTTTTGCTCTTATTTCAGACAATATGGGGACCTGGTCAAATGACTTTCGCACAATCAAATTAAGGGAATGTGCAACACATATGCTTTGCCTTACACCAAGAGTGTGTGCACAGGCTATCATATTGGATGCCGCATCTGTGACCAGGCATTTGACCTAATCTTTTATTCCCCATTCTGCCATAATTTTTGTCTTTGCCTGGGCTAAGTTCTCTGCTGTGTGGCTCTGTGGAAAGCGTTCCACTCCCAGCAGGATGGTGTTCAGAGTGTCCTCCTCAGTAATAAAGTGACACGTCACACCAAGATAGGCCTCCATGTCCATAGAGGTCCACATGTCTGCAGTCAGACTGCAAGCTTTAGCTTTCTGGACCTCTTCTTTTGCCTTCTGCATTTCGGCATGGAATCTCTCCTCGACCATTGCCTTTAGAGCCTAGAAAATAAAATAAACAATAATGCCTCAGATTTATATAGCGCTTTTCATGACACTCAAAGCACCTCAGAGTTCATTCACACGAGGCGAGGGAGATTAGGTCTAACCCAATGACACTATGAAAGCAACTTGGTGGGAGCGGGATTTGAACCGCCAACCCTGCAGTCATTGGACAACCTGCTCAACCACCTGATCTACTGCTGCCCACTACTATGGCACCTGTCATTTACCATACAACAAACAGCATAAATTATGGATATACAATACTCACCTGTCTAGTTGGAATAATATAGGTAGGCTCGAGGAGATCCAGGAGGCTCCTAAATCCCTGATCTTCCACCAGTGTGAAAGGCTGGGAATCCTTCACAACCATGGCAACCGAAGCCTGATCCACAGCATGTTTCCTGGTACCTACACAGACACATTACATTCGATCATGTTGTTATGTTTCGGCCACAGTGAGGGACATGGCATTTTAAATGATTGTGGGTTATTACTTGGCGCGGGTTGTGCACGTTCATTTTCATTCAAGGCTCGGTACTGCCTCAACATGCATGTGGTGTTGTTTGTGTAACTCAGCTCCTTCGAGAAGAGCAAGCACTTCACCTGAAACCAAAAGATTGTTTGAAGAATGAGTGTTGGGGGTGTGGGGGTTAAAATTTCTATCTACATATATGTTATAATGTATTATTATTATATCATGTGTCACAAACATAGTGTACAGAAGGCTCCCTTTAAGATGACGTCACACGTTGCGTGGCAGTTTTGACATGCGCAGTAGTGGTTGAAGTTCGCTCTGAGAGTAGTTGGCTGCCGCTCGTCCTCCTGGGTTTTTTGTCTTAAGTTCCAAGTACATGACCAAAGTAAGTGTTTGTTTTCACCATAGTTGCCTTTCAGTGTTTGGTTAGTCCGTAGTTGTGTGCGTTGCCTTGTGTGCATTTGATATAGTAGTAGTAGTCCATCGTCGACGAAGGACGCTCCAGCAATTAGCCACCGCCCTTTGCGGCGTGTTAAGTGGTCACGTGATCCAATGGACCGTGTGCGGGTAGTGGCGTTTGTCCACCACACGATGGTGCCCGTTCCCACGGAATGAGAATCGGTTTCTTTGACATGTTTTGTCCATTAAGGTGTGACCATTGTATTGTAATTTGTATAATTTTGTATAATTGTCTTCTGTGTGTTATTTCACAGAAACTATATATATATATATACATATATATATCAAGAACTTGGACAAATAAACCACACAGTTTACACATCTCTTGAACTCCTGTGCTCTGACCGGCCAACCATCGTGGATTCTTTATCAGTTATCCGAACCAGCATCATCATCGTCCTTCCTCCTCAACATTAAGTGGTCCTTCGAGCCGGATAAAGAATCTACGATGGACCCTAGAGAGATGTACCCGGACGTGCGGCCAAAGCGAAGACCACAACGTCCAGCGAGATTCCAGGACTTCCAAGTGGACTACATTGGCAGTCGGCAAGAAGACCGTCCTCCACCAGGCAAGCCTACACCTCAATCATGGGAGACCCCAACCCAGAGGAGACAAGTATCACCGCCTTACTACGGACGCTACCATGAGGATGCGGCTCATTATGAGATGCCTCCGCTTGCTTCAGTTCGCTTCCAGGACAGTGAGCTTTACAGCGATTTGTCAGCTTCTCCAGGACCTCCAGACTGGGACCCACATTACGAAGGAAGAAGTAGCTATGACGAGAGCTCCCGACTATATCATACCCAAAGAGCCTTCGAATCAGGTCTGAAGGAGCTACATGAGACACAAAAGGAGATGAAAGAACTACTGGATGTAACCCGTTCCTTGCATGCCGTTATGGGTCAACCTGGAAAGCATGCAGGGAAGAGTAACAGCTTTGAACTATCAGTAGAGGAGGATGAAGGAGACTGGCCTGAACCTCCACCCTGGCCTGAAACCAACTGTAGACCTTCGTCACAGCATGCAAAACCTGAATATTGATGCACATCAGATTCGGCCCCTCCCAGCTCCACCCGCAAATGACTGTGCATCCAGCACCTATGTTCAACACCAGTCTCAGCAGCCCGTCCACAGTTTTGCCCCTCCTCCTCCAGTAGATCAGGTCTACAGAGGACCCCCCCCCCAACAATTCCAAAATTCATCCAACCAGACCCCAGTGAGTTCTCTCGACTACATATTGCTCTGGAGAACCTACTTCCTCCAACAGCCTCTGAGCTCTTCAACTATCAAGTTCTGCTCGACCATCTGAAGCTGGAAGAAGCCAAGCTGATTGCGGACGCCTACTTGAATTCCCCAAACCCCTACACTGAGATCATGGCAGCTCTCCATGACAAGTTTGGACAACCTCACCAGCTGGCACTTCGGACAATAGCCACAGTTCTTGAAGCTCCAGAAGTCAGGTGTGGAGATAGCACAGCCTTTCAGAAGTTTTCCCTCCAGATTCAGTCCTTGGTGGGTCTTCTACAGACACTAGGTTCAGAAGGGGAAGTTGAACTCAAGTGTGGTTCTCACGTTGCTAGGCTGTTGAGTAAGCTTCCCCCAGAACTGCGGGCAGACTTTCGCCGCCACCATTACAATTCCATAACTAGTCACACCTTGACTGACTTAGCTGAGTGGCTTCGGTATGAATCCTGGTGTCAGGGATATGATAGTCATGTCGCTGTGCGTAGTGGTAAGGAGAGGTTCACCACCAAAGGGGAGGGTCGTGCAGGAAGGCAGACAGTAACTGTTTTACACGAAAAGGACAATGAAAGGACAATGCTGCTCGCAGAAGCAGCAAAATGTCTGAACATGAACGGCAGTCCAGAAAACCTCCCTCTCTGCATGGACAAACTGTGTCATTCCAAGTTTCCTCAGTGGATCGTCCATCCATACAGCTAACAACCTCAGCCTTGCCCCATACACCTATCCAATGGAACGTCTCCAACGGAAGTTTAAGCACATGCATGGTCTTCCGATCCCGGCCTTTAAGAATGCTACCCCCTTCCTGCTGATTGGTTCTGATCAACCTCACCTTATAACACCGGTTGAGCCAGTCAGGCTGGGCCCCCCCGGGGGGCCAGCTGCTGTACATACAAGGCTGGGCTGGACTCTTGAAGGTCCCGTTCGAGATACGGGGGGGCTATCTCACAGTACGCAGTGCCTCTTGACCACCTCCCCACCACACCTGGATGAGATTTTCCAGCATGTTGAGAGACTCTGGAAACTGGATGTCGTACCCCAACACCCTGAGAGAGAAGTGACTCGCTCCAAGCTTGATAATCATACTGTTGCACTGCTTAAGTCCAGAACTGCCAGGGTAGAGGTGGATGGTATTTTCAGATATGCAACTCCATTACTGCGTCATGAGAAAATGCCACTGCTACATGCCCCAAAGGAGTCCGTCATGCCATTGTTGCGCAGTACGGAACGTCGGCTCCTCAGAGAACCTCAGAAAGCCAAAGATTACTGTGCAGAAATGCAGAAGCTCATCACGTCTGGCGCCGTGCAAGAAGTGAAAGAAGCGAAACCGCCAGAGGAGTGCTGGTACATTCCCCACCACCTTGTGCACCATAATGGGAACAATCGTTTGGTCTTCAACTGCTCCCATTCCTACCTCGGACAGACGCTGAACCAACATCTGCTGTCTGGTCCAACCCTTGGTGCTTCGCTCCTTGGGGTTTTACTGAGGTTCCGAGAGCACCCTGTGGCCATCAGCGGGGACATCAAAGGGATGTTCCACCAAGTGCGCTTGCTCAACAACAGACAACAGAGTGAACTCCTTTCTTCTGGGGGCTTTGAACTCCTCCTTTGAACTTCCTGCAGAACTCCTACAAGAGTGGTGTAGCTGGGAAGCGGAACTGGACCTACTGTGCCACATCACCTTTCCTAGGCCATACCTTCCGAAGGATGTCAGTCACAAGGGTGTGACATATGAAGTCCATATATTCGCTGACGCTTCTGATCGAGCCTATGGCGCTGTGGCGTATTTGAGAACTGAGGATAGCCAAGGCCAACGGCACCTGTCCTTCATCCTAGCCTGCTCACGCGTGGCCCCAAAGCGCCTTCAGTCCATCCCGCGCTTGGAGCTTTGTGCAGCACTTGTAGCGGCTCAACTAGCCAGTGTCCTGAAGAATGAGCTATATATCAAGAACTTGGACAAATAAACCACACAGTTTACACATCTCTTGAACTCCTGTGCTCTGACCGGCCAACCATCGTGGATTCTTTATCAGTTATCCGAACCAGCATCATAATCTTCCTTCCTCCTCACCACATAGAGATCTGTGCTTCATTATACCTGTCTGTTATACCTTTGTGGGAGATATGTTCTTCGCTTCTTGGGTGGCTCCATCGTCACTCTCTGTCAGTCGAAGTAGCACAGCAATGATCAAAGACTCTTCCTGGTTTTTCTGTGCCTATTTAAGGAGCGCGAATCATGACGCGAGCCAGTTACGTGATCGCTGAAAATGGGGCCTCATTTGCCTTCGGTCTTGTGATATGAGGAAAAAACGAGACGGGCCTCGATACGGGCTCCATTTAATCATCAGCGGAATGGGTCCCAGCTGTGTGTCGCCATTAAGCTGAAGAAGGACAGATGAAGACGCGGAAGCGGGGAGACAGGAAGTAAAACAATAAAAGCACAAACGAACACGAAACCTAACAGTACACCCCCTTCGAGGAGGGCCTCTAGGCACTTTTCCAGCCTTGTCTGGGTGGGTGCCGTGAAACTTGAGATTAAGTCTTGGTCGAGGATGAGGGAGCGGGAGATCCAGTATTGCTCCTCAGGGCCAGTCAATCGCGTATCGCTTTGATGGCGGCGCCTTGTCAGGCAGCGGCTACTGAGGCTCCCGGTAACAAAGCCAAATGTATGTATAATACAATGAAAATGAAACAATCAACGAACGAACGAACAAACAGTGGAAACGGCGCAATGCGTTTATTAGGATATGACCGGCAAACGATCATTAATCTGAGGGATTTCAACGGCTTTTATCCCGTTAGGGCGGAGACACGGACGACCCTACACGACCTCGGTCTGTTCCACCGGTCGGATCCAAGGATCTACAGCATAGCGAAGCCCCGCCAGTCAGATTCAGAGTCCTACAGCACAGCGAAGCCCCTCCCCAGCAGCAGGGATCATCATCACGGGGGACATCGGAGGCGGTGCGAGAGGAAGCAGAAGCGCGGTTGCCGCGGCGGAATTAAGGCTAAGATAAATGCTAACCCGTTCCGCTCGCCGCTCCTGTCGGTCCTGCTCTCTAATGTGCGCTCGCGAGAAAACAAACTGGACTATTTGAAACTGGACTTGAACACCCGAAGGGAGACACGGAACTGTTGCGTGCTGATCCTCACGGAGACGTGGCTCAACTCTTCTGTCCCGGACACCGCCATTAGCCTGGAAGGGCTAACAGCGTTCAGGGCGGACAGGAACAACGTGCTCACAGGTAAAACCCGGGGAGGGGGTGTCTGCATCTACATCAACAACAACTGGTGTATCAACACAACTCCGGTCTCCAGTCACTGCTGTGTGGACATAGAGTTTCTGATTGTGAAATGTAGACCCTTCTACTTGCCACGTGAGTTCACCAGCGTCACAGTGGTGGCCCTGTACATCCCTCCAAGCGCTGACTGCAAACAGGCCCTGAGTGTCCTCCATCAAGCCATCAGCGACGTGCAGTCCACACACCCAGAGAGTGTCTTCATTGTGGCAGGGGACTTTAACCAGGCCAATATGAAGACTGTGCTTCCAGCCTTTCACCAGCATGTGGACTTCGCTACTCGTGGGGAGAACACCCTGGACCTGGTCTACACCAACATCAAGAAGGCGTACAGAGCTGTCCCTCGTCCTCACCTCGGCTCCTCAGATCATCTCTCTGTGTTGCTGGTCCCTGCATACCAGCCCCTGCTCATGAGAGAGAAACCAGCAGTGAGGACAGTGAGAGTGTGGCCAGAGGGAGCCATATCAGCCCTTCAGGACTGTTTCGAGCGTACTGACTGGAGCATGTTCAAGGATGCTGCTACGGACCGCAATCAGCAAACAGACGTGGGGGAGTATGCGACCATCGTCACTCGGGCCAATCAGAAGCCTTGGATGACGAAAGAGGTGCGTGATAGACTGAGGGAGCGAAATGCTGCGTTCAAATCTGGAGATGGAACGGCACTCAGATCAGCCAGGGCGAATCTGAACCGTGAAATCCGGGCAGCGAAGCGCACCCACAGTCGGAAGGTCCAAGGCTTCTTTCAGAATGCCAGCAACACCAGACAACTGTGGCAGGGCATCCAGACGGTCACAGGCTATAAAGCCTCTCCCCCTCCTTGCCGTGACGACATCAGCTTCCTCAATGAGCTGAATAACTTCTTTGGAAGGTTTGAAGCTCTCAATACCAACCCTGCGAGGAAAGCTGCCCCCCACTCTGACGAACAGACGCTCAGACTGGACACCGCTACGGTGCAGAGAACTCTGTGGAAGGTGAACGCAAGTAAAGCTGCAGGCCCTGACAACATTCCTGGACGACTGATTAAGGAATGTGCTGACCAGCTGTCCCAAGTGCTCACGGACATCTTCAACACCTCTCTGACCGAGGCGGTCGTCCCTCCATGTTTCAAGTCGGCCATAATTATTCCTGTGCCCAAGAAACCGACCACCACGTGTCTGAACGACTTTCGCCCCGTTGCACTAACATCCACCATCATGAAGTGCTTCAAGAGGGTGGTTGAGGACCACATCGTCTCCATACTCCCCCCATCATTCGACCCGTTCCAGTTTGCGTACCAGCCGAACCGCTCCACGGAGGACGCCATCTCCACTGCTCTCCACCTGAGCCTGGAGCACCTAGAGAAGAAGAACACTCTGGTTCGGATGCTGTTCCTGGACTTCAGCTCAGCTTTTAATACCATCATCCCACAGGACCTGGTACATAAATTGGAGCAACTAGGAGTGCAGACCTCCATGTGCAACTGGCTGCTGGACTTTCTCACCAACAGAACCCAGTCTGTCCGAGTAGGAGGTAACACGTCAAGTGTTATCTCCCAGAACATTGGCTCCCCTCAGGGATGTGTCCTCAGCCCACTGCTGTTCACTCTGCTGACCCACGACTGTCGCCCCAAGTATAGCAGCAACCACATCCTGAAGTACGCGGACGACACAATGGTTGTGGGTCTCATCCAGGACAATGATGAACTGGCCTACAGGGAGGAGGTGCAACATCTGGTGGACTGGTGTGAGACGAACAATCTGGCCCTGAATCTCGACAAGACGTCGACCACCGTCTACAGAGGGACAATCGAGAGCCTGCTGACCAGCTGCATCTCCGTCTGGTCTGGGAGCTGCAGTGCATCAGACTGGAAGTCTCTGCAGAGGGTGGTGAGGACAGCGGAGAAAATCACCGGGACCCCGCTCCCTGCCATCAAGGATATAGCAGATGTTCGCTGCTTATCCAGGGCACAAAGGATCATCGCGGACTCTACTCATGCAAACTATGCACTGTTCTCCCTCCTGCCATCTGGCAGACGGTTCCGCAGCATCCGATGCAGAACCACCAGATTCAGGAACAAGGGAAACAAAGTGTGCCATCTTAGAAAATCTATCCACAATGGTCATAACCGTTGTCATACCTGCAGACGGGGGCAAGCGCTTGACAAAATCGACGGCAATGTGTGACCAAGGTCGGCCAGGAAGAGGCAGAGGCAGAGGTTGTAAGAGACCAGCTGGGGGACGATGTGAGGATTTGGAACGATCCAACGATACAGGTCTCAGGAACAATGGTCTCCATTTTCTCTTGGGAGAGAGGATTCTCATGGAGTCTGGACAGAGCATCGGGTTTAGCATTCTGGCTGCCTGGGCGGTAGGTTATGGAAAACCTAAATCTTCCCAGAAAAAGAGCCCAACGAGCCTGACGAGAGTTGAGCCGTCTGGCGGACTGGAGGTACAGAAGGTTTTTATGGTCTGTGAATACCAAAAAAGGGGTTTGAGCCCCCTCTAACCAGTGCCTCCACTCCTGTAGTGCAGCCACAACGGCCAAGAGCTCAGGGTTGCCAATATCATAATTTCTTTCCGCACTTGACAATCCTCGGGAAAAGAAAGCACATGGGTGTACCTTTTGGTCAGACGGATCCCTTTGTGACAGGATAGCGCCGATTCCTGAATCTGAAGCGTCTACCTCCAGGATAAACTGCCGGGAAGGGTAAGAATGACGCAGGATCGGAGCAGAGGAAAACAGAGTCCGGAGCTTGTTGAAAGACTCCTCAGCCTCAGGAGTCCAGACGAAAATCATCTCAGTGGAGGTGAGCGCCGTCAGTAGAGCAGCAACCTTGCTGTAATCTCGGATGATGCGTCTGTAAAAGTTAGCGAAGCCCAAGAACTGTTGGAGTTGCTTACGGTTGTTCGGTGTCTTCCAGATTACCACAGCTTCGATTTTTGCAGGATCAGGAAGAAGGCGTCCCTCTCCCAATATGAATCCCCGGAAGCTGACCTGTTTCATGTGAAACTCAGACTTCTCGGCTTTGCAATAGAGTCTATTTTCCAGAAGTCTTTGTAGGACCAGCCGCACATGCTCCTTGTGGTCCTCCTCCACCCTTGAGAAGATCAGTATGTCGTCCAAGTAGACGTATAGAAAATGATTAATCATATCTCTGAGGATGTCATTTACAAGTGCTTGGAATACGGCAGGAGCGTTAGTTAACCCGAATGGCATGACACAATATTCAAAATGACCCAGAGGCATCTTAAAAGCGGTCTTCCACTCGTCTCCCTCTCTGATGCGAACTAGATGAAAAGCATTGTGTAAGTCAAGTTTCGAAAAAATAGTTGCCTGGTTTAGGGGCTCTAAAGCAGGGTCGATGAGCAGAAGTGGGTATTTATTTTTAACATGGATCTGGTTCAAGCCGCGATAGTCAATGCATGGACGAAGAGAGTTGTCCTTTTTGCTGACAAAGAAAAACCCCGCACCCAGAGGGGAGGAGGAAGGGCGAATCAAACCAGCTGCTAGGGACTCATTTATATATCTTTCCATTGACTCTCTCTCTGGGCAGACATTATATAGTCTACTCGAGGGGAAAGGAGCCACAGGAATTAGATCGATGGCGCAATCATAAGGGCGGTGAGGGGGAAAAGAGAGAGCTTGGTCCTTATTAAATACCTCCCCAAGATCGTGGTAACAGGTAGGAACCTTTGAGAGATCCGGAGGTGAGGGTGGGGAGGAAGGGGTGGTCTGAAGGGAACCAGGAGCAGACCTAAGGCAATGAGCATGACAGTGGGTGCTCCAGCCAGCAATCTTGGACCGTCTCCAGTCTATCTGCAGATTGTGTGTGGAGAGCCAGGGAAAACCGAGAACGAGTGGAGAAGAAGAAGCAGGGAGAACCAGAAACGAGATCACCTCAGAGTGGTTTCCAGACAGTGTGAGGGTCAGGAGGGAGGTGCGGTGGGTGACTTGTGGGAGCAGACTGCCGTCAATTGCCGAAAGAGAGCGAGGGGAGTCCAACCTGACAAGAGGAACGGATAATGAGTCAGCAAAAGAGGCGTCGATAAAGTTATCATGAGCACCTGAATCTATGAACACCTCGACCGGAGAGTTCGTCTCTCCCTTGCGCAGGGAGGCAGAAAAAATTATTCTTCCCACTCTAATAGGTGTTTTACTGACCTTATTTTGGGAGACGAGTGGAAGACGGCAGCCTCTAGGACGGACCGGACAAACACGGATGATGTGACCCGGTTGACCACAATATAAACAAAGGCCCCGAGAGATCCGGAGTTGGCGTTCTTCCAGTGTCAGTCTCATTCTCCCCACCTGCATGGGCTCAGAGTCTTCAAGTCAGGAGGAGACTTCGGGCTGAGGGTTAGTTGTAGGTGGAGAAAACGGAACCGGCAACACCATGTGGTGAGTGGGACGTTTCTCTCTGGAATGCTCTCTGATCCTGTTATCTATTCCAATAGCTAGGAGGATGAGCTCCTCCAGAGAGTTGGGTTCGTCGCGGAGAGAGAGTTGGTCCTGTATGTTGGAGGCTAGCCCATTAATAAATATGGACATGAGTGCTGGTTCATTCCATCCAGTCTGGGCTGCTAGGATCCTGAAGCGGATCGAATATTCGGATACCGATTCCTTAGGGATGTCTTGAGTGACAGATACTAAGTGCTTGGAAGCGCAAGAGCCACTTTTGAAGGGAGCATCAAAAACTCGACGCCTCTCTGAGGAGAATGTGTGGAAATCATTCAGAATGGGAGAGTCTTGACTCGCAAAGAGAAGCTGCCCACTGGCTGGCCTTGTCGCGGAGAAGGTTTATACAGTATACAATCCGGGCTCTGTCTGTCTGGAAAAGTGAGGGTTGAGAGTCAAAGACAGGCGAATATTGAAAAAAGAAGTTCTTACAGAAGCCTGGTTTACCTGCATAAACCTCTGGCGTAGGAATGGTCAGCTCTCGAACATTGAATAGTTGTTGTACTGGGGCAGGAGCAGAAGCAGCGACTGGAGCAGGTAAGGTTGAGTCTGCTCCAGTAGGAGGAGGCGAAGATCGCTCACAATGGGCTGAAATATTCTGCAGCTGCTCCAGGAAACCCTGAGTCACTCTCTCTAAATTAGAGATTCTAGTGCCCTGGGAGCCTACAGCCTTCTGCAAATTCAAAACCATTGCTGAGTCAGTTCAGTGGCTAGACGGTTCTGTCATAGTGTAGTTGTAAGGTGACTCAATTCATATGGTTTTAAATTCGCAGATGACTTGAGACAAGCAAGGTTTCTGTTAATCAAGAAGTTTAATACAAAAATAATACACGAACAAAAACAATGAACTGAGGGCGGCGACACCAAAGTGGAGCGCGGTGGACACAACACCAACGGTGGGGGAATAACCTACAACAGAAAACAGGCGTGAGTTACACTGCACTGTAAAACGGGGACAGCAGAAAACTATGCGCTCGGTAAATACACTCACGAGGCTGAATATAACAAAGGACGCTTGGCAGAAGCGAAAAACAAACACTCTAGGCAAGGAAAAACTAGCAGAAAAGCTCACAGAAAGAGTAAACAAACACTCAAAGAAGCAAATGCGGAGCTGAGGAAAGAGCAAACAGACAGTGGTATAGATGAAGAGAAACAAGAGAGACGCGGAGCAAGAACAAGGAAAGACAAACCAGGGACAAGAGAATCAGAGTAGCAACAAGAGATCATACCACGTATCAGCAGCAGACCATCTAGCGACAACACAGTGGGCAGAAGGGTAGATATCATCGGCGGAATGGGTCCCAGCTGTTTGTCACCATTAAGCTGGAGCAGGACAGACGAAGACACGGAAGCGGGGAGACAGGAAGTACAACAATAAAAGCACAAACGAACACGAAACCTGACATTTTTGTTACTTTAGCACAGAGATTAAAAACATGGAAAAGCATTGTTTTCTTTGTCTCAGAGGATGCATTATTCACGTGTCAGCATTATGTGCTAAATAAGTGTATTATAGATACTGTCATACAAATTCAATCAGTGTTTAACTGATTTTAACACTGGATGTCAAGGGGGACGTGAACTTGCTGCTTTAAATAGCAGCTTCTCGCTTATCATGACAGGTAAACATACTTGGGGTCTCAAGGACACTGTCTCAAGGTGTTGCAATGACTGAAAGGGGTCCCAGGACTTAAACCCAAAATAGCACTTAATAAGTGCTGGTGGACAGAGAGATGGCAGGATGAACACTGACGATCAACTCCTTCATAGGGTTCATAAAGTTAAGGGGTGTGGTGTCCAAGACCTGGACCATCATCTTCCTTGCCAAGACTGTCTTGGGTGGATGTTGGCAGGGAAGATGAACGTTTGAGCTGATGCACGGGAGAGAGTCGCCGAGGCTCTTGGAACTCCAGATCTCCGGCGAGTGTTTCTTTGGGTCTCCCATGTGCACATGAAAAACAACACCTGATTCAAGGTCCAGCTGGGAGATATGGAAGCCCGGACCATTGACCAGCACAGACCGGTGAGCCAGGGGTAGTTACTGCAGTTGCCCGGCTCCCTCTCTCGCCGCTCCCTCCTTCAACTTGTGGTTCATAAGATATATAGAAAATATCTTGTTTTTCTCTTTCTGTGTCCTCGGTTGTTGCTTGTGTTAACATCTTGAATACTAAGCGTATGGTCGGCCACCTATTTTTTATATTAAATGATTTACTGAAAGATTTGTCAAGCAAAACATGCAGTCGTTAATTAAAAACAGAATTTTTGCTGAATGTGGGATTTGAACATTAACAATAAAATCACTTATGGAGGCAGCAACTAGTTCCCAGGATGTAGACACGCTGTATTTAATGAATAATGGTCACACGTGGTGACTTAGCTAATTTATTGGTGAAGCGCTTTGTGGGTGTGAGCTGCATTTTTTTGAATAAAGTTATAGTGTAATTGGTGGTTTGGATTGTTAGATGTCGTTTTTACATTGGCTCACACAGTACCCCAGTTTATCTCTTTGTTGTTAATCTAGCTAGGTCTCGACACCATGCAGCACCACTGAGTGACCCCACTCCTCCGGTGAGCTATGCTGGTTATATGGTTTATGGTTTATATGGTTTATAGATAGTATGTGTTCGGAGGGGTTTGGTCCATGGTATGCCACATGCACACATTGTGGGAAGTTGGGGTGTCCAGAATCGCTCTGTTGGGCTCCGACGTCATCACCACCAAATCTCGAGAGAGAGCCCCGAGAACAGGGGTGGGATCCAGGCACCCCGCAGTTGCTTCTGAACCACTGCGCCAGTGTGACTTCCGCCTGGAAGTGCATTGGAAAGCAATTGCAAAATTCCCATGGAATGTCAGCTTGAGTTCTAGTTTAAATGACAGTTTGAAGTTTGAAATACAATTTGACCTCTGCCATTTGCTTAGAAACACATTAAAAAGGTGAGACATTTCAAGTTGCGCTGCTGCCTGAAGCTGCTGTTTCATTGGATCATTGCAGAGTATTAATCAGCAATTAAAACCATTTGTTAGAAAAAGAAACTACAATAATGAACTTCATTTGCTTGAGGTTTTCCATAGCATGTTGGTTTTACACCAGGCAGGTGTGCAGCGTGTGCGTATTGACTAGCTATATAAGGAACTGACCAAACCTGGGTTATTTTGATTACACGTGATGGAGAAGGTCACTATTGGTGATGCTGTGTCCAGATGCAGGTCTGGACACAGGAGACTGCTGAAAGACTGAAGATGGCAAGGTAAAACATGGACTATGGAATACCATGTTGCACATTTACTGAGTAGAAGTGCATAAATGTGCAACAGATAATTCTAGACATGTACAAGAAGTTGTGAATCATGTTTGGTCATAAAGTAGTCGACATGCATGAAAGAGAATGGAATACAGCTGTTACAATAATTTAGACTCTTTCACGAAGTAAAGATGAAGAACAGCCTTAGAGCTGGACACATGTTCATCTTCATGTGTTTCTGCACTGACAATAATTTGGCCTCTGGGGTTTTGGCACATATCAGAGATGCACGTCGTCATTTAGGTGAAGTACATTCAATAGCGGACAATATCAGTGTATAGTGTGCTTTGGATGACACGTTCTCCATAGTGCCCCCAGGTCCCAGTGTCATGGAGCTGACTCCTCAGTCACCTGAAGAGACCTCAGCTCATGAAGGTCCTCCTGACCTCACTCAGGTCCCCTCCACTTCCACCTCATCAAAATAGAAACGTAGAGTTACTGTTTGAATCAGAGTTATAGGGGATGACACACTGTAATTCTGAACAACATTCATGTTACAGAGTCCACACATGATGCCACCTTTCTGCTGCGGGACTTCACACGCAGTCTCCTTGGTCTCCACCACAAAAACAAGTTGGCTTTATATAAAGAAATGCAAGGTCCAAAAAAGCTAGGAAACCTGATGACCACCTACAAACGGGCAAAGGACAGGTCGAAACGAGGGGAAAGAGGAAATGACAGGCAATAAAGTCAAACAGAAAACTTCTGTCACCAACCTCCACTTGTTCTCTTCTTAGTCTGAAATGGCTCTTGAAGTCTGACGGACTGAATAAGGAGACTACATCCTCCTCAAAAGAAATTACTTTATCAACTGACCTGGGAAAATTATGGAGAGTCCGTTACAACCTACGGATTGTTTCATGGCGACAAATATATATATATATAAACAGTGTTATTTTTAGAATAAAGGAAATGTCATCACATTCAAAATGTTATGGTAATTTGACTTGATGCTGGCAGTTTCTTGCCTTTTCTTGATTCGACAAAACTACTTACCTTCTCTGAGCGCATTCTGATAAAGAAGTGTTCCCCCGCCTCCAATTCATCAGCCAATAAATCGAAAAAAAAGTGATTCTCTCCATCACGTTCTTCGTACCAAGTACAATCCGACTACAACAATCCGAGATTTCCCGATGTATCCGCCCCCTTCGTCATCATCTGGGAAGCACCCCGCGCAGCCGCCGCCTGGTCTCACAAGCCCATTGGTGCTGCTGCTGCCTGGCTGTTCCTGAAAAAGCGTTTCGACACAGTGACACACTGTGCTGATACTGTATTGATACTGTGTCACTGAATAGTGACATCTGCTGGACATTAAGAATCCCTGCAGGCAACCGAGTTCTACATTTACACTGATTTGATGACCTACTATATATATTAATATCAAATAATTCTTTGCATTCATTATTATTCCATATTTTTAAATAATGTGAAAATGTGCCATCATGTGAAAAATCCAACGTTTTTAAATTTCCTAAATTAAATGATACCTTGTAAAATCATTTGAATTAGAATGGAACAAGACAAGTCGGAAATCTGAGACAAACACACAGATCGAAATAACTACATTATTCTCCAACAGGAGATCAAAATGGTCCTACACGGCAGACAGCTTGCGTTTCCCTTGGAGCTGCCCCCTAGATCCACAAAGACATTCACAAAGAACTGTGAGATTCAACTGTTTCACCAGTTACATCCTGTTGACAGGTGCACTTCCTTAGAAAATGATGGTTAGTCTATTCTATGAATATGTGCGTAACCCTCTAACGGCCTTCGCTATTGGTTAATCCACATCGAGGCACTGGCCTCGGCCTGAGACTTTGATTGATTGGCTCTCCGCCCAGGAAGGCACCACCCACTATGTATAACTCTCCCCTGCGCCCGCCGTTCTGCTCCCTTTGGAACTCAGCGGAAACAGGCCTGCTGGGCAGCCAGTTAGAGTGCTACGCACATATTGATAGAACCTGGGTTACGTGAGTAACCATCATTTCTATGTCATATGTGCACCGCCCTCTAACGGCCTTCGCTATTGGTTAAAAACCCCGGTGAAGGCTGTAGGGATTAGTTCACTCCCAGCATGGCCTTACAGAAGACCAGAGAGAAAAGAACCAAATCAACGACCAGAGGGTCCAGCCATGGACGACGATCCCTGAACAGACAACACAGTGTGAGCTACTGAAGTGTCCGTCATGTCTCTCAGATTGTTCTGTGCAAAGGACGAAGCAGAAGACCAAGAAGCAGCTTGACAGATGTCTTCCATAGAAGCACCTCCGAAAAGCGCAGCAGATGAGGAGATGGCCGTAGTTGAATGAGCCCTGAGGCCCTCTGGGGCCACAGAGCCTTCAGCTTTGTATGCAGCAGACATGGCCATACACACCCAGTGGGCAAGGCGCTGCGATGTGACAGCTTTGCCTCCCAGGTTCCCTCCATAGCAGACAAATCGGTCAGACGAAAGTCCTTTGTCCTGTCCACGTAGCAAGCTAGGGCCCGCACTGGGCACAACCGGTGCATCCTAGCCTCCTGATCAGACTGATGAGGTGGGGAATAAAAGGCCCTCAACATCATGATTTGAGACCGATACGAAGCCGTGATGACCTTCGGTCTAAAAGCCGGGTTTGGATGAAGGGTCACAGAGGTCAAACCCTCACCAAAAGACATACACCGTGGGCTCACAGACAAGGCTTTCAGATCGCCCACTCTCTTAGCTGAAGCTAAGGCCAGAAGAAGAGCCGTCTTCAAGGACAAAATGTCCAGCGAAGCGGCAGCCAGTGGTTCGAACGGAGGTCTCCAGAGCCCTTCTGGAACCACCTGCAAACTCCAGGGCAGAATTAGGTTCCTCACAGGAGGCCTAATGCGCCGAGCGCCAAGCAGAAATCTCTAAATGACCGGGTGACTCCTCACGGAGACCCGGTCAAAACCTTGGTGCCCAGCCGAAATGGCGGCCGCAAACACATTGAGTGTAGACGCCGCCCGGCCCTTGTCCAACAGCTCCTGCATGAAGGACAAGATCTCCGCCACAGAGCAAGCAGACGGCGAAAGCTGTCTCGCTGCGCACCAGCTAGCAAACACCCGCCACTTGGAAGTGTAAAGTTTGTTAGTCGCTGGCGCTCTGCACCATCTGGATGACTGCGTCCGACAGCCCAATGTCCAGCAGTCTCACCCTTTCAGCAACCAGACCTTGAGAGGTCGACCCAGGACAGGACGGAACCAAAGCCGGCCCTGATCCTGCACCAGAAAACCGTGAGAGTCTGGAATCGTCCAGGGTGGACCCGCCACCAAGCTGACCAGGTCTGGAAACCACCTGGTGCCGGGACTGTCGGGGACCACCGTGATCACCGTCAACTTCTGCGTCCTCACACGAAGAAGGCACGGCATCAACAGTCTCAGTGGAGGAAACGCATACAGAAGTCCCTGCGGCCACGTCGCGTGCGCCAGAGCATCCACCCCCAGGGTGGGGTTGTCCGACGCCCTGAAGGAGAACCACAGAGGGCCTTTGTAGTTCATCCTTGATGCGAACAAGTCCGCGACCGGAGCCGCAAAGCGAGCCCAGACCGCCTCTGTCATGTGTGGCGCGAGACCCCACTCTTCCGCTGACACGCCTCCTCTGGACATTCTGTCTGTGTCCACGTTCAGCACACCTGGAACGTGACGCGCTCTCAGAGATAAAAGATGAGAGGCCGCCCACAGAAGAATGTAAGCTGCCACTCTGTGCAAAGAGGGAGCTCTCACTCCCCCCTGGCGGTTGATGTAGGTAACCGTCCTTGGAGTTGTCTGACCTGACCATCACGTGATGACCTTCCAGACGCGGCGCAAAGTGTTCCAGCACTTTCTCCATCGCTAACAACTCCAACAGGTTTATGTACAGCGTGGAGACGACTGCTGGAGGCCGAAAAGATCAGATCCAGATGAACTTGGGCCGGAAGGACCACAAACTTCGATCTGTCCCTGACTGGGTCGAGCCTGAGACGCGCGAACCAACGTTGAAGGCGACTCATGTGCAAAAGACCCAGTTTGACTACCGAGTGAGCTGCCGACATGAGACCTAATAAGGTCATCACCTCGCTCACTCTCAGTCTCTGGCACTTCTCGCCACCGTCACAGCATGGAGAAGTCTCGACAACCACTCGTCTGACAGCCGCGCTATCATGGACCGAGAGTCGAGAAGCAACCCCAGATACTGAGTGCAAGTGCTGGGCTGCAGCACACTCTTCTGGAGGTTGACCGCAAAGCCCAGACGTGTGATGTGCCGCAGCACCATCTCCGTGTGACGTCGTGCTTTGTTCTCCGAAGCCGCTAGAATGAGGCAGTCATCCAGATATGTCAGGATTCTTATTTCCACAGATCTGAGCGGCTCCAACGCAGCATCCACCACCTTCAAAGAAGAGCCGTGGAGTACCCGAAGGGCAGCTGGTCGAACTGGTAACAGTTGTCCCCCACTGTAAACCTCAGGTAGCGCCTGTGGCGCTGTAGGATGGGATCGTGGAAGTACGCATCCATCAGATCCACGGAGGTCATCCAGTCCCCTGGCCTGACACACTCGAGCAGTTGCTTTATTGTCGGCATCCTGAACGAGCGCGAGGAGATGAAGGCATTCAGCCGTCGCAGATGCAGAATTGGTCTGAGACCTCCCGATCTCTTGGGGACCAGAAAGTACACAGAGTAGAACCCTCTCTCGCGGTCCTCCTGAGGCACCAGAGAGAGCTCGTTTCCGAAGGAGCGACTCCACCTCCTGCTCCAGACACAGACGCTCTGCTGGGGAGCGAGGAGACGTGAGACGGACTCCCGTGAACTCGGGGGGACGGCGACAGAACTGGAGTGCGTAGCCCCTGCTTAATGATCTGTTTAACCAAGGGGCGAGGGGGCCGCACAAATCCACCCACACAGAGTGAAAGTCTGTAAGGGGTTGAGCCAGAGACAGAAAATGCCCGCCCACCTCATCTGGTATGTGCGGGGGGCACCCTCCGAAAGGGCCGGGTGCCGCCGTCCGGGTTCGCTGAAGACACCGTGGGTCGTGAATTTCGTCATCAGCATGGGAACCGGGAGATGTAGTCCACTGCTCGACACGGTGACGCTCGGTGCAGCCGCACTGGGTTCATTTGACTCAGACGAAGCAAAATGGCCACCAGTGACGACACTCACCCAAGCGCTTGGAGAACATCGACGGGACCTCCCAGAGGCAGGCGGTGCAACATTGCTGCCAGAGACGACAGCTTCAGAGGCCGCTGGGAAACTAAGTCCCTTAAGCCGGCCAGCACTCACCTGTGCGTTTGAAGAGTTCGAACCAGGCCGACTTGACACGGGCGGTGAACGATGGCCGGTGGCCGAGGAAGCTAGTGTTAGCCTAGCCTTTTTAGCTAGCGAACACGAACCTTGGCCGACGACTTCTGCGTCTCCATCAGCTCCATGAGACCCGAGACGTTGCACGAGACGCGGCATCTTCTGAAAGGCCGCCGTAGAGGCCTGGATCCTCCGGAGCTCGTCCCCTGAAATGGATTCCTTCTCGAACAACAGCCTGTCCATGGAAGCTGCCACGAAGGCCATGTCGTTCGCCAGGGTCCGAACGTGCATACCGCATGCATAAGCTCGGTCCAGGAAGGTGGCGGTAGTACGGTCTTTCTCCTCTGGGTGCCATTGCTTACCGCCAGTCCAGAGAGAAGAGTTGGGTGCCAGACAAAACCCAAGCGTGTCCCCCAGAGGTGGCAGCCCCCTGGTGGGATCGACGCCTTCCACAGTGAATACACGGCATATCCCCTAGGCGGCGCCATTGACGATCAAGGCGGTGTTTAGCCGAGTGGGCCCAAAGCCTGGTCATTTTAGGGACCGTGGCTGAGAGTCTGGATGCCTTCTTCACAACCTTTGCGTACAAAGGTACTGAGAAGTCCTCTTCTTCTGGTTCCGCCTGGACAGGGAGGGACACTCCTAGTGTCTCCGCTGCCTCACGGAATAATTGGGGCATTTCGTCCATCGGGTACCTGCTCTGGCTAGGCCCCGCTGGAGTACTCTCGCCCTCATCCACCACCCCCAAGTCGTCGTCGTCGTTGGGCAAAATCTTGAGGTGGACCTCCTCCTCTTAAAAACGACACTCACCCTCCTCTGTAACGTCCGCCCAAACCATCTTCGCTGGAGGTGGTTTAGGAGCGGACTGAGGAGGCTGAGTAGCTGGAAGAGAGGCCGACTCCTGGTCGACTCCCTTCCAGCATGCTAGACCCGCCCGCCTGTGCCGCTCCTCTCCTGGAAGAGCCACGCAGGCGGGACACGAGTCCAGCAGTCTCAGGTGTTCAGGCCCCAAGCAGACGACGCAGGAGTCATGCTTGTCGGACTCACCGAGAGAATCAGCGCAGGACGAACAGGAACGCTCCATGTTAACCCGATGGTTGTAGTCACAGGCTGAGTTCCAAAAGGATCAGAGTGGCGGGAGCAGGGGAGAGTAATACATGGTGGGTTTTGCCTTCCTGGGCGGAGAGCCAATCAATCGAAGTCTCAGGCCGAGGCCATTGCCTCGATGTGGATTAACCAATAGCGAAGTCCGTTAGAGGGCGGAGCACATATGAAATAGAACTACATTATTTTCCGACAGGAGATCAAAATGGTCGTGCACGGCAGACAGCTTGCGTTTCCCTTGGAGCTGCCCCGTAGATCCACAAAGACAATCACATAGAACTGTGAGATTCGACTGTTTCAGCAGTTACATCCTGTTGACAGGTGCGCTTCCTTAGAAACACAGTTCCGAGTCGGCACAGTCACGTGACGGTCTCAGATCTGTGAGCTCGGCACACGCGCCGACGCATCGCTGTCTCAGGACCCGTCACTTCCCATTGCCGCTAGTTGTGTTGCACAGTGCTGCTCTACTCACAAAGCGAGTGTAAGTGAAGAGTTTTGATGAACAGTACTACTTGCTGAAGCAGTGTTTCATTATATCTCACTGAGGGGTAAGTTATGACATCAAATGACTAAACGAAGATCAGAACACGACGCACCCGGTAGCCGTTAGCAGCTCACGCTAGTTAACCTTAGCTCCAGTCGTTACCAGGCTCTATATACAGCGCTAAACTGCAAAACACTCAGTTCAGAGAAGACTTTTAAATGATTTGATCTTGAATTTAAGCCGTGTCAGCATCAACAAAGAAAATCCACTTGATTTGAAACGTGATTTGCATCGCCTGTTTTCGGTCAGTAACAAGTGTTCACGACCTGGTCCAGTCATCAGATGGTACATTAGGGATGGTCCGATTTTAATTTCGGAACACAATAACGCCTTGAAATAGCGCCTTGTGATTATGGAGATGTTTCTGCATCAGTCGTTGAAGCATCTCGGTTGGACTGACTTCTGTGAGTGAGCGAATTTACTTTGACATACTTTTATACAGCAATAATTTTGTTATATGTTGATGTTACAGGTCCCAGGACGGTCAACCGTAGCAAATACTGCGTGCAGACGAAAGAAGACAACACAATATCAACAGGTGTCTCGTCTGGAGTCCAAGTGGCGTCTGATGAAACGTGTTCCCAGAGCTCTGTTACACTTTGTGTCCCCCTCGCAACTCCGACCCCAGACAATAGTTCCGCCTCACCTCACATCAGTAATAAAAAAAAAAACACTCACAAAACTCCAAAAGAACACTAAACAGCCAAATGATCAACATTAATAACATATAACATTTTTGGCTAATTGTGGTCATCCATTTAGGGGTGCCACACACGCCCCAACAACAAAAGTGGCTCCCGACACAAACAATATCTAAACTTCAGGGAAACACTGGACTCAACACAAGACACAAACTACAATAACTGTATTTTAGGCATCCCTTAACTCAGCAAAGGGACTATGGAAAGTAAGAATAGAGTGTATGTGGTGTGTAAGGGAATGATGTATGGTATGACAGTGGGAATCTGGGATCACAGTATGGGCTGAGATGAGCACTAACAGCATTTACAGAGGGGTAAGGCTGATACATCGGTGTGCCAAGCGAGGGATTAGGTGAATGTCTCAGCCGGCCTTTTCTCTCTAGTGGACCTTCGCAGTGAGTTGTCAGTTGTCTAAAGTACCACCACTTTCTTGTGGGCATGACACTTCTAACTCCTTTCCAACCACATTCCCAATGTTTTCCCCTTCCAACTCGTTTTGACCATTGCCTCGCCCAACATTTTCATCAAACTCCATTTGCTCAGACTCTCCAAGATCTAACTCTGACTGTATTTCAACTGGTAATAGTCTCGCTTTCGGAGCATCTGGATTGAAATAGGATTGTCTGGCTTGGTGTTGTACCCCTACAGCGGCTCCTAAACTTGGACAGGATCTTTCCTCCACTTGGCCTATCCTGCCTGCTTGATGTCGCTGTTGATTCAATCCATTTGAAGTCTGGAATAACACAGGGGTTATAGAAGTAGGTACACTTATTGACCTCTTTAACCAATATCCCCTTGGTCTCTCATCATTTGACTCAGATGTGTCAGCGTTATCCACTTGCGTTATGACAGAGTCTGTTTCTCTGTCACCATGTTTTCGCTTGTGATGTCTTTGCTGTGTCGGTGGCTGAACTGCAATTGGAAGATCATTCACTAGTAAAAGCAAGTTCCTGTGCAGCGTCTTGGTTCTTCCTGAGGCATTATTCTCTGGTTGTATCACATATACTGGGTTATCTGTCAGTTTTCTCTTCACCATATAAATTGTCTTTTCCCAATAAGAGCGCAGTTTTCCATGCCCTCCACGTTCTCCGACATTCTTAACTAAAACTCTGTCACCTGGTTTTAGTACAACCCCTCTCATTTTCTGATCATAATAGGACTTTCCCTTAGCACTCGAAGCAAAACTGTTTTTGCTAGCAATATGGTATGCTTCAGTCATTCTTCTCTTCCATTTTTCAACATACCCGTTTTGAGTCTCATTTTCTGTCTTTTCTGATAATTGAAACAATAGATCCAAATGATATAAGAGAAAATGTGGAGAGTAACCCGTGGCTTCGTGGCGCGTACAGTTATATGCATGTACTACCTTTGCAAGGTGTTCTTTCCATGATTCTTTCTCTTTGTCTGTCAATGTACGAAGCATCTGAATAAGCGTTCGGTTCAATCGCTCAGCAGGGTTCCCTTGTGGGTGGTAGGGAGATGTTCGGGAATGTCCCACTCCAGTCAGCTGTCCCAGGGTCCTAAACAGCTCGTTTTCAAACTCCTGCCCCTGATCATGATGGAGTTTGTTAGGGAATCCAAAATGGGGAATTTTTGTATATCCTTTCCGCTGCAGTGCGACCAGCCTTATTTTTCGTCGGGTACGCTTGTGCAAATCTTGTGAAATGATCGACTATGACTAATATGTACTCATAACCCCCCTTGCTCTTCTCAAGGTGTAGGTAATCTATATAAATTAGTTCCAATGGTGAGTTGCTCATGGGGGCACGTATATGGGTCAACACAGCTTTTCTTTGAATCAGTTTAGCAACTGCTCTGCGCTTGGCACAAATTGACATGTCAGGCTGTTCATAGCTTTTGGTTTGCTTCTCAACAAAGGAGTCAGTTAGCGGAGGAGGTGATTGACATCCTGGTTGATGGTGATCCGTCTGGGGCATTCCTTGACTTCCGATCACTGGTTCCCCTGTGGCAGTGTCCGGCTCTCGTTTCCCTGGTTCTTTTGCCTTTTGAGACAACCAACGGCTCTGTGACCCTCCTCTCCACACACAAAGCAGTGATTACAGTCCCGTCTGTTACGTTCACGACATGTCTGGCAGTCGACCTCTCTCTCTCTCTCTCTCTCTCTGGCGTTGTTCTGGGGTTGGCGATTCACAGTGGTCGGCTGGGATAATGCTTGTGGTTGTTGAGACTTTACCAGGTTCGTCAGTTCTTCCACCTTAGCCGTTAGCTCTTTAACAGGATGTGGTTTTGTTTTGACTTCTTGTCAGCTTGGCTGTGTTACTGCGAGAAGACCCTATTCTCCTCTGTCGTTCACTTTCTTCACTGGTGATCTGTGTTACTAGGCGCAAAATTGCCTCATCACTGACATCACAGTTTGTCAGGAGGGGTTTCAACTCAGAATGTAGGCTGCTGTGTTTCGCTCCTAGACCCTGATAAACCGTGTGTAGGAACACATCCTGAACTGTGGCAGTGGTGTATTTAATGCCTGCATCTGACAACTTGGACGTAAATAAGACCCTCTGTTTCAACCCAATGACTCTATAGAGAAATTGTTGAGGCGCTTCACCATCTTCTTGTTTAGCACACATTAACTCTTGAAATAATTCAGTACTGTTTTCCTCCCTCAGGTGTGCTTGCAGGAACCCCTTCAGCTCCACTACAGTCAAGTCATCCTTATCAATAAGCATGTCTTTGAAAATCCCTGGTTTCACTATTCGCAGTACCCCGCGAACGTTTCTCTGTATCAGAAAACCCTTCTTTTACTCCTTCCTCAATCTGTTTACAAATGTTATTGTAACTAATATCAGAGGAATGGTCTCCAAATTGACCACCTTGAATCTTGAACTCTTTTCTTTGAAAGTATGCCATGTCTCGAAGGGAGAAGCTTCCCTCACACCCTGGTTGAGGAGCAGATGGGGTTTGTGGCCCATTAAAGCCAGGCTCACAAGTCTGTGCTGATGACATAATAGTCTCTCTCAACCTCTGTCCCAGTTGCTCATAATTATTTATCATGTTCACCAACTCGTACCATCAGGCACACCCACTGTGACAGGACTAGCTCCGGCAACACCACTGTGAATGCTGGACATGGTCAAGCTAGTTGGTATAGTATTGTCTGTAGCCAGCATCATATGAGATTCCTTCGCATTTACATTTACAATAACATTTCCTTGGTTCTGAGTAAGAGTCACACAAGATGTCTCAGAATCATTCCTTCCACTCTTAAGGGCATCAATAGTATCATTGAGTATCAACAATTTGACCATCCCGCTATCTTCTAAGTGAAGTAATTGCTTACTGTGCAAATATGAACTGATGAAGTCCAAACACCCTTCATGATCAGTCGACGAGAGTTCGGGTTGGTCCTGTCCCACCTCCGTACTGACGTCCTTGGCAATATGGAACAGCTCCTGTGCCGAGAGGGTGAGAAGACTTTTCCCAATGTCCCACAATAGGCTCTTCCTCTGGTTCTGCGACATCATAGCAACTCTTCCACTCTTGAAATGGGTCACAGCTTCAGCAATGACAACTCAACAGCCCACAACAGCTCACCGCTCCAACCACAGCAATTTTCTGGCAGTGTCTTGTCTTGCTCCCAGGTATGATGAATGGATCCGCAATACCGCCTCTGGTTAGGAGATGGCGCTAGATTCCGGACGAGCCCCCAAGATTTGTTACGGGTCCCAGGACGGTCAACCGTCGCAAATACTGTGTGCAGATGAAAGAAGACAACACGATATAAACAGGTGTCTCGTATGGAGTCCAAGTAGCGTCTGATGAAACGTGTTCCCAGAGCGCAGTAACACTTTGTGTCCCCCTCGCAACTCCGACCCCAGATAATAGTTCCGCTTCACCGTCTTATATCAGTAATTAAAAAAAAAAACACTCGCAAAACTCCAAGAGAACACAATAGCCAAATGATCAACATAAATAACATATTACATTTTTGGCAGATTGTGGTCATCCATTTAGGGATGCCACATTGACGGGATACATTGTACGACTGAACAATTTATATCCCACTAGTACGCATTATTGTTAATTATGGGGGTATTGTGAGTTGTATTTGTTGGCAATATAGGAATATTGCAGTTGCATAACATTTTGTGAAAAAAGAAATGATCGTGAATACTTTCCAGATCTTTCATTCATCATCATCATAGTTTTTTTGGAATTGCAGTTATGAACATGATGGCAGCTGACGTGTGTAGCCACGTCAAGGTGGTGGTACGAGTAAGGCCTGCCACTGAAAATGAGAAACGCCGGAACGTGATCCAGGTCGTCGATAACCACATGCTCGTATTTGACCCCAAAGAAGAGTACCAGTCATGCTTTGGCACACAAAGAGTCCGAAACAGGAATATTAACAAGAGGGCTAACAAAGACCTCAAGTTTGTTTTTGACAATATTTTTGATGAGTACTCGACACAACAAGATCATTTTGAGAATACTGCCAAAGGTGTTCTAGATGGTGTGATGAACGGCTTCAACTGCACAGGTAGTTAAATGACTCTTAGTCAACCGTGGTACTCTGATGGATTTTGTCTTCCATTGACATATAGCTTTAAGTATATGTTGATACATATTCATTGTGGAAGATTTTTTTAGTAATTTCAAAATAGGTTAAATATCTTCGTTTATCATATGAATCCAGCTGTGCATTAAATGGTTTTAAAACACAAATACACTGTGCTGTTTCCATGAGAGCTGCTCAGCTATACTGAAATTTCACCTCTGACCCTCGATCTGATCTCTTTCCATGAATTGTCAAGGACAAGTTAGCATCCATTTCAATAGAAAACACCATTGGATTTTTTTATTTTCAACATTTATTTTAAGTAATATATTATATGTATAATCTTAATACATTATGATGGCGGAAATGGGATTGAATAAGTATAACGCTGGTTAATAGCCGACCATTCTGACTGACAAGTTTCAGTTGGAATTTTTCTTCAAACTAACAAGTGAAACATCAGTTTCTTACTCGATATCAGGAAACGATGGCTCGCGAGCCGGATGTGGCTCTTTTGACAACCGCATCCAACTTGTAAATGGGAATAGCACGAGGTGTCATCACTCTAAAGCTCAGTGAGAACTTCCTATGATGTTGTTTTTCTTGAAAAAATCTCCAGGGTAGAATATCCTGGAATAAAAGGCCAAGTTGTGTTGTCAAGGAAGGCGGCCCTAGGCAAGGCCCTATTTCAGGGTTTCTTGGACATTTAAGTTTTCTAGGTGTGTTTGGGACGTTTAGGATGAGGAGAGTGACGCCACGTGAAGACATGCTGTTGTCTGGCGTGCTCGGCAGTAAGTCGAGCGGAAGTAACATCACGCCATACCTCTGGGCGACGGAGTGCTGTTGCTACATGACCTTTTCTTTGCTTTGCCATTTGCACCTATGGACAGTGGATTAGCAAAACAAAAACACAACACCAAAATGTCCAAATAAGTGCACAGTCACTGCAGGGCAAATTCTCGTGGTCCATGAGACGAGAAAAAGATAGGAGCGGTGCCAGATCCATGACACTCCCACCTCCTCTACTGTCATCCAAGTTCCTTGGTCTGTCACATGTCATGTCAGCATCCCGTTCCTCCCACTGGTCGGCGCCAGCCACCTCTGTCATGTGCAGGACCATTTTCTTCAGCTCCTGGTGCTCCAGCTCCTCCACTGCTCTCAGGGACCCGGCATCATGCTCTGATGTGAATCGCTGAGTGTAAGTATGCAGCAAGATGTTGACCATTCTGGTGGGGCAAAGGGCGGTTCGTTGAATCAAACACACACACACACACACACACACACACACACACACACACACACACACACACACACACACACACACACACGATCGCACAGCAGAATGTGAAATCCTCAAGGCAACACACTTTTGCTTGCGCTTGTTCTCCTGGTCCTGCAGCGTGGTGGGTCGGATCGTGGATGGGTCGGGAAACTGAAACTCACTGACTGCCCAAAATTAATCCATGGTTCAATTCAAAGGCTCAATATAAAGAATATAAATAGTATCTTATTGTGAGCCAATCAGAGGAAAGTCATGTGTCATTAAAAAGTAGAATTCTGTTCTTTTTGGATAATGGAAAATGTGTTAACTGCCTTTCCAGTATTTTCGTTGGCACACAAATATTGGATGTGCATTCTGTCCTCGCAGTAGCGCTGGCACAGCTCCGTCTCCTTCAGCTGTCTCTCTAGTTGCAGATGCTCTCTCCTGATTTGGGCACGGCATGAGAATATTTCATGCAGAGCCTCTGCAGCGGTAACATCACACGGTTAATATCCAAAAAGGATATGACGGCAAAACTGAGACAAACAAAATGCGTTTAACAACTGACCACTAGAGAACACGAGCCATGTTTCACTTGCTGGTGGTGGTGGTGGGGATGGCGTAGCTTTCAGTCAGATTCTGTGCAACCTGACTCTGTTTTAAAATCATTGTTAAATATGCATTCAGAGACAAGACATTTGCACTTAACATTGCTATTGGTAGCTTGAAAGGACTTGTGATGTCATTTCCTCAAAGCAAATCAAACTGATCCTGCATTTGAGGACTAAAATCAGGACAGCGCAAAGGTGAGCGGAGCCTGAAGCAACACACTTGCGTCATCACAATCCACACCACCACTCATACTGTATTAGGGCTGCAACTGGGGACCATTTGGATAGTTATTTGGAGCAACCGCCAAGATCTAAAAAAAGGAAGCTATTCACACGTCTACTGACTTCTGGTACGTCTCACCGTTTTATCTCTGCTTGTTGCTGAGATGGGAGGGTGTTGGCGGTGCAAGGTACAGTTCCCCTCTCTTCATACTGTTTAAGTTTCTGCTTTAATTGCACAATCTGGAAGACCAAATTCAAAGTTAAAAGAATAGACATGCGAGACATTTGTGACAAATGCATCTGTGAGTTTCACTAGATAAAGAGAGTAATAAAACATTTTTGAACCGTATTAATACGTGAAACTATTAACACTCGTGAAAAATTACAGAGAAGTAGCCCAGTAAAAGCTTGGGAAACAACATCAGGAATTAGCACAAGAAATCACTTTAAAAAAATAAAAATAAAATCGAGATTTTGACATCACGCCATTTACCTCTTGCCACTGCTTCTCACATATCACTGCGCACTGGCCGATGTGACTGTCCAGACTCGTAACATTCCTCTTAAGCTGCTGGATGAAAGGGTGACGAGAGAGAGAGAAGAAGGAAACTCCAAAATGTCAAACCTGTATTGATTTATGGCCCCCTGGAGGTAATAAAACCCCCTCCCCTTCCGGAGGTAATAAAACCCCCTTGCCCCCTTTTTTATGTGAACAAGAAATTAAAATAATAACCCTCCCCTTTTTTTATATCAACAGGAAATTAAAATAATAACCATCCCCCTTGTTTTATGATAGGAAGGGAAATAATTAACCTTATCCTCCCTTGTTTTATAACAGGAAGGAAAATAACGAAGGGAGGGGTTCGGATAGCTGTATAAACATCACCCTGTGTGTATATATATGTACCCTTCAGACTGTTGCAAGCAGCAAGGAACCGTCGAACACAAGCAACTTGCAATGTTTGTCCCGACACTGAAGCGTGGATCACCAGTGATCAGCGACACGGCTGTGACTGTTATCAAGGACCCGTGGATGGGTGCTGGGGCTCCCTGTAAATCTATAATGTACCTACGGCGTACGCAGGCACCACCCGGGGAATCATTGCAGAATGAGTGGTCTCTAGAGCCTTACAGACGCCGAGGGAGATGGGGGTACACGTTCAAGTATGAAACAGCTGAAATGTACATTTATCAGTTGGGCGATGACGAAACCTTGAATGCCTATACGGAGATGGCTGTTATCGTCTAACGACTGGGGTGTGCTGAGCCGGAAAATCTTCCAAGGGCTGAAGAAGAACAACAACAACAACGTCAGAAGCCTGGAGCCGTGACTAACAAACCTGATCGAATGGAGAGCAAGCCGTCCTACATGGCTATATGGATGGCTAAAATCTCAGGATCAGGATGATGGTCCTTCAGGGCCATCCATAAAGTATCAACAGGAGTCACGGGTGAAGAAGAAGATTTCGTCCTGGAGTATTTTAATTCTGATTGCGGTGTATTTCGTACTCCGTTAGCAACACCGATGGATGCTTGGAGTAATAAAATTCAGGAGATTTCTCCGAAAATCGACGGCCTCTTCGACCATAGCCGCTTATGGAATGATGCCCTTGTGCTGAAAAAAGCACTGACCTTTTAGTCCTGCCCCCTTTGGACCGCCTACTCGCTGATGGCTGCTATAAAGAGGATTTTTTCCAGAGCGACACCCTGCAGATGTACCCTTTGGAACAAGCACGTCCAAGACAACAATGAGGACAGAAGGTATTATGAGACGTATCGCCAATATCTTCCTCGGAGCTGCTACAGGCGGCACTGGGTACGGAATGAACAACTCCTCGACGACCCCTCTATTTACTGTGGAACACGTTACGGGTGATGGTCATGAGTACGTCGGTTCTAACAACGACACGACAGCCGGAGCCTGACCTTCGTTGACCATCAAAGACGACACAGACGACTCTGATGCAACTGAAATGGATGAAGTGGGTGATGAGGAGGAACCTGTAGGGAGAGCAACAACCTCCTACCCCAAGAACGAAACTGTCGGCGTGTATCCGCCTGCTTCATCCTCAGCTTCTCAAGACCAAGAACCAGCAGCTCATGATGAAACGGATGGCTGGAAAAGCGGTTTCTTCCTGAAAGCTGTAAAGACAGTTGTATTTCATCTACTAGGTAAAACCATGCGCAGGTATTGGAGGGAGATCTGCTGCGGTTGCCAAGTAGATCATCCCAGCCAACTACAACACAGCTGTCTTGAAGAGGTGGAGGATGTTTTCTACAGTCTTAACTTCCACCCGTTGATGAAGAGACTCTGTAACAAGAACTTTCTGCCTGCTATACAACACTACTTGACCCTGAATGACATACAACCGGAGAAAATGAGAACCAAGGCTACGGCTGAGACAGTCATGCTCGAAATGAGGTCTCCAAAGTCAAGTGTCTGGAATGAATACATCAAACATGAGCCAGAGGATCCTCTAATTGAACGTCTGGAATCAACAAGTAGAATCTGGAATAGAACGCCGGTCCTGGTCCATGTCACAAACACGAGATTCCCTCGTATGTGATACTTTTTTTTTTTCTCTTTGTATAACATTACGTTTGAATCCTGACATAACCTGTTTAATAAAAAAACATTAAGAGGCATATTCGGATCTCAGCTCTTTCATTTCTCGTTTAACATGTCGGTGAAACACATCATTAAAGAGTTTCTTACAATCCTCTTCACCCCGGGAGCTATGGAGGTGTGGATCGCCTTCGTGGAGGGGTGCAGGTTGAGACTGGAAAACCAGTCAGTTCTAAATCTATTAAAGTTTTTTATCAAAACAGAATGCTTTGCATAACACCTTGCATAAACCAGCGAGAGTAAACTTTCCGAGAAACAGAGTATTTGTTCACAGGCCTCTTCAACAATTCCAGGCCGACCTATGCGACATGCAGGCATTGGCTAGATATAACGTCGATCAAAATTACTTCGATTGAGATTGAGACAGTGAAGGCGTTTGAATCAGTGCTGGAGGAGAGCTGGACGCCTGCAAAGCTACAGAGGATGACGGGAAATAATTTTTCAACAAGAGTTTCCGGGCTTTGATGGAAAGGATGGGTATTAATCATTTTTCAACAGCGAGTGACGTTACGGCCTCTGTGGTTGAGAGATTTAACCGCACTCTAAAAAATCGGATGTGGAGATATTTTACAGTTAAAAACACCCTACGTTACATCAAGGTTTTACAGGATATAGCAAAGAGTTATAATCACAGCTATCACAGTAGTATAAAAATGACACCGATGGAAGTAACTAAAGAAAATACTCTGTTTGACAATCTTTACAAGCCAAAATTTAAGGAGGGCGATCATGTTAGGATATCAAAACTACGAGGTGTATTTGACAAAAAGTATGAGCAGATTTTTACAGACGAGATATTTACGATAACTGAACATATTCACTGCAACCCGCCTGTGTATAAATTGAAAGATTTCGATCACAAACCCATCCAAGTATTTCACGTTGAAAAGATTCTCAAGGAACCCGTCGTTAAAGGAGGTGACAGAACTGGCCTGAAAAATTCAACAGCTGGGTAAAAGCTTCAGATATAAAAAATATATAAGACGATCGTTCTTTACACCAGGCATCATATCATTATGTACGGCTCAAAGAACGCTGGCTTCTATGTGACTTTACCATCAAACGCCAGTGCAAGAGTTTTTAAAGACAACTCGATTGGTACTTTCCGTGTTGATTTAGCATAACATATCGATTTAAACGGAAAATGGGAGGTTGCTTTGACGGAGATTACATGCCCTCACACATGGCATAATATTCCAGAGGATGCGGCGTCATTTTACTGGACACCGAACCCTGGAGGACCTGATTCCAACACAAACACGGTTCCCACGAGAGGTTCAGATTTAGATGCTAACACGTCGCCGCGGCATAAAGATGAATTTCATACAGCCATGGCGAGACTTAGGGCTCCGGATCCTGACGCCAGCGCCTCAGCTCAGAGGAAAAAAGACAAATCGCGAGGGGTTGATTGACATTTCAAAACTGCGGGAACAGATATTTCCAAACTGAAGTTCAAGGGTGGATATTACAGCTCGGTCAGAACCTAGTGCTTTTTAACTCTCCTTTGGCTTACATGCTAGGTGTAGAGCCTGGTAACTGGATCCATTTTTGCGAGTTCAGAGCGCCCCGTCCAGTTGATTTAAAAGCGGGGTTTTACCATCTCTTCTGTTACAGCGACGTTGTAAAGAGACGCCCTCCAGGACGACGTGTAACACAGAGCTCTAATAAACGTACAAACAAAAAAAGAAAGAAGTCAGTTGACAGAAGCAAACGGGCCAAGAGGAAGTCCAGAGGGAGCTCTGATATATTTTAAAAAACCTTATATACAGTAACATGGCACTCATACACCAGAAATCTGCTGAATGCACATTGGCAGAACTGGATTTATTCACGCCGCCGGTGACGCAGCTTTCCATCGAGGACAAAGTTTACACTGAAATTGCTCCAGTAGCCGCTATCAGCGATGGAGGACCGATTGAGTTTTTTATATCGGGAGACGGCGAAAAGTATCTAGACCTAAATGACACCCTTCTGCACGTGCGTGCAAGATTTACTAACGCCGATGGCACACCGCTGGCTAATGACGCAGCAGTCAGTCTCATCAATTACCCTCTAAACACAATCTTTGAGCAGTGCGAATGATTTCGCAGTCCAGTTCCACTCACTCATACAGAGCTATGATCGAAACACTCAACTTTTCAGCCGATACTCTTAAAACACAGTTTAGCGCCGGTCTTTTTTACCAAGACACACTTGGGTCAGTTGACTTGATCATCACTGTAAACGGTCCCAACACTGGCCTTAATAAAGGGCCAGAATTCACGAGAAGATCCAGAGAAGTACATCTTCTCGGTCCTCTCCACAGCGACATATTTTTCTGTGAGAGACTGTTATTAAACTCGGTCGATTTAAGAATTAAACTCACCAGGGCGAATGATGCCTTCTGCCTGACCGGACCCCGCGATTCCAACTTTCTTCTGAAAATCCTCGGCGCCTCTCTGTTTGTGAAGAAAGTCACTGTTTCACCAGCTGTGGGAATAGGTCATGCAGCGGGTTTGTTAAAAGGAAATGCTCTCTACCTTCTCTCACGAGTCAATGTAAAAACATACTCCATTCCAGAAAACTCAAGAATATGCACCCAGGAGAATTTATTTCTGGGTTCAATACCTAAATACATGGTTTTAGGGATGGTGCATCATGAGGCATTTAACGGTAGGAAGATCTCTCCCCGTTTTTCATCATTACGATACTGAATATCTAGCACTCTGTCAGGATGGCCGACTGATCCCCGCAAAAGCTTTTCAACCTCAGTTTAATAACAGTATAGCGGTCAGAGAGTTTTATAACATGATTGTAGCTACAGGAAGAAATTTGAAGGATCTACCCTTAAGCATTGACCGCGAAGGTTTTAACGGTGGTTATTCACTGTTTGCATTTAATCTCAATCCAGCCGACGGCAACGACGCTCTCTCCCCTGTGTCAAATGGGAATTTAATACTGGAGATGAGATTCAGAGTACCCTTACCAAACACCCTAACACAAAATGTGTACGCTTGTTATGATTCCATTCTGGAGATTGATGCGAAAAGACAAGTGCTGGTGGACTACTATTAAAAAATTATGGATAGTCTCCAGTTACAGAGGCTGCTGAGAGGTCTTTTGGGCGACACATTTTATGGTGTATGACCGTCGGATAAGTTGCCTCAATTGACACACCCCCTCAGACTGCCTGCATATTTCATTGTCAACACACATCCGGCACATAAACCAGGAGAGCAGTGGCTGGCTTTAAGTCTCGAAGAAGACGGTAGAACAACTTTCTTTGACTCATTTGGAATGGGACCCTACTTTGCACATTACCCTGAAAATATTTTAAAGTTTCTCAAGAAACATTCAGGCGACATCAAGTACAACAATGGTCAACTACAGCACCCTCTATCGTTTGTATGTGGTCATCATTGCGTCTTCTACCTCTGTTATCGTGCTTGAGGGCTGTCTATCGAAGAAGTATTATGTCTTTACAGTGACGATACCAAAATGACCTCTTGGTAAACAACTTTGTGAAAGGACATCAACAATGTCTAAAAAGATGTGCACACTTTCCGTGGAAACAACAAAACTGTTCTCTTCTGTATTTTAAAGACTATTGTAACGTGTGACTGATCTTATTTTGTTTGTGCGTGTGTTTAAAAAAAAATCTGTAATCTCATAGTAATTCAATAAAACATTTTATTGATGAAAAGACAATAACTGTGTACAAGACAATTATTCAGGAAACCCATCGATGTGTTAGAGACAATTTCTTCCCTTTGGTCATTACTCGCATCAAGCGTCGTTGAGGTGTCACTTTAGGGTCCTTTGGGTCGGGAGACCAGCTCTCAGCTATACTTTTCTTTCGCGAGATAGACTTCGATTTAAGTCTCTGATATTGAGCCCTCGCTTCAGGATTGGACAGCAGTGTGAGAGGGATGTTTAGCTTTAATAATGAGATGAGAAACTTGGACCATCCCTCAGGTAATGATGAACTTGTTTTCTTATACGGTTGGGAAAGGTACTTGAATATATCACACGAGACCCTTTTACAGCATTTCCTTCATACATAAATTGGCCATTCATATTCCAACCATCACCGTTTTTGGATATCCTCAGGATAATGTAATGTATATGATAACGCATATATACTTTTGACGGAAGGCTATTTAGAATATCCTTACCCAAGTCATCTGTAACAGAGGGTGTTTTTAGAACACTTTCGACACGACTGTCAGAGTCGTGGGGATGATCGCTGACTCCGTCTCGTTTTAAAGTCAGAGTTACTCTCCTTTGGTCTCTCTGATCCTGTTTTGTAAAGGTTAAATATCTCTGCAATAGAGCATCATACTTTTTAATCTTCTCATACGAGTTTAACTGAGAATCATTTAGAATGGTCCTCATCTTCTCATTCAGTTCGTCTTCGGCAGTTTCACGGATGTGGGAGGTTGGAGGTTGGTGATAACTGGTTAATTTGCTGAGGAGAGACGAGATACATTTTCTGGATAGTCTTCATAGTGTTTTACTTCTTTACAAGTCCTCCTATTAGATTCCCAATGATTGGAACGGCAGCCGATAGCAACGGCAACAGGGATCCTCCCGATTGCTTTTTAAGAATCCTTCATTTACGCTTCACGCACGCCTTTTTATTAGCCAAGAGTCTGATGTTTTTCTTCTGTTTTTTTCAGTTTTTTGAACTGAGCCTGCAACAACGGTAAAAAAGAAAAAAAAAAAAAAAAATCTGTCAAATCTGCCGAGGCCTGCCTCCAATTATCCACCCACCACGCTGGAATCCCAGGCAGCCTTAGTCCAGCCGAGCATTTGATGTTGCCACTCAACATTTGATGGAAACAGGGTGGCTTTGAAAATTGAGTGTAAACTTGCCTGCCAAGTTTGACGTGAAGAAGGAGGGGACGGCGCTGGTGGGGAAGAGGAAAAGTGGGGAGACAAGGAAAAAGCCGCTGGATGGAAAGCAGCTGCTGACGGCTGGAAAACATCATTTTAAACGGACCCAAATGTGGCACTGGAAACCGGTGCCAAGTAGTCAGCGTTTCATTTTGCTGATGCATAGTAGAGCTGGAGACGATGTTTAGAAGAAGGCATAAACCTCCATTATTCTGAGGAAATAACCTGGAGTCTCCCTCAAACGTGACTCAGTTAAGCTTTCTTCATTCACACTGGAGCTGAGGCAGTGGGCAAAATCATGCTATCAGTCCTGTAGCTGTGAGGACCGACAACAGAGAGGATTCTGACAAACATGACGAATGAGTTCCTGCACTCGGCTTCTCCTCGCTCGCGAGAACCATGAAGCAGCCACACTGTACTGGCGCCTTGCGTCATTATTCAAAGGCAACATGATGGAATGCGTCAACTTTTTACCCTCATGTTGGCTTCTGACAAGTTCTGACAACTTAAATTAGGGTTTGCTTGTTATTCTACACTTTGAGTCGCTGAAAATCTAAGCAAAAAGCTGAAACATCAGAAGGTACAACAGGAATGTACGCGATTGCTTGTCAGTCTACCTGTGTCCTGCGTGTCATTTTGCAGTAACTAAGGTACACAGCTACAGCAAATCCTGCTGCCTTTGATCTTTGGCGTATGTTTCTGTTTAGCCCAGAATTTCATTCAAAAATTAAGAAGTGCAAGAGGGAGCAGCTGAGCTTGAAGCTTGGGAATCTAAACACACTCTGAAGGCATTAAATAGTAACCATGCAGCTCGAGGTGACACTGAAGTCAGCATGTCCCGTGGCACATCCTGATGTCCTGAGCACTGTGTCATGTGGAGGAAGATGGAGGTTGAGGCTATGCCATGGGGTGGCACTTTAAGTCTAAATACTCTCATGTCACCAGGACTTTGTGATGTGTTTAAGTCTTGAGGAGATATTTGAGTAAAGAGAGAACCAGGTCTCAAGACTCAATCAAAATAAAGTAATCAATCACTCGTCCATACTCTTCCATTTCAGCATCAGAACCTTGGGATAGTAGTGGGATAAGTCACTCACCACCCCATTATTTAAAACAGCGGAGAAGTTTATGAATCCAAAGTATTTTGAATGAAAGACAGAACAAAGTGAGAAGCCTATTCATCAGCCCCTATTTACCTCTGAGTCATATTCATGAAAAGCAATGACCTCACTCCTTGTTGGCTCAGGCAACAGGTAAGTGAAGAGGCTGAACCGGTCGTGTTCAAACTAATGACTGCTGAGGGCAGACCGATGACGGTAAAGTGAAACTTTTTTTTCAAAACATTCAGGGTGATCTCACCGAGAGCTTGAATAAAGTCTAAAGTTAAGGAGAACTATGCATCAAAATGTCTTTACGTTTCTTTGATGGAGCATGGTATTGTTCCTTCAGTAAACCTGCGTTTCTTTTTTTACGCGCTGACATAACTTAAGCAGACGTTTTTGGTATGTACACAGTGTGACGTTGATGAGGAAGTATCCCAGTCCTTAGTCTGTAGCGTTCTGGACATGAGGGTGTTAGATCAACAATTAAGTGCCTGTGAGCGCCAGCTGTAGTGTCTTCAATGCTTTCTAGAAAGAAAGCTCTTTGAGACGGTTAAACCTGTTGAGCAAGAACTTTCATCTGCATTTTATTGCTATTCTTAAACAATACAAAGTAATTGCCATTCAGACTAATAGTACGACTATATTGACCACGATGAAATAAGTTTTGCGTCAGCATTATAACACTCGTATTTTTATGTTGTCTGTACTGGGTAAAAATTCGAACAACCTCAGGGTTTTCAGAAGCTTCAAAAAAACATTGTCAAGAATAATCAAATGTTTTCTATCAGAAGGAAATACATCTTCATTTTCAAAAGATTCATGTAAACCTTCAATGAATTTGACATTTTTATTCATCTTTTGCAATTCACTGTACATAGGTTGAAAAGAAGTATAAATCCATACAATATTTACATTGACATCATCCATGACATGTTCACAATTTTCAAGTATACATTTTACAAAATGGGTCTTTCCTGACCCTGATGGTCCCACCCCAACGTGGATCGAAATTAATTTATTCCATAATGACCCCTCATCCACTCAAAACTCAGAACCCAAAAGGTTTGGTTGTGCCGTCCGATAACAATCGCCTCTTATCGTACACGACCCGGAGTTTTTTCGTAACTGATCTGTTTTTTAAAGTGATGTTCTTTTTATCCCTCACAATGATGTGTTGACGGGTCTCAAGCACGCCGTCAGGAGAATACTCTAAAAACAAGTCATCCAGTGTCACCACAAACAACGGGGAACCCTTTACACATGACTGTTAGATTGTGGATGAAAGGTTTGAGGCCATCCTGAAAGAGGGATCATTGTTCAAGTTTTTTGATCCTCAGATTATCAATTAATGTGTTAATATTCTTCTGCGAGACGTACAGTTACTCTCTCCTCACTGGCATCAACAAGAAATATCTGTAAGGTCTCCTGCTGGTCCAGAACTCAATCATTGTTTCTCTGAATGAGCACCTTTGAACACATGTGTAACTTGTTGAATCGGCCAGGTTCTAGGTCTAAACTGAGGATACCACATATTGTTGTACTTGTTATTTAGAAACAATACAATACAAGGGACCTGCCATGATGTATGGTTGAGAGACTGCTACACAGGCAGACAAGCAGAGTCACATGTGTCTGAATTGATGGCCTGGTTTTCATAGGCGGAGTGAGCATCTAAGATCAAGATGGAGGTCGCCGATTTGTGATGGCTACTAGTGAGGAACAGATAAAATGTCATACATTGAAGATTTTGCAAGCTACTCACAAACATTCAACATAAATATTTGCCTGCATTCAACTTTTAATTTTCAATTTTTATCATTTCTATCTTTTGCAGGAGATAACTATTCCATCACTTATGTTTAAACCACATCATAGTGAGAATATATTCCAACAGCATTAGATTTAGCTCTTTCAAAATTTCAGATTTTGTTCAAGGATATTGTCGATATCCATTTGCCTTTGGAATTAATTGAGATTCCTTGCAAAAGTATCCTATTGACGCAAATGTTGACAGTAACGTTTGAAAATCGTAACATGGTCCTAGAAATTGCAGCACCTTCAAGAGTTTCTCCACAACCAACAGAAACACTACATCATTACAAAATATAACCCAAAAAGTACTGTAGTAACATGCAAACATGAACGTCAGTCTACACTTTGACTCCAAAGATCCAGTGGAAAAGCCTCATAGAACTTCATATCCAATATGTGTTCCTTCCTTCCGTTTAAAGTTCTTAAAGATGTTGATGAGATGTTTATGAGATGTTCATACAAATTCTACCAAGAAGAACACACCCAAACCAATGACAAGCATTGTCTAGGAGTTGTAAGTGATATGTTCATCAATTCCGCATTTACCTACGGATGCGTAGATCCAACAAGTCCAACATTTCCCCGCTGTGGGACAAATAAGGGGCACTCTGTGCTCAAGATTCAAGATTGTATTAATCACCGTGGTCACCCTCGACATTTTGGGTCCTCTCATTTGAAATGATATTTTCTATGTTCATATTTCGTCGTATGCGGTTACACTTTAAAACTTAACTGACTGATGGATGGATAGGTAGATGCAAGTTCATAAAAAGGAATAAAAGCCTTCTGCAGGATTCAGTGCCTCATTGAGAGAGTACTAGCGTAAAAAAAAAAAAAAAAAATGCTTCCACGCAATTCGTACACCTTGTGAATGTAAACAGATAGAAGATAAAATACTATCCAGCTTGAAGATATGTAAAGAAAATGTAAGTCTAGGACGATTAAAAATGAAAAAACTGAACGTATGTCAGAAACTACAATGTCAACCCTGTGATTTGTTGTTTGTCAGTTAAAATTGGCAGTGATTAGTAAAAAGTTTTACTTGTAAAAAAAAAAAAAATATATATATATATATATATATATATATATATATTTCATACTATTTCGTGAAAAAAGCGGGGGTTTGTGACTGGTAGCGAAAATAAAAAGTTCTTGACATCTCAAAAGTTATACATCTTTTATGTTTTTCAAATTTGACAAATGGCTGAACAAATGAAAAAAGTTTGTCAAAATTTTTAAATAAAGTATATCTAGTTTCTAATAATATTTCTAATAATATTCATCTATTTATCCTATCGTAGATGGTTGTACAAAAACGTCAGGCTTTAATTCAGGATTACTAATACAATTTGTGTAAACAGACAGTTTCAGGTACATGAAAAGATTAAGAAGATTGGGAACATGCCAACACGTTTGTACATACTAAAATGGCTTGTTGTCTTATAGTGAGAATGGAATGTCTTAAATTTGATGCACGTGTGTGTGTGTGTGTGTGTGTGTGTGTTGAGAATCTAATGGATGGAGAAAAGCTTGAAGTAAAAGGAAAAATGTACTTACAGACTTCGGTGCTGCGATTATATTTTATAAGATGAACAGCCAGCCTACCAAAACTATTCTTTTATGGTTACTTGAGAACACAGACAAAACAGACAAGACAAAACCAGTTTCACAAACCTACAATGTCAACCAGTTTAACAAACAACTGGCAAAGTTGTTTGTTTTTAAAACACTGAAAAAAAAGTTTTAATATTTGAGACACAGGTGATAAATAATAACTGAGAATACACCTGTAACTTGTGAAAAAAATATGAAAATACAACATCTGAATTTGTTCACAAGCTTTACTTCAGCATTAAAAATTTTTGAAAATGAACAACAGAAACACTATTTTTTAAAATGGAAAGATTTAATCTAAACACTCGGGTTACTTTTTTATAATTCTCAATTCATACATTCAAAGTTTCACCTCAGCTCGAAGCAGGTTAGTCTCTGGATCTGATCTAACTATCACATATGATGTTGGAGTAATTGCGTCATTGAGTTTCCTCCGCAGGGTGGCTGAGTGCACCCTTAGAGATAGGGTGAGGAGTTCGGTCATCCGGGAGGAGCTCGGGGTGCAGCCGCTGCTCCTCCACGTCTAGAAGAACCAGTTGAGGTGGCTCGGGCATCTGATCCGGATGCCCCCTGGACGCCTCCCTGGGGAGGTGTTCCGGACATGTCCTACCTTGAGGAGACCCCGGGGAAGACCCAGGTCTCGCTGGAGAGATTATGTCTCCGGTCTGGCCTGGGAACGCCTAGGATCCCCCGGGAGGAGCTGGAGGAGGTTTGTGCGGACCGGGAAGTTTGGGCTTCCCTGCTCCAAATGCTGCCTCCACGACCCGACCCCGATAAGCGGTAGAAGAAGGTGAAGGTGAAGGTAATTGCGTAATGCATGCATAATTGGTTGATTCATCCTGATAATACAAACTATGATATTTGTTTTTATCCTTTGGTGCAACTTTTAAAGAGTTAAAACATTCAATTACTTCTACACTTGTTGCCTGGTTTTGAATAGATTTTTTAATTTTTTTTTTTTAATTAGCATTTTTAAAAATGCTAAACACAAAATGCACACTACAAAACTAACATGTCGCACCGTACTGCTCCCGCATTTGGCTATTTTCACCTGAAAATAAAGAATGAAGACACATTTAAATCAATGAAAAGCATGGCTTGTAATATACACATTTTAGCCACTTGTAAGGCAAAAAAATAAAATAAAATAAAATTAAGGGTTAACATACTTTGGATATTTCTACACTACTTGTCTTACTAGCGATAGCATCAAGTATAAATGAATGTTCATTCAATGAATGTTCTGTCCCTCCTACATTGTAGATGTGTTACATGACAAGTTATAGGACGTTTGTATAGCTATTGTATCGCATTGCTTCACAATTGTTACATTGCAGGAACACATTCAGTCATTTCATCTTGCATGATATAGGGACTGAAAAGAAGCAGAGTGAAGAACAGTTCTTGTATCTTATTCTCACTTTCCCTCATTTTTGCCACAGTGTTTGCGTGTCGCTGTGTGAGTGTTAAGTTTGTTGTGTGTTAAGGTCTATTTTGCGCTCTCGAAGGCTCAAACGTTGTGTTGCTCAGTCTGGTCTGATCTAAATGTCACAGCTAATGATGAAGTAATTTTGTACTGCTCGCACGTTTGATCGTTTTACCCTTAAATTACAGGGTACAGTGCAAACTAAAAGTAGTCCATTTTTTTTTTTTTACCTTTAGTGTGACTAGATTTTTTTTGAAAAGCATGACTCAGTCAAGCAACGACTGATGAAAATAGAATGTTTCTATATTTTATCGTCTGACTTGAAACAGCATCATGTAACTTTAAAATAATAAAATCTCTCTTTGTTCCAGCTCCAGAGGTCCTTCCATCGCCACCAGAAGGTTATCGGCTGACTCGAATCTAATATTAGAAGTGACAATGCATCTAGTACATAATATCATGAGATATTAACAGAAGCTTATAAATGATTAAATATATTTACCTGTATCACTCTGCGTTAATTATTACCCAGAGGGGTAATAATTCCTATAAAAGAAGAGATGAATATGATAAACCAACATGACAAAGTTTCTATAATAGTTTTTTATATTCACCTATAAAGCATCCGTGGCTAGACTGGTATCTATTGAAGGGAGCACTGCAGTCGGATCCGCGTGTACGCCACCGTCTTCAAAAGTTGGTCGCATTATTGCTCGAATAATTAAATCTTTTTACTTGTATCACTCTGCGTTAAATGAATGTCACACAGATGGGTGACGACATCTGTGAATGAAAAGAGATGTGATAAACATGACATAACGTTTTATATAATACTTATAATACTTGTATATGTAGATACACAGATATACTGTATATATATATAGATATATTCACCTATGGCGTGCAGAGGAAGAGGCATCCATAGCGAGACTGGAGTCCGTTTGAAAAGGAGTCCGATGAAGTTCTGGCAGGCCTGGTCAACAGCAAAGGTTACCCCTGAACTGATGTAAAATGTGGTCAGAATCAGGGTCATCGAAATACTCCATTTGTGTTAGGTCTTTTGTTGATTTTGGATAAAACAATGTTGGAAGAGCTCAGCATTTGCTAGATAGCTCAGAGGTGTGAACTTTTTCCCCTGTCAAATGATGCTATTTGGAAAGGAGGGGTGTGTGTGTGTGTGTGTGTGTGTGTGTGTGTGTGTGTGTGTGTGTGTGTGTGTGTGTGTGTGTGTGTGTGTGTGTGTGTGTGTGTGTGTGTTGTCTGAAGACAGCGAGGTTTGCCTTCAGACAGACTTTGTCTTCAGATTGTCTCTTTTGAAGATTCAACCGGCCGGGAAAGAACTCACATCTCCTCAGCAAATTAACCCGTATCATGGACTCTGTTTCAGTGTCTGAGAAAGAGTCAGGCCTAGTGACTGTTGTTCCCCCACTGTTTGACCTCATTTTTGAAAGTATTTCCTGAGTAAGTAAAAAATCACTCACACAGGGTATAAAATTAAATAGACCGATTCAACAGAAACTCATATGAGTCGGATAGCTGTGTCATTTGAACTAATGCTGAAAACTAAAAGTATTTCTTTCTTTTGTGTTATCCCTGTTCACTCAACCTTATTTTCTGAAAAACTAAAAATATTTCTTTCTTTTGTTTTATCCTTTCATCGCTTTACCCTAGTTTCTGAAATCTAAAAGTTTTTCTCTCTTTTGTTTTATCCTTGTTCACTCAACCTTATTTTTTTGAAAACTAAAAGTATTTCTTTCATTTGTTTTATCCTTTCATTGCTTGACCCTAGTTTCTGAAAACTAAAAGTATTCCTCCCTTTTGTTTTATCCTTGTTCACTGAATGTTATTTTCTGAAAAACTAAAAGTATTTCTCAAACAAGTAGAAATTATCTGTTTTAAACACATTTTGAAAAAATGGTGCATGAGTTGGGTAGCTGTGTCATTTGAACTATTAGTGAAGACTAAAAAAGTGTTTTGTTTCTCCTGTGTTATCTTTAAGAAATATTTCAAGAATGAAAAACTGTTTCATAAGATGTTAAATAACTTCTAAAATGTTTAAACCAGAAATAATATTGTAGCTACTAACACTGTGAGGATGCAGCTGACCCCTCCCATGCATCACACAGGATGTAGCATCCGCCCTCGACCTTCATTATTTTCCTTCCTGTCATAAAACAAGGGGAATGGTTATTATTTTAATTTCCTGTTGATATAAAAAAGGGGGAGGGTTATTATTTTAACTTCTTGTTGATAGAAACAAAGGGGGAGGGGTTTTATTACCTCCGGAAGGGGAAGGGTTTATTACCTCCGGGGGCCATAAATCAATACAGGTTTGACATTTTGTGGTTTCCTTCTTCTCTCTGATGATGGATATACCCCCACAGCTCCACTCCCTATGACTTATCCTGAGAGTTTTCAATCGTTCCTTATTATTATTATCCTTATTATTTCTCTTTGACTGTAGTCCGAGCGTAGCGGAGATGGGAGAACCTTGGGCTAATGTGGAGATGAACTCGCCGGGGCTCCGCCCTTAACTCCAGGTCCGCCATGCAGGTCAACTTGAGTAGGTGGAGAGAGTATCCTCACCACATAGTCTGACCTGAGATAAACCATGTGGAGTGCAAACAGGACAGAACTTCAACGTCCAGACCTCACGCCTTAAAGATTGCAGCCGAACCGTGGTGGCCACCACTGCGGATAAGTGCGCAGGAGAAGCGTCGCCAAAGTAGGTGAAGATTGACCAGTGGCCTGTCTCATATCAAAGAGGGGTGGCGTGCCAAGAGACCTGCTGCTATCTCCACACGCCAGGTCTCACGCCAGTCCTGCCTACTAGACGTCTTGCGCCAACGACCTCACCCCCAAGGTCCCTGCTCTGGCAACTACACAGGGGAACCTAAAGCCATCCCATAGCCACAGCACTTGTTTGAGACCAACGTGGATGAACACAATTGGCACAAATTAAACGTCCACATTTGAAGGGAAAACTCGCCAGTGGAGAAACGTTTGGCCCATGACGAAGTGCTACGTCAGACAAATAGAAATCTGCAAAAGTTGAGGCGGAACCCGAGGAGGCTGCTCGGCCGGTTTCTGCCAAAGAAACTCCTCAGAAGGCAGCTATGGATGTTGCCCCTTTTTACCACCTGCCAGAGCCACCCACATCTTATCTGTTTTCCCGACGGCCTTGACTCCATTCAGACTAGCTCTCGACCTCACGGGACACACCTTGTGCAAGTGCCAGTGGTTCTCATCCGGGTGGGGGGTAGGACAGAAAGCCTTCACCGAAAAATTGCTGACCTCAGAAGAGGCACAAAGAAATTTGGGAAAAAAGACTAATCGAGAAGACACGTAGTTCTCCAAACCCTCCTGATGGAGGGCAGGACAAGTAGGAGAGCTGCTTTGTAAGCCACCAGCTCCAAAGGAGCCTGATCAAGTGGCTCGAAGGGAGCTTCAAAGAGAGACTTTAATACCAATTCAAGATCCCAATAGGGGCAGATGTGTCTGGAGGTGGGTCTTAACTGGACTAACAGTGGATGTTTACCCAACGGACAGCAGTCCACACCCATTGAGCATTATATACTTTGAGTGTTGCGGGTGCTTCAGCATTTCGAATAGTGAACTGCACCTCAGGGGGGCAGAGGACTGCCTGCTAGCCTTGAAGTAGCCATGCTTTGTTGGGGACACCCCTGGATCGGCGGACCCCTCATAATTTCTGCCCCCTGCTGCTGGACTGTTTGCAGGACTTGAACAGGTTGCAGCACACCCTCGTGTGAGTACTCCAGAACATCTCCCAGGACTCTGGAACTCCTATGAGGTCATCTTGACCACAAAGCTTAACCCCCAGCCTTGCAGTGTGGCCTGACCTGAGAACCATGGGCAATTACCATGGCCGTCCATACCGGACGTCTGACTGGCACCGCCGGCTCCTTTGTCAGACGGCTGTCAAGGAGATGCACGTTTTGCTGCACTAAACCGCCTGCAATGTCACCGGCTTTTCACTCCTCATGAAACGGCTCACTAGACGATGCTCGCCGACGGGGTGACCGTCCAGACCATTGTGTAGCATGGAAAGGGCTGCTACATATACCCATAATGTAGCACTGCACCGATGTTCATTAACCAGATGTTGGAGAAAAGAGAGGATTAGAGAATAGGTGCCGATTTTGGGGAGGCTGACAGGGTTCCACACCACTGGGGAAACAATGTCCATTTAGCATTGTATGCTCTGAGGGTTGACAGAGCTTTAGCGTTCTGAAGAATCAATGGGACATCCGGCATGTGACTGATTGTTAAGCCTGGAGAAGTCAAATCTTGAAGGGTCCTCGGGGTTCCTGATGCTTGCAGAAGCGCTGACCTCGATGGAGGGAATTCCCAGGGGCCTTTGATCCGCATCTGACACATCTCCAGATACCAGCTGGAGCTGTCTGGAGCCACGAGAATCATTCTCACAGTCGGCAGCTGAATTCTCCTCATCAGAGAAAGAAGAAGGCAAGGAGGAGGAAGGGCAAACAGGAGGCCTTCTGAGTCCAGACTGAGTCCAGCATGACCCCACGAACGTCGTGCTCTGTCTGGGACTGGGACTCTGACTGGGAGTGCGCTTTTCAGGAGGTTTACTCTGTGTCTCAATAGCACGATGTGCTCCAACACCAAGCTGGTGTGCGCTCATGACTCCTGTTTCGACCTGGCTAGAATCAACCAGTACTCCAAGTACGTCAGAATTCGCAGACCTTGTCTCCTTAATGGATCGAGCCCCACCTCCACGCACTTTGCGAAGGTGCGAGGCACTAGAGTGCTGTATTAAACCTGACCCTCGAGCCCAAACCGGAAAAACTTTCTGTGACTCGGCCAAACCGTGTTGTGGAAGTTGGAGTGTGCAAGATCAAGATCCACTCTCACACTCTGACGCACTCCAGGAGTCTCGTGGTAGTCCAGAACCGCTGTCTGGTCACGAATTGGTTGAGGACACTGAGGTCCAGAACAGTTCTCCACTCTCCTGTCTTCTTGGGTTCCAGAAAGTACCAGGAGTAAAACCCAGTGTAAGAGGATCGCTTTGGCACTAGCTCGATTACTTCCTTTGACAGGAGAGCGCGGACCTCCTCCATCAGAAATGACCGCTGGTTCTCTGAGTTGACCCAGGTCCACTTGAAGTCGCGGAACCTGGGATTTGACTGTGAAACTGAAGGGCGTGTCAATGACCGAGTGTCTTCTCGATCCATATGGGCAGGTGGGGAGACATGCGCTTTCAATTCGGAAGATACTCTGTCAAGACAGGCGCCCTGAGCACAGGAACGTACCCGGCCTCCGGGGCAGGTCCAGGTCGAAAAGGCCATCGGTGCTCAGCGCCCAATGTTCTTCAAAAACAGACTCGCTTTTGTCAGCTGGGGAAGTAGGGTCCCAAACTTGCAGTGTACCTTGATCTGACACTGCAATTCTCCTAAGATGGACACCCGAGGGACCGGCCCAATCATCCTCAGAAAGAGATGACTCTCTCGATGACGATGTCTTGCTTGCCTACGAGAGGTTTGGAGTGCTGCAGAGAAAAGAATCACAGACAGACATCGGATCAGACATCGCACGAGGGAGCTGAGAACAGAACCGGTCTGGCATGCAGCGCCTACTGTGTGATGAAGTGGTGGCTTTCGCGGTCCTGTGGCGACCCCTGCTGGAAACTGGCAAGTCTGAATAATAAGAAGAGTTAATGGCAAAATTGAAACTCTCCCGACTTTTGGCAAGAACCGGGATCTGTTGAGAGACGGGAAAGAGTTATTTGACGCCTATGCTTCTTATTGTGGCGAAGCTGAAAAAAAACATAACTTCTTGGCTCCAGAAACTTCCCCGTCTCTAGAGACGATATCAAACAAAAACACATTTTGAAGCAGGATTCCGCATTGACTGGAACCGGAACTTGGAGGGTGATAAACCCTAATTTTGGGCGGAGAAGAAACAGACCAAATACCAAAGTCATGCATCTTTTTTTTTTTTTTTTTGAGTTAGACTTTGGTTCAGATGCATACTTTTAGATACAAAGTTTTCTTCCTTCGCATTTGGAGGGTGCAGAGCTGAGAGACCGACTGGTCTCTCCAAGAGGAGCAGCGATGATCAGCGCGGCGATGATCCGGACGGCTGGGCTCACCCCTCCCCTTCGACCAGCGACGGTGTTCCCCCTGGGCGGCGGCTGTGTGAGGAGGCGCTGCGAGCAGAGCACCGACGGACTGTTGAATCTCCAAAATCTCTGGTGGAGTGAGAGAGGTTCTGCGATGGATGAGCCTGTCCACAGAGCTCATGAAGAGCCAGATCTCAAGCGCTATGAGCCGGTTGCCGACGGCGTAGACACCATTCCACTGCGCAATAGTGGCTCTGTCAGCGCCGGGTGGGAAGGTCACTCCTCAGGGGAGTAGTCGAGCTCCAGGGGCGAGGGTATCGCGCATCGCACATCGCGCATGCGGCTAAGCGAGATGAAACGCGGCGCCGCATATCCAAACCCTCCACCTGGCAGTAAGCTCTGTACCTGACCACGTGCGGTGCTAGTGCCAGTTTATTTATATTAATATATATATATATATATATATATATATATATATATATATATATATACTGGGTGAAGAACTAATTCAACCTGTCTGAAGTGAGAGTGAGAGTTGAGAGTTAGTAACATTTTTTTATTTTTGTCGGTCTGTAAACCATCTTTACTTTTCACTAACTACAAGCCACGTGCCCCCCACACTCTGAACAACCTTGCTCTTGCACAGGACCAGAACAACTTCTATTGTCGCTTTGAGCAGCCATTTTGCACCAACACCTCTGTGGTCTCTCCAGCCCCATGTTCCACTTTACAACAAAGGACTATGCTGTCTCTTAGTGACACAACTAAGATGAACGATGTCACTGAGACAGCAACGTCGATCACAGACACTTTTGATGAGCCACCCCCTCACCTCCCCCCTCTTCCTCTTTCTCTTGACATCATGGAGCAGGACGTGCGCACTCAGCTCAGGAGGCTTAACCTTCGGAAGGCGGCAGGTCCGGACAGAGTTTCCCCTGCCATCCTGAAGCATTCTGCTGCTGAGCTGGCTCCAGCGTTCACTGACATCTTCAATGCTTCCTTGGTGTCCTGTCATGTACCTGCCAGCTTTGAGTCCTCCAATACCATCCCTGTTCCCAAGAAGGCCAGGATCACAGGACTGAATGACTACAGACCGGTGGCACTGACGTCTGTGGTCATGAAGTCCTTTGAGCGCCTGGTTCTCTCTCACCTGAAATCTATCACTGCTTCTCACCTGGACTCATTGCAGTTTGCCTACAGAGCCAACAGATCTGTGGACGATGCAGTGAACCAGGCCCTTCATTTTGTTATGGAGCATCTGGACTGCCCAGGAACCTATGGCAGGATCCTGTTTATGGACTTAAGCTCTGCCTTTAACAAAATTCTTCCAGCTCTGCTTGAATACAAGCTTCGCCAGCTTGACGTGCCTGACTCCCTCTGTAGATGGATTACAGACTTCCTGACCAGCCGAAGTCAGTGTGTGCGGCTGGGGACGACTGTCTCCGACACTCGGACCCTCATCATCGGGTCTCCTCAGGGCTGTGTTCTCTCTCCGTGGCTCTTCTCTATGTACACTAACTGCTGCACCTCCAGCCACGAGTCCATGAAGCTGATCAAGTTTGCGGATGACACCACCATCATCAGGCTCATCTCAGATGGAGATGAGTCGGCTTACAGGAGGGAGGTGGAGCGGCTAATGTCCTGGTGCAGCTACAACAACCTGGAGCTCAACGCCCAGAAGACAGTGGAGATGTTCATAGACTTCAGGAGAGTAACAGTTTCTCTGTCCCCTCTCATGTTGGCTGGTTTACCTATTCCTATTGTGGACTCCTTCTGCTTCCTGGGAACCACCATCACTGAGGACCTCAAATGGGAGCCAACCATCAGGTCCCTCATCAGGAAGGCCCAGCAGAGAATGTTCATTCTGAGGCAGCGACGGAAACTACAACTGCCGACGAAGTTGCTGGTGGAGTTCTACACAGCCATCATCCAGTCCATCCTCACCTACTCTATCACCGTCTGGTACAACAGCGCCACCTCCTGAAAATGTGTTTCATGCACCGTTCACTCACTGCTCTGGGATGCCTGAGAACATGAAAATTTCACCTGCAAATATTGGAAAAACAGTCTTTCTAAAAAAAATTAATACTAAACCTATATTTCTGAACTGTATTTCAAAGGGTTATCAACATTTTTTTTTTTTTTTCCTGGTCAGAAACCGAGCTTGTCTCGGGCTGAAAACGCATTTTCTGTACTGTACATTCTCTGCTCAGGGAATGCCTCAGAACATGAAAATCTCACCTGAATTTACAGCAGAAGCGGTCTTTCTAGTAGCTGCAGAATTTATTCAACATATCTGAAGTGGTTTCAGAGCGATAACATTTTTATGTTTGTCAATTCTGAAAACCACTGTCACTCCTGCTGGAAACGCAATATCTGCACTGTTCAGTCACTGCTCAGGGTTGCCTGAGAACATGAAAATTTCTCCTGCATGTATAGGAAAAACACTCTTTCTAATATATTTAACACTAAACCTACATTTCTGAAATGTTTTTAGAGGGTTATCAAGAATTTTATTTTTGACGGTCCCAAACCCACTTTCTCTTCTCTCAGGCATACCACAGAACATGAAAATTTCACCTCCCACTAAAAGCAGAAGGGATCTTTCTAGTAGGTGCCAAACAAGTTCAACATGTCTGAAGTGGTTTCAGAGTGATAACATTTTTATGTTTGTCGGTCTGAACACCACCGTCACTCGGGCTGAAAAACGGTTTACTGCACTGTTCACTCACTAATCAGAATAGCCTCAGAACATGAAAATATCACCTGCCACTATAGGAAAAACACTCTTTCTGGTACATTCAACACTAAACCTACATTTCTGAACTTTCCTAAGAGGGTTATCAACGATCTAATTTTTGCCGATTGTTGGGAAATACACCTTTAATGTATCTTCCGCGTTTTCATTTACTCGTGAGAATGACTACCAAAAACCTACAAGTTAAAATCAAAAAGAATTTATTCCTTGCCAGCGGAGTCTATTCACCTACTCAGGGCCCTGGGTCATCAACTATCTCTGCCTTAGCCTCAGCTCAAGTAGAATACTGTGACAAAACTTATCTGGGCCTGACCCTTTTTATATGCTTTCAGCCCATCTTGGGGTGTAGTCTCCACTGATTGGTCCTGGTCTTCTTATGGTCCTAGTCGTCATGGGTCAAATTCAACATGTTGTATTGACTCCACTCAGTCTGGAGCGATGTTGATGAATCCTCCCAAATGTTGCCTATAATAGGTGGTAGCTGAGAACCCGATCCATTCTTCTGATTGGCTTGCTTCTGTCATCTCATCCGTTCTCCATCTCGTCATTTGGTTTACGACCCCCATGGATGATCAAGTCCCATGACAATTGCCATTCCTGCCATTTAACACACACCATTTTTAGTCCACATATTCTTCCATGGATACAGGGTCAACTTGATGATACCTTACCCTTACTCACCGCATCTGTTGAATGCAATCTTTTTATTATTATTTAACAAAACATTCTAAAGTAATTCAATTCAATGATATATCTTTTTTTAATATATTTATTTAGTAATATATCATTATTCCTATACGGTCCGAAACCCACTTTCTCTGTGGCCGAAAACGCGTTTTCTGTGCTGTTCACTCACTGCTCAGCGATGCCACAGAAGATTAAAATTTCACCTCCCACTATAGCAGAAAAGGTATTCCTCATTGGTCCAGAACTAATTCAACCTGTCTAAAGTGATTTAAGAGAGTTATCAACATTTTTATTTTTGTCGGTTTGTAACCACCTTTTCTTGGGCTGAAAACGCGTTTTCTGCACTGTTCACTCACTGATCAGAATAGCCTCTGAACATGAAAATATCACCTACAACTATAGGAAAATCACTCTTTCTAGTATATTCAGCACTAAACTTACCTTTCTTAACTGTATTTCAGGGGGTTATCAACATTTCTTTTACCTGGTTTGAAACCCAGCTTATCCCGGGCCGAAAAGGCGTTTGCCGAATGTGGACGTGTGTGTGCGGAGCTCCTGAGATAGAGTTGACTTTTCTCCCTCAGATCTTTATAAAAAAAAAACGACTGAACACAAAGGTGCTGGAGTACTTTATTTTCTTTAGCTTTTTTGCTCTTTTGTAGAGCTGAGGCCCTTTTTGCCTCACTCGCGGATCTGGGAAGCAATGGAAAAGACTATACTGTCATGCTGGAGGTGGAAGAAAGCATTGAAGCCATGGATATCATTAGGGAGATTACCAAGCAATGTGGAAAGCTGGCGTCTCTGCGTCCTATTGGGGAAAATAAATATGAAATGACCATGAAAACTATTGAAGGAATGGAGCAAACTAAGGAAGGATTTACCTGTAGATACTGGCGACAAAAGACTTGGTCTGCAGGGAAATGGTTGTTTCCTTCCTTTATATGGCATCTTATATACCCGACGAGATAATCCTGCAGAAATTGGAATCATGGGGAGTGGAACCACTCTCCCCCATCAAGAGACGACTTTGGCCTGGAACAGATGTCGCCGATGGAACTAGATTTCTACAGGTTATATTCAACAAAGAGACAATTTCTTTACCTTATTCGACCAAGTTCGAGACAGAAACAGGTCCCCAATATATACGAGTATTACATGACTGACAGGTCAGGGTCTGCATGTCATGCATTAAGCTGGGGCACGTTTACCGCAATTGTCCAGAGCTGTCTTGCTTTCAATGTGGCAAAAAGGGACATTATAAAAGAGACTGCAACAAAAACATAGTATTAAGAAGACTTAAGGAAAGGAAGAAAGGAGCGATGAATAATATAGAAATGCAGGACCAAGATAGTGCTATACATACTGACTCCAGCGAAGAGGAAAGACAAACGGAAGAGGCGGGACAAACAATGGAGAAGAGACAGAAACAGGAAGACATGCCAGAGCAAACAACTAGCTGAAAGGAGATTGGAGAGAAAACGGAACTGACACAGCAAAGGGGGGTTTCTGAAGATATCCAGCAGATGTATGCAATGAAGATAACAAAAGCCAAGATAAAGATGCCTATTGAGAACCACCAGTGGAGAGCAAATGTGATGAAAGTGAAGATGAAGAAAGAACTGGAGCGGAAAAAAGATATTGATATTGATGGAAAAACGAAAAAAAAAAATAAAAAGATGTACAACCAAAGACAAGAAAAAAAACATGCCAGAAGAAAAACATGAAAAGAATATGTCTGATCAAGAAAAAGCAAGATCTGAGATGGACATGGACAAAATACATGACAAAATGCATGAGGAAGTAATGAGTGGAAAAATAGGAAATGGCTATAAACGAGTGAAGAAGAAAGTGAGATGAGTGAGATCTCTGGTGATGAATTGATGGTAGATATTGACGAGGAAAATCTCAATAAATATTAAAAAACCTACTGTGAAAAATAGAAGAGAGAAAGATGAGGAGAGAAAAATAATTTCTAAAATACCAACAAAGACATCAAGAAGATGATAGAAAGAATGCTTTTGTTTGAAATGTTTAGTCATCAAATACATTCAAGTGATTAAAACTTTTATTTTTTATCATTTTGGCGATTGATTTTGGGATTTATTTATTTTTTGTTATTTGGTCTTATGAATCCTCCTTTTTAAATTTCGGTACAATGACTACCATAATATCCTTTCACGTAAATGGCCTAGAAAGTAGTAAAAGAATGGAGAAAGCTATACAATTACTAAATGCGGAAATTATTTGTTTACGAGAAACACATTGGGATTCAGAGAAAATGGAATGTTTTAGAAAATAATGTGTTTTTTGTTTGTTTTTTAATGTTTTTTGTAGTAATGGAGACACGAGAACAAAAGGATATTTCCAAGGGTGCAGGAATGTGAAAAAGATGAAGTAAGAATTGTAGGCATCAAAATCATGAATGATAATACAGAATGGAAAATCTTTTCGATATATGCGCGAAATGATAAAGAAGAAAAGGTATTATTTTTTGAAAAACTGGATAAGAAATGTCATGGAAATTGTATTGTGATGGCTGATTTTAATGTATGGTGTGGAACAATAGATGTTGCTGCGAATATGGCTTTTAAAAATGATATATCAAGTAAAGTCTTAATGAATGTAATGAAAAAAAAGGATTGATTGATGTATGGAGATCAAAATTGAAAGGAAATATTCAAGGCATCAAATAGTAAATGGAGCATTAAAACAAAGTAGAATTGACTTTATTTTATGTAAAGAGGAAATGGCAAAATATTTTAGAAATTTTAAATATATTCAAACCAAATTAAGTGACCATGTGATTTTCAAATGTGTATGGGGTAAAAAGGAAATAATCAAAGAAGGTGGGATATGGTGTATGAATGAGGACATTTTAAAGGATGAAAATTATCGAAACCCAATTACCCAAAATGTAATTGTAATTGCTATGGATTTTAAAACTGACGTGTTGAGCTGGTGGAAGAAATGTAAAGAATTGATAAAGTAAACATCAATAGAATATAGTAAAAAAAAGAACCATGAAAGAAAAAAAGATGACTTAAGAAAAAGGCTAAATGAAGAGAGTAAGCTAATTGAAGAAAATAAAACAAATGAAATAGAAAGATATTTAGAAATTAAAAGATCAATTAGATAAAATGGAAGAGAGTAAATGTCAAGGAGCAATATTAAGGAGCAGAGCAAGATGTCTTGTGGGTGGGGAAAATGTACAGGATATTTTTTGAAAATTGAAAAGATAATGAGGCAAATCCACGATAAGAACGGGTAAAAAAAAACAGCAAAAAATTAGACTGCATGTACAAGAATACTATGCAAATTTATTTCAAAAGGCAGAAGAGAAAGAGGAAGATATGAATAAAGTCTTGAAACATATAGAATGTGAATTAAACCAAGAAGAGAAGGAAAACTGTAATGAAAACGTAACTATGGAAGGGATAGAAATCGCAATAAGTGACCTATATAAAAATAAGGGTCCAGGAATAAATGGACTAGGAATAGAATTTGTTGTTTTTAAAGATTAAATGTCCCAATAATTCTAAAAAGAGTTTTCGATGAAATGGAAGAAAAAAATCAGATGGTTGAAGAAATGAACACTGGATGAACTCCCTCTTGGACATCAACAAGACTCGCCTCACTCGGAGAGCCCTGAGGATTACAAGAGACCCCACCTACCCGTCACACCGCCTCTTCACGCTGCTGCCATCAGGGCGAAGGTTCCAGAGTCACCGTGCATGAACTAGCAGACTGAAAGACAACTTCGTCCACCAGGCTGTCATGATGCTGAACTCCCTTCCTGCTCTGCCCCCGGGTCTGCACCAGGCACTTTTGGCTCCATCCATTGCACGTCTGCCCGTCCTGGGTGGGGGACCCCTCCTCTGACGCTCACCCTGAGGTTTCTCAGTTTTCCTCCCGATAGGGTTTTTTTCTGTTTCTGAGTGTTTCCTTAGCCAATGCGAGGGTTTAGGGTAAAGGATATGCAATGCTGCCCATGCTGTCATGAGCCATGTGCTCCCCCCGGTGGTTGATGGACTGATGTGAGGATGATTTTTGTTGCCATGTATCCTGCTGTGTATTTATCAATTCTTTATATTTGTTCCTGTCTGTGATTTTTATGCCATGCGTCCAGGTCTGAGAGAACAGATATTTCATCCATGCTGTATGTCTTGTACTGTAGCATATTTGACAATAAAGTTACCTAAATACCTAAATAGCTGGAAAATACGGAAACTAGGAATAAAAGGAAAAATATTTGTGACTAACGCACTATTAATAAGTAAAATTATTTATATTAGGAATGTTGTTCCCATTAATGAAAGAGTGTTAAAGCAAATTGACATTTTAATAAGAGATTTTATTTGGGAAGACAAAGGAGTAAGAATTAGTAAAGATATATCAGAAAATAGATATGAGGATGGGGGTTTAAAACTAGTCAATCTAAGGATTAAAAAAATGCACTAAGAGTTAAAACTATGTCGAATTACTTAAATAACAAGAATGATCAAATATGGAAAATGTTTTTGGGAAAAGCAATAAGTAAATATGCAGCGAATGAAAATACAGGAATTTTTATGATTTTTAGACGAAGTCTCATGGAAGATATATCGGAATACTATCAAGAGGTTCTGGAGGGATGGGGAGAAGCTCTTAATGAGCTTCATTATGATTGCAGAACACGAAAACAAATACTAATCCAACCGATCTTTCTTCACAATCAAATACGGACACTTGGGAAGGTGTTATTCAACATGAAAATGTGCAAAAGCACATTCAACACTAAACATACATTTCTGAACTGTTTTTAGAAGGTTGTCAACAATTTTATTTTTGCAGGTTCGAAACCCACTTTCCCTTTGGCCGAAAACGGGTTTTCTGCACTGTTCACTCACTGCTCAGCGATGCCTCAGAAGAAAATTTCAGCCGTCATGGGCGATACGTGATGCGCTCGCCCCGGGAGCTCAACCTCACCCCGAGGAGTGACCATCGCACCCGCCGCTGACAGAGCCACCATCGTGCAGTGGATTCGTGTTTATGCCGTTGGCAACCAGCTCACAGCGCTTGAGAACATCATCGCGCTCTTTATGAGCTCCGTGGACAGGCTCATCCATTGCAGAACCTCGCTCACTCCACCAGAGATTTTGGAGTTTCAACAGTCCGTCAGCGTGGTGCCCCGCTCGTGGCGCCTCTTCCACACACAGCCGCTGCCTGGGGGGAACACCGTCACTGGTCGAAGGGGCGGGGTGATCCCAGCCGTCAAATCATAGCCGTGCTGATCATCGCTGCTCATCTTGGAGAGACCAGTCAGCTGCTCTGACCTCTGCTCCCTAAGCGTAGGATGAAAACTTTGTATCTAAAACTATGCATCTGTAACAGGTCTGAATACTGTGGCCTTGTCTACAGTTAAAAAGTGGTGTCTTAATGTGGTCAGTAGAACGCCGTCTGAAACAATACGTGGAGTCACATGAGGCTTCCACATTTGTCGATGGTGAGAAAAGTAATCTTTATTTGACATTCTGTTTTTTCATTGCGGTAACCCACGCCATAATTCGATGTCTTACTGAAACATCACTCACAAACATCTCACTTTGTCATACAACAACTGTCAGACATCATGAACCACATGCATAATTCCTTTTCATCTGAATGTATAATTCTGCCATTAAACCTTTTGGCTAGTGTTGAGAAATAATAAAACTTTACTTTTCACCAAACATCGTTATTCACCACAAGCAAACCCAAGTCCACACAACTCAATCACCCGTGCCATGTCATCGTAGGTTGTCAGTATTAGCTTACAAGCGGCACATCCACACAGAGCGAACTCAACGTACAAAGGAAACACAGTATACTTAAAAAACGCGTCACCATCCACACACTTAGATCCCAAATCAGTCAACCCCAAGTGGAACAAACAAGTAAGTAGTTATGAACAAATTTATTTGACTAACCTGAAACAAAATGTGGACAGAGTCACACGAGGCTTCCACATTTGTCGGTGGTGAGAAAAGTAATGAAAAAAACTTCACTTCCTTTTTACCCACACATCTTCAATGCCCAGCCTCTGTCCTACCCTGCCCTCTACTTACTTAATCAACTCCATGTTGAACAATTAAATGACATCTAACACACACTCTGTGACCACACATAAGTGGGCGTCACACACTCCCCAACAAACAAATGACTCCTGACGTCATTAAGTTGATGAAATATGAACTTAAATACTATTCAAAAGACCTGTGTAATATAACCGCTAGGTGTAAACACACAGCAGGGAAACCACTGGTACATCGACAAGTAAGATAGGTGGTTTGGGTTGTGCTGTATTTCCCACACTGTCCTATGTGACACACTAAAGACACTTACTGCATTTACTTCCTTTTTCGATTGGTAGGAAGGCTCACCCATAGAATCCTATGTTAACCTCACAGCTGGCTTTCTGTCACGTCCTGATTTCCTGAGTGTCGGACTAGAATCAGTGTGAAGGTCTTGGGTGTCTGACTGACATGAAGGTGAAATATATGAATCACGCTCTTGTGAAGAACCTTCCAACTGTGTATTGTGTCATTCCTAATATCCCGTTCAATGTGTACGATTATTATTTGTTTCTAACATTAGTATGCATTTTTAACTGCTTACAAAGTGTTTGCTTGTAGTACTCATTATATGCTGTGTTTTATTCAACCATGTTCACCTCAATCTCATGAATTTCACTCTTTAATTACATAAGGTTTAATCTTTATTGGCACATATGACTATTTGTATCAGTGCTACTTCGTGCTGTTTTTTTCTTGTATGTTGTTTTCAACTACTCATGTTTTTAGTTGACATTAAGGAAAAGATTGCTGTTTTTAAGTGGAACTAACTTTAAAAGCCAATATCATAGCTGTTTATATCACAAAACAAATTATTATATACACATTTTAAGAATGACTGTTTTCACAGTTATCAAGAATGGCGAGTCATGATCCTGGCCGACTGGCAGCAATCGTGGTGTCTGTCATCTTCTTTGCAGTAAGTTTGGTGTTCAACGCCCTGGCTGCGGTGGGAACAGATACGTCAAACTAACCATTCAAATAAAGAAGAGGCGATGGATGAAATTACGACACCATTATTAAGATGAATTGCTATAGGTCCGTACACAACAACCACTGCCAACGTGTCGGAGGTGTTCCACACCGAGATCACTCCTTCAGGTTGGGCCTTTAACATCTGGAGCGTCATCTACGTCTGACTTCTGCTGACGTTTATCTACATCGTAGCAGGCCTTTGCAGAAAGCAAGTTATTTTCTCCCCTTGTTGAATAGCAGAACAGTGCACAAGCCACTCCCAAAATATGGATGCCTTGCACTGTTGTTTTCTTGCTTTCATAAATAGATAATATGATTTCACATCAGTACTGATGATATAACTTTATGTCAATGTTTTTGGACTAAAGGAAAAGAAAGAATTCCCTATCCAATTAAGATTATAGCTCCAAAAAGCCCATCCCAGCAAGAAGCAGGGAGCAGATTGCTGGTCCACTGGTTGCACAGAGAGAGATCAGCATCCCTTATATACCATTGTTATGACAGCATGATAGCATGATTTGCTTCATAGACAGCGAAACAGTCGTAAGTTCTTCTGCAGTTGGTCAAATGGTTTCCTGCAAGCTGATATCCTTCCACATTCGATCCATGAGAGATTTATTCAAGAGCCCACCTATGTATGAGCAGTTAAAAATAGAGAGGCATTAATTCAGGTCTTTCATCATTTTTGTTTCATTTTATTTTGTGTAGTAATTTGTACAATGGTAACCAATGTATTAAAAAGGTGTAAATAGTTAACAGTCAATTTTCTTGACTTTGTTTTCCATTCAATCAGGACCGGCTATGGCTACGTCTACTATTGTATCAAAGATGGCGCCGAGGAAGGCTGGCCTGGAATTATCGTGCATGTTATTTTGTTTATTTTTGTGTTTTGATGGAGCATCTGCGTGTTCTTACACACGAGATCAATTGATGAACATCAGGGCTATGACTCCGTCTGACTTACTACCAGTATTTTTGGTGTCAGTTGCGGAGTTAGTTCATCTTTTGGCTGGGCGGAAGAAACTGAGGAGTAGAGGGAAACGTGCCGGTGCGCTCGTTCGCCTTCGTCGAAGAGGATCGCGCACTCCGCTTCCCAGGATAACCCTCCCCAACGTCCGCTCGCTCAGCAATAAGATGGATGAACTGGCGCTGATGTTGAGACGGAACAGAGACTTCTCCTCCTCTTGTGTTTTGTGTTTCATGGAGACGTGGTTGAGCGATCTCATCCCGGACACTGTGCTTCATCTGGAGGGTTTCCAGCTTCACCGCGCGGACCGGGTTCCGGAGCTCACCGGCAAGACCAGAGGCGGAGGACTGTGTTTCTACATCAACAGTCGCTGGTGTACGGACGTGACGATGATCTTTCAGCACTGCTCTCCCTCTCTGGAATGTCTGATCGTCAACTGTAAGCCATTTTACTCCCCACGTGAGTTCGCTTCATTCATTCTGGCGGCCGTATATATCCCGCCCAGCGCGGATGTATGTGAGGCTCAGAGTGCGCTCGCGGATCAGGTTCTGCATGTGGAGCGAACTTTCCCGGACTCTCCTGTGATTGTGCTTGGTGACTTCAACAAGGCAAATCTGAGTGAGGAGCTTCCCAGATACAGGCAGGTTGTAAAATGTACCACCAGAGAGCAGAGCGTGCTGGATCACTGTTACTCATCGCTCCGCAACTCTTATACCGCCCTCCCTCGAGCTGCACTGGGTCTCTCTGAACACTTGATGGTTCATCTTGTTCCCACATACAAGCAGAAGCTGAAGCTGGCAAAGCCTGTTGTGAGGAGCATGAAGATCTGGACAAGTGAAGCTAAAGAGGAGCTGCAGTCTTGCATGGAGACCACAGACTGGGAGGTGTTCAGGGCTGCCACCAACAATCTGGAAGAGTATACAGACACTGTGACTTCATGGATCAGCTACTGTGAAGAGTGCATAGTTCCAACGCGCACCAAGGTGAGTTATGCAACTGACAAACCTTGGTTCACAACTAAACTCAGCCAGATCAGACGGGAGAAGGAGGCAGCTCGCAAGAGTGGGGACAGGAACTGCTACAAAGAGCTGAAGTATCGGTTTCAGAGGGAGCTGAAGAAAGCTAAGGCCGCATACTCTGACAAACTCACGCAGCAGTTCTCAGCCAATGACTCGGCTGCGGTGTGGAGAGGGCTCAAGGTGCTCACTAACTACAAGCCACGTGCCCCCCACACTCTGAACAACCTCGCTCTTGCACAGGACCTGAACAACTTCTATTGTCGCTTTGAGCAGCCATTTTGCACCAACACCTCTGTGGTCTCTCCAGCCCCATGTTCCACTTTACAACAAAGGACTATGCTGTCTCTTAGTGACACAACTAAGACCAACGATGTCACTGAGACAGCAAAGATCACAGTCACTTTTGATGAGGCACCCTCTCACCTCCCCCCTCTTCCTCTTTCTCTTGACATCATGGACATCACGTCCTGCACGTGGTCACTCAGTTCAGGAGGCTGAACCTTCGGAAGGCGGCGGGTCCGGACAGAGTTTCCCCTGCCATCCTAAAGCATTGTGCTGCAGAGCTGGCTCCAGTGTTCACGGACATCTTCAATGCTTCCTTGGTGTCCTGTCATGTACCTGCCTGCTTTAAGTCCTCCACTATCATCCCTGTTCCCAAGAAGGCCAGGATCACAGGACTGAATGACTACAGACCGGTGGCACTGACGTCTGTGGTCATGAAGTCCTTTGAGCGCCTGGTTCTCTCTCACCTGAAATCTATCACTGCTTCTCTCCTGGACTCATTGCAGTTTGCCTACAGAGCCAACAGATCTGTGGACGATGCAGTGAACCAGGCCCTTCATTTCGTTCTGGACCATCTGGACTGGCCAGGAACCTATGCCAGGATCCTGTTTGTGGACTTAAGCTCTGCCTTTAACACAATTCTTCCAGCTCTGCTTGAAGACAAGCTTGGCCAGCTCGACGTGCCTGACTCCCTCTGTAGATGGATTACAGACTTCCTGACCAGCCGAAGTCAGCGTGTGCGGCTGGGGACGACTGTCTCTGACACTCGGACCCTCAAAATTGGGTCTCCTCAGGGCTGTGTTCTCTCTCCATGGCTATTCTCTCTGTACACTAACTGCTGCACCTCCAGCCACGAGTCCGTGAAGCTGATCAAGTTTGCGGATGACACCACCATCATCGGGCTCATCTCAGATGGAGATGAGTCGGCTTACAGGAGGGAGGTGGAGCGGCTAGTGTCCTGGTGCAGCCACAACAACCTGGAGCTCAAGGCCCAGAAGACAGTGGAGATCGTCATAGACTTCAGGAGAGTAACAGTTTCTCTGTCCCCTCTCATGTTGGCTGGTTTAGCCATTCCTATTGTGGACTCCTTCTGCTTCCTGGGAACCACCATCACTGAGGACCTCAAATGGGAGCCAACCATCAGGTCCCTCATCAGGAAGGCCCAGCAGAGAATGTTCTTTCTGAGGCAGCTACGGAAACTACGACTGCCGACGAAGTTGCTGGTGGAGTTCTACACGGCCATCATCCAGTCCATCCTCACCTCCTCTATCACCATCTGGTACAACAGCGCCACCTCCAGGGACAAGAGCCGACTGCAGCGCATCGTACGTTCTGCTGAGAAGGTGATCGGTTGCAGCCTGCCACCTCTTCAGGACCTGTATGCCTCTAGGACCCAGAGATGTGCAGGTCGGATCAGAGCCGACCCCTCTCACCCTGGACATGGACTGTTTGTTCCTCTTCCCTCTGGCAGGAGGCTACGGTCCATCCAGACCAGAACCTCCCGTCACAGGAACAGCTTCTTCCCCTCGGCCATCAGACTGTTAAATTTGTGAACAGCCTTGTTGTTATGTTATTCTATTTATTTTATTTTATTTTATTTTATTTGTTTTTTGTTGCACTTTATTTCAAGACACTTTCCTAGTCAGTGGGCTCCCCACTGACCATGGCAATAAATCTCATTCTGATTCTGATTCTGATTCTGATTCTACTGCAGCCCTCCTGTCCTGCCATATGGCGTCATCATCAGTTGGTGCTTCAATATCTGTTTTAACATCGGCTAGCTGCTGGTCTGGGACCGAGGGTGATGAGCTCATCTTTTTCTAAAAAGTGATACGTTTCAACACAGTAAAGGCATCACAATAGTTTGTGTTGTTTTCTTCAACGCAACAGAATAATGAATGCTGCCCTGGTGTTTCTCATCCTGGTCATCCTCACAAACTACTCAATGGTCTTCTTCATCTGCCATGGACTTAAAACCTATGGAGCATGGCTCAACAAATACCACAAGGTGGACCTGTGGCTTCTGCGTATCATTGTGAGTATGATGGCTTATGATAAGGATGATACTGATACAACGTTTTAGAAATGTATAGGTTGAGGTGATGATTGCCATGTTTCAACATTGGGAACATAAGCTTAAACAACAAATTCTCGATTTTTCACAGGTTCAGAATGGAATTACGATTTACACAACCTGGACAACGCTTGCAACCCTCATCAACCTGGCTATTGTTCTCCAATATGAAGCTGAATTGTCTTCAACCTGTCTGCAACCGTGTCATACTCAATCCTGGCCTGTGTGTTACTTGTGTGGTAAGTAATGTCAACTTAAAATGTACATGCTCATTCATGAGCACGAGCTAGCCTACTATAATTGCGTTGTCTCTTCGACCCATTGCCTTTCATCTACAGTATAAGGTGATTTGTCTGCATGCCGTTATTTCCACTGTTGTGTTCATTGACCATTGACTTTGAGTATCTTGGAAGGGTATTATATTTAAAATGTGTTAATTATTTCGTACTATTCTTGTAACTTGACCAGGTTTCTTTTGGAGAACATAGTACTTGAAAAACACATGAGATACGTCCTCATCATATACCCTGCTGTGATCTTTGCACTGGCTGGCAATATGGACAAAAACTATGATAACATATCACCAAAGCAGAATGGCATTTTCATTCGTAAGAGTTGCACAGAATATTTTTTTTCCATTTCCATCCCTCCAGTCATACATGTTTGTTCATCTGTAACCCTGTGTGTCCTTCGGATTGTTTTGGTGATTTGGAGACAATTGAAGCGGCCTCTGTACGCGCATGCTAAGGTGGGGGACTTGTAGCCAATTGACATCAATGAGAGGCAGAAAAAGATATTTCGCTAAACATTTTGTCATTCACCTGGATATGTGTTGAGTTGATCTCATGTCATCTTTTTGCGTTGTGTTATTTTTACATGGACAGATTTATTTGGTCGGACAATTATCATCTGTATCACTGTACCAGTATATGTGACCCTTATAGTGACCTTTAAAATTATTAACTTCGCTCACCTGTTAATGGGCTCCAATCAAGCCAGTTACTTGTGAAACAAGGTATTAAAGTATAGTAAATGCTTGGAAGTAATTCTGACAGTTTAAAAAATTGAAAAACTTCTTTGTATATATGCATTATAGTATTATTTATTATGATTGCAGGAATCCACCTGGTTATGGTTGAATAAAAGGCAAAACTGACACACAAATATTGATGCTTGGCATGAGGCGAAATAACATTCTGTATACTTAATAATATATATATATATATATATATATATATATATATATATTATTAAGTATACAGAATGTTATTTCGCCTCATGCCAAGCATCAATATTTGTATATATATATATATATATATATTGTATATAATATATACAAATAATATACACATATAGATGTGTATAGATGTGTATATTATTTGTATATATTATATACAATATATATATATACAAATAATATACACATCTAAAACCTATATGGAGCTATTGGTCCATGTATTCGTATTATGGTAAGAGAGACATTGCTGGTCCTATTTAGAGCCAGAAATGGACAGCGACCAGATGATCTCCAAAGACTGCTTCAACTAACTCGTGATGAGGAGGACCAAAGAAGAAGAGGGAACCTCTATCAACTATATGATCGAACCACAATGATGTAAACGAACACTGCAACAGTGGGAGTGAAAATGTGGAACCCAAACAGCAAGGTTTTAAATACAAAGTATCTGACACAGAAACTGCAACACTACTCTCTGGTAGAGAACAGACTTCAAAGACCAATAGCAGCTGCCTGACAGTAACACACAATGCAAAATAGTGGACATAACGCGCACACACGAATATCGCACACAGTCACCTATAACCACTGTTCAGGACAGAATCATTCAGCAGCATAGTGTGAGGAGTCCTGATCGCATCATTGGAGCCCCTCTGACCTCAAGCCAGGACTTTTTTTTTGCGACTGCGCGGAGCAAAGCTGCGTATGACGCGTGCAGATGCGTTTTACGCAAGTCTACACACTACCGAGAGAGGGAGCTGTAGGAATTTAGTCATCGCACGTCTTCGATTATCGAATCTTTTTTTGGCCGATAAATAGTCTTCCAGGCAAGTAGACTTGACGAGGAATTAAAACTTCCATCCGATTACAATTTTCGAATTGACAGTTTAACATATTGTGAAAGCTAAATAAGAATCGGGACTATTGAAGAGAACAATATGCAAATGCCCAGAGTGTGCGCTGTTCCTTACAAGCAAAACACTGGGAGTAAGAGGCCCGGTCAAAGAGTGCGTTTTTTTTTTTTTTTTGTTTTTTTACAGCAGTGTTGTTTTGTTTTCTGGTTGATTTTACGCAAGAAAGCGTAAATTCAACAACGCTGACCTCTGCGCCTGGCATGTAATTCAAAGCTTCGTTCCATTCACTCTTTTCTAAAGCAAATAAAACTACTACTGCTTTGTAGGAAGTGTAAGCTTCTTTTCATTTCGAGAGATGTAGCGGGCTAAGCTACTATTAGCTGGCTGCATTTACGTAGTAAAGGAACAGGCGTCACAGACAAACACCAGCTTTGTTTAAAGGATCATAAAATGGCACAGAAATACCCCTCAGTGGTAAGTGACTGTTTCGAGTTGGTGTTATGTGCATAAACGAGTAAATACAGTGACCGTGTCCGACTGCGCGACGATGAAAATGTCAACAAGAAGGAAAAAAAGTCATCGTCATCCAGTCCCTTGCTTACAGCTTAAGTACAGTTTGCTTTTGTGTGTTTTGTGGCTTCTACGAGAATGGAAGGCCGTTTTTTTACAGTGTGGTCAGTATGTTTATGTACGAGCTGATATCAGATACATTCTCTTGTACTTCTTACTGTCATATGTAGCATTTATTATTTTTCAATTCTTGATATAGTGGTATATTTTATGCTCCCCTATATGTTTTTGTATTTCCGGTGCCTGCTGTTTTCACATTGTATGCATATTTCACTCATTTAAATTAAAGCGTATTAAATTAAAGAGTATTTGCAGATTACTTTACTGTCTTCATTCTCTTCATTCCGTTTATTTCCTGCGGAAATGCGTCGGTGTGTGGGTTCTAATTATTTCAAACTCTTTCCAGAAAAGGCCAAGAAGAAAACTGTGGAACGTGGAAAAGTGGTATTTTTCATGATTTAGTGCACACTGTCAAATCCATCAATTGAATTTCAATTATTACAACACCATCACCCAAATGTGGACATCTTGTAGTAAACTTTTAAGGAGACTGCTCTTCAATTTAGCAGGTTGAGTGGTATATAAAATGGTAAATTGCACTTACTCATATCACGCTTTTATGCTTTTATGTCAAAAGAACAAGGCAGCAATCTCTTTGTTTTCTATTTCAGTGATAGTGTTTTTTTGTTATCTGAGGTTGTGTTCTGGACATTTGTGTGTATTCCTCTGCAGGACTGAAACTCCCGTGGTCCAACAAGAAACATCCGAAAATCAATAAAAGTCCCTATCAACAAAAACAGAAAGGTAAATGACTGTCTAATACCAAATATCGTTGTCATTGTGGTTGCTTTACAAGTTATATTTATTTTAAATCTGTGTCCGTCTATGAGGTGATATTCTAACAGATTCTGTAATGACCATAAAAACAAATTATTGTACTCATTTTTTTTTTCAGTGGGCCAAGTTCAGAAGAGTCCAAGAGCCTGAGCATCGAGAAAACACCTGTGAAGACATCGCATCTAGGAAGAGAAACAACTCCCTTTCTACAGAAACTCAAAGAAGTTGGACAGACCAAAATGACAAGGTACGTTTGAGTTAGAGCAACTTAAATTGATTGCTGTTGTGACATTTGAAGGTAGTGTTGTATGAACGTATCAAAGGTGTTTTCTTGAACATATACATCGTAGACTTGCAGGGCTTAAAACATGTGACCTTATTCAGACATTGTCTTTCAGAGTAGGGGTGAGTTGTCCGGATTTGGAGAAGATTATAATCTATATGATGTCATGCAATTTATTTCCTTGGAAATGTTCAAGTCCCAAAATATTTGCGCATGAAATATAAGCATTTGTATTTAATATAGATGCTTTGGGTTTTAAGCATGTATTTTTTTCTCAGGTCGAGGAAGCAGTTGACACCTGTGAAAATACCACCACAGCCCAGACCTGAGCCTGATGATGATTTTTTGATTCTGGATCTAGATGATCCACTTTGGATTACCATCCCAAAGAAAAACACAGCACAGTTGAAAGAAGGAGTTCGCCAGAGACTGCACCAAAGGAAGAGGCCCCTAAGGCGGTCATGCATAGTCTGAAAAGGAAGGAAAATGTCATGTCCCCTCCTGTTGTGCTTTTATTTTGTATGGACACTTCCCCGTTTCCTGTGTGTGGTTTGTCTTGACAGGTCGGGCACGAGTGGCAGCTGCACCTCATTTCCCCTAATTTTCCACAGCTTCTTAAGGAGTAGCTGGATGACAGTGCAGCGCCAGGTCGTGAACGTTTTCATGTGTGGTATGCTGGACTTTTCATTCTTCGGATCGCTACTTTTCCTCCTGGACTGCCTTGCACCTGAGTATTTTTGTAAGTTTTATCCTGACTCTGACCTCTCATTTTTTAGTTCCTGTTCCTCCTCGTGCCCGATCCTCCTTGCGAACTCTTGTTTGGACTTTGGACAATTCCTGACCTTGATTGTCATTTATTCTCCGTTGGAGACTCCTTTAGTTGTCGTTATGGACTTTGGGCTGCGTCCCGTTTGTGTTGGCTGACATTTTTTGTTTATTAAATGCTGTGTTGTTCCGTTAACTGCCTCGCCTCTCTTACTTCCTGCAATTGAGTCTCCTCTCATTTCTGAGCCTTGTGACAGTACGACCTGGCCAGAAATGGACTCAGCAGGAAGCCAAGATTGGCATTTAGCCACAGGCATCCTAGGCACCAGGGTCTCCAAGTTGGAGAATTTCTCTAAAGAAATTATGGAGGCCTTCTCCTCCTTGTCTGCCTCTGTAAAACGACTTTCCTGCTCAGGGCAATCACCCGTTTCATCGGCTACTCCTTCTCAGACCAGTCCCACAGCTGCTCTAGTGGCGACTCGCGAACCTGTTGTCCCCATGCCAGATTTCTACTCCGGAGAGATCGGTTCCTGTAATCGTTTCTTATTACAGTGCAACTTAGTTTTTGATCTGCAGCCGAGTTATTACTCCACTGATCGTGCCCGTATAGCGTTCCTATTTAATTTAATGAGGGGTCGCGCCGGTGAATGGGCCACTTCACTGTGGGAGTCTCAGTCGCCAGTCCTCCAGTCATTTGAGTCTTTGACAGCTGAGATGCGTCGGGTGTTTGACTTGCCGTTTCGCAACACTGACTCGGCATCCCGTCGGCTTCTTTCACTCCGCCAGTCCAGCTCCTCTGTGGGAGACTACTCTGTCCAGTTCCGCATAGCCGCCGCAGAAAGTGGCTGGAATGAACCTGCGCTTAAGTCAGCATTCATCCAAGGACTGACTGAAGAGATTCGTGATCAACTGGCTTTTCGAGACGAGCCCCAGTCACTTGAGGATCTGATCTGTTTAGCTGTCCGGATTGATAACCGGTTACGTGAGCGGCGTAGAGAGCATAAGTTCTCCAACTCACTGCCCTTCACTCGACCTGATCCCAGAGTTCCTTCTGTCAGCTCGCCGGTTTCAGAGACACGCTTGACCAGACTGGAGCCCATGCAAGTGGGTCACACTCGCCAGACCCCCGAGGAGCGTCATCGCCGCTTCTCCCTCGGTCTCTGCCTCTACTGTGGGCAGGCGGGGCATGTGTTACAGAATTGTGTGGTGCGTCCTCCTCGCTCTCGCGCCACTCACACCCCCAGTACTCAGGTGAGCCACACCAGTACAAGCCAGCTGTCAGCCAATCGCATAATGTTACCAGCCCTGTTAACCGCTAATGGCACTCAGACCCCGGTTCAGATTTTTATTGATTCCGGAGCTGATGATAGTTTTATTGATCACAGCTTCGCCCAGTCATTGAACATCGCCCTTCATCCTCTTGATCACCCACGTCGTCTAAGTGCGATTGATGGCAGCTCACTTCCTGATGTAACCCACCGTACGTCACCCATGACTTTGACCATCTCAGGAAACCATACGGAAGACATCAGCCTTCTAGTGATCTCTTCCTCCTCCTCTCCACTAGTCCTAGGTCTTCCCTGGTTAAAGAAGCATAACCCCCATTTAGACTGGGTTTCCACCTCAATTTCTGGCTGGAGTCCTTACTGTTCAACTAACTGTCTCCGTACAGCTCAGTCTCTCTCTCGCTCTCTCCCCATTGAACAGTTTCCTCCCCCCGATTTGTCCACAGTACCAGTAGAGTATCATGACCTGGGAGAGGTTTTTAGTAAGGAACGCGCTCATTCATTACCTCCTCATCGCCCTTATGATTGCTCCATTGACCTTTTGCCAGGTTCTTCTCTGCCATCCAGTCGGCTATACAATGTGTCCCGGCCAGAGCGGGAGGCCCTCGAGTCCTACATTCGTGAATCTCTCACTGCTGGTTTGATCCGACCATCCTCTTCTCCTCTTGGTGCTGGGTTCTTTTTTGTTGCCAAAAAAGATAAATCGCTGAGACCCTGCATTGACTACCGGGGACTTAATGACATTACTGTCAAGAACCGCTACCCACTTCCACTCATTGACCCGACGTTCGAACCCCTCAACAAAGCCATAATTTTCACTCGTCTCGATTTACGCAATGCTTATCACCTGATTAGAATACGCGAGGGAGATGAGTGGAAGACGGCTTTTAAGACCCCACTGGGGCATTTTGAATACTTGGTTATGCCATTCGGACTTTCTAATGCCCCTGCTGTGTTCCAAGCTTTAATCAATGATGTGCTCCGTGATTTCCTGAACCTGTTTGTGTATGTTTACTTGGATGACATTTTAATATTTTCAAGAAACCGAGAAGAACACATGGTCCACGTTCGCAAGGTTCTACAACGTTTATTAGAGAACCACTTATTTGTAAAGGCAGAGAAATGTGAGTTTGGGGTTTCATCTGTGAGTTTCCTCGGTTTCATTCTGGGACAGGGACAACTTCGGCCAGACCCGGCCAAGACTGAGGCAGTAGCTCAGTGGCCCGTCCCCACTAACCGCAAGAAGTTGCAGCAGTTCCTTGGATTTGCTAATTTCTACCGTCGTTTCATAAGGGACTATAGTAAAGTGGCAGCTCCTCTCACGCTGCTGACCTCGCCCCAACGTCCTTTCATCTGGTCATTGGAGGCGGACGCGGCTTTCAGACGACTTCGTCAGCTCTTCTCCACTGCTCCTGTCCTTCGGCACCCGGATCCAGCTCTTCAGTTCATCGTCGAGGTGGACGCATCTGACACTGGAGTTGGGGCTGTTCTCTCCCAGCGGGACCCATCTGATAACAAGGTTCATCCCTGCGCATTCTACTCACGGAAACTTTCTTCTGCCGAGCGCAACTACGACGTGGGGAACCGAGAGCTCCTGGCAGTGGTTACTGCGCTTCAGGAGTGGAGGCACTGGCTTGAGGGAGTGGAGACGCCATTTATCATCCTCACTGACCACAAGAATTTGACCTATTTAAGGACAGCTAAAAGATTGAATTCCCGCCAGGCCAGATGGTCATTGTTTCTTGGACGCTTTAATTTTTCCTTGTCTTTCCGTCCAGGTACTAAGAATGTCAAACCCGATGCGCTGTCCCGCCATTTTGAGCCTCCACAGGAGAAGCCTGCTCCCAAAACGGTTCTACCGGAGTCCTGCTTTATCTGTGCAGCTACCTGGGATGTCGAAAGAATTGTATTGGAGGCTCAGACAACAGAACCAGATCCAGGTAATGGGCCCACTAATCGGCTTTACGTACCTTCAGCAGTTCGCTCCCAGGTGCTACAGTGGGGACACACCTCGAAGCTCACCTGTCATCCGGGGATCCACCGCACTCTCTCCTTCCTCCAGCAACGCTTTTGGTGGCCCAATATGTCTCGGGATGTCAAGGACTTTGTTTTAGCCTGCACAGTTTGCTCGAGGGGAAAGTCTGGTCACCAACCCCCAGCAGGACTTCTTCGACCGCTTCCTGTTCCGGGACGACCATGGTCCCACATCTCTGTTGACTTTATTACTGGTCTTCCCCCGTCTGAAGGTAATACAGTGATTCTCACAGTTGTGGATCGTTTTTCAAAGATGACGCACTTCATTCCCCTGCCGAAGCTTCCGTCGGCATTAGAGACTGCTGATCTGCTGGTGCTTCACGTTTTTAAGAACCATGGACTCCCCACAGATATTGTATCGGACCGTGGCCCTCAGTTCACATCCCAAGTTTGGCAGGCTTTCTGCAGGGCTGTCGGTGCCTCGGCCAGCCTTTCTTCTGGATACCACCCACAGTCCAACGGCCAGTCTGAACGAGCTAACCAAGACCTTGAGTCAGCTCTGCGCTGTGTTGCAGCTCGTCACCCCGCATCTTGGAGCACTCACTTACCCTGGGTAGAGTATGCTCACAATTCCCTGACGTCTTCTGCCACTGGCATGTCTCCCTTTATGGTGGCTTATGGCTACCAGCCTCCATTGTTTTCATCCCAAGAGCACGAAGCCACCGTACCCTCAGTCCAGGCTCATATTCGCCGCTGCCGATCCATCTGGAGGCACACCAGGGCGGCTCTCTCTCGTACTTCCCTGAGGAACCAACGTCTGGCGGACAGGCATCGGGTTCCTGCTCCACACTACCAACCTGGACAGAAGGTCTGGCTATCAACTCGCGACCTTCCCCTGCAGGTCGAGTCCCGCAAGTTGGCCCCACGCTTCATTGGACCATTTGAGGTGGACCGCGTGGTGAACCCCTGCGCAGTTCGTCTCAAGCTCCCTGCATCCTTAAAGGTCCACCCCACGTTCCATGTGTCCCTCCTGAAGCCAGTAGCTACAAGTCCGCTCAACATATCCAATGAAGCTCCTCCAACCCCGATGATCATCGACAACCACCCGGCCTACCAGGTCAACAAGATCCTGAATGTTCGGCGTCGTGGGCGAGGCTTCCAGTATCTCGTCGACTGGGAGGGATATGGACCAGAGGAACGATCCTGGATCTCCAAGTCCCTCATCCTGGACCCGTCTCTCCTCCGGGACTTCTACCGGGATCATCCCAACAAGCCCGGTAAGGCTCCAGGAGGCGCCTCTTGAGGGGGGGGGTACTGTCATGTCCCCTCCTGTTGTGCTTTTATTTTGTATGGACACTTCCCCGTTTCCTGTGTGTGGTTTGTCTTGACAGGTCGGGCACGAGTGGCAGCTGCACCTCATTTCCCCTAATTTTCCACAGCTTCTTAAGGAGTAGCTGGATGACAGTGCAGCGCCAGGTCGTGAACGTTTTCATGTGTGGTATGCTGGACTTTTCATTCTTCGGATCGCTACTTTTCCTCCTGGACTGCCTTGCACCTGAGTATTTTTGTAAGTTTTATCCTGACTCTGACCTCTCATTTTTTAGTTCCTGTTCCTCCTCGTGCCCGATCCTCCTTGCGAACTCTTGTTTGGACTTTGGACAATTCCTGACCTTGATTGTCATTTATTCTCCGTTGGAGACTCCTTTAGTTGTCGTTATGGACTTTGGGCTGCGTCCCGTTTGTGTTGGCTGACATTTTTTGTTTATTAAATGCTGTGTTGTTCCGTTAACTGCCTCGCCTCTCTTACTTCCTGCAATTGAGTCTCCTCTCATTTCTGAGCCTTGTGACAGAAAAATTGTCAGAGGCAATCTACTCCAGTGGAAAGTGTTGATGATGTTATTGTTAACAATGACAAACCAAATAAGAAGCAAAAACAACCCCTCATGAAGACGTCCTCTAAAGAGACTAAAACAGTGGAAGATCCCGTTGGTGGCAAGCGAGACAAAGTGCACTCCCCAGAGACCAAGAAATTAGCTAAAATGAAAGTGACACACACAAATGAGTCATTGACAAAGACACGGAAAGAAAAACACACATTTGAAGGAGAAAAAAATGTCTCTGACGACGCTGTGGAAAACAATCATGATCCACAGAGTGGCATGCATCGAGAAGACCTGGATTCTGTTCGGGTAAGAATGTTATTTTGTGTCATTCTGGTAAAAGACATGCTGAGTTACCTATTGTAACTTCAGTTCTATGAATACAAGCGATGCAACCAATAGCGAATCCCGTTAGACGGCAGAGCACGTATGACAGAATTGAAATGTTTTACCCGCCATTCACCATCTGCTTTAAAGTGTTAGTTTAAAGTCATTTTTACAACCACCAAAATGTAATACAAGTAACATCCGACTTATGACCAGGATCGGTTCCGACCAACCGGTTGTAAGTCAGATTGGACGTAAGTCGAATGCCATTCAAAATGGCCAACGCTATGCTGGGATACTGTGCTGCCGTAACTGTCGTACACGATGCCGGGCTGCAACAGGTTGCGGTGCCAGACATTGAATAAAAAAATTAAATAAGCATCTGCTGGCTGTGGTCATGCGTGTGGGTGGACGTAAGTCGAGCAGGTTGTAAGTCGGATCTTACTTGTAAATATATTTGTAAAACACATAAGCACTTTTAACTAGGGCTGAACGATTTTGGAAAATAATCTAATTGCGTTTTTTTTCTCTCAATATTGCGATTGCGATTAAATGTGCGATTGTTTGAGGTCCTCTTCTCATGTATTTTACAGCAAACACAACTAATAAATCAATCTGTATTGTAATAAACCATATGTGATTCAGTATATATAATTGTTCTTCCTTATAGGCTATTCTTATGTTAAGATAAAGGCAAATGAAGCATGAATTAAAATGAAAGATGGTTTATTTGTCTACTTCAGTTTCAACTGTAGACTTACTAAACTGATAAATCACACAAACTAAAGTGCATATTACAACAATAACGGAAACCAATATGTGGCTTTACCACTCTAACACGTCCAACTCTTCATGTAAACGTAGATTGCACGTTTTAAGCACTGTCTGAACATAAACATAATTAGTAATAAAAAAATAGCCGATTGGACAATAGACGTCACATGACTACCGGAAATGCGCATGGAGTAACAGGCACGTATTGCCGCCACTTCTACGAGAGCGCATCAGTTTTATTTACAGGTGCGAGAAGAGGTGCAAAAGGGTACACGCTCATATGAATCGTGTTTTACGAGTATGTGGAACTTATGCACCCGTTTTGGCTGTTGTTGAGGTGGAAAACTTGGCAATGTGTCACAATTGCAGTTGCAAGAGCTCGTGTTTAGCTACTTGTATCTGTGCACTTAGAAAATGAAGGCGAAATTACTTTTCGTGTTTGTATGAATGTAACTCTTTTTACACGCACGTGCCACGGGGTTTACAGATGCAAAACGGCAGTTACGCGTATGTGCCTCTGACACATGGATACGAGTCTTGTGTTACGGGTATGTGCCACTTTTGCACCCATTTTACCTTCATAGGCTAAAGCCGTAATTTACAGCTCAATGGCTAAAGCTCACCGTTGCGCTGCACCACCAACGTGAAAGTCACATGACCAGTCAAATTGCAGCCTTACGGTTAGAAAATCACGTTTTATCATACTGCGGTATAATCGCAAATCCAATTAATCGTTCAGCCCTACTTTTAACTTGAATCGTACCACTTAACAACTCAGTCACCAAATCGGTGATAAAAACAATAAAGGAGAAACCATTCTAAAAGGTACAAATGCAGTACTTTGTTGTTGATGTAATTCTTTTGTTTACCTTTTTATTTTAAACAGAGGAGGAGCTCATGATATCCCCGACAAACAAAGGTGGAAGACCAACCAAGTCATCATCTGCTCCAGATGGAAATCACATTGAGAGTTGTCAAATCCTTGGGAAGAGGAAAGGAAATCCTCCCAAAGAGTTTTGGTTGGCTTCACCTCAGGATACCCCAGAGCCAGAATCCAAAGATGAATCGCCGGTTGCAATGTCTAAACAAAACACAGCCAAACCTAGTTCACCTGTGAAAAAATCTCAAGCTGTCTTGAAGAGGGGGAAAAATGGAACCGTTTCAGAGAATCTGAGTTGTGATAAAAAGGATAATAAAAGAAGTAAAAACAAAAGAATCAAGAATTCACTGATTCAGGATCGAGTCCAGGAACAAAAATATCTCGTACTACCAAGCCCCTCACAGCCATCTGACCACAGCACACACTTGGGTAAGTTAAACGCATTATTATTTTTAGTCGTAGTTGTAGTCGAATAATTTGTTGTATTTGTATTATTATTATCACACACACAGTACATTTTCATTAAAATAATTGCTTATTCATTTTTTTCTAGCTTTTTAGCATATTCATTTTGTTCTTCTTAGAACTGGCTTTGTCCTGCACCTGTTGTTTCATTTAGTTGTGTTTAGTTTGTATTTGTATTTACCATTAGCTCGGCAGAGAGACGGTGATCTGCAGTTAGATTTTGGTTGCTGAGGAAGCAAGTTTTTGATTGTATGTACATGGGAGGAAATGCATGTTCAGCATTAAGCGCTCCTTTAACCTGTGGGCCACAAAGGATGATGGAGGTTTCACACTTTGTGCCTGGGTATTTTTGTATTTTTCAAAACAAGACGGTAACATTTGTTCATTTTCACAGGACACCAAGAAGCCAACTCTCATCAGCTTTTATCACCAAGCAGAGATAAACGCAGAAGGAAACCTCTGGGTGAATGGTGGAAAGTTGACGCCTTAGAGGAAGCAGAGACGTTGCCACCTGATCTGCCGTCGTCCACTACAATTAAACCTTCAAAAGAAAGAGAAGCTCATCCCAAAAAAATTGGAGGATCTGGACATCTGACTGTTAAGAGTCGTAGAAGAGCATCAAAGCCTGTTGGGGGAGCTCTTGTGTCTCGCTTGAACCAAAGCAGGAAAACCCTTAAATCAATCCCCAAATCAACCACGAAGACCCCCAGTGGAGCACATCAGAGACAGTAGGAGCAAAACATCCTCTTTTGTTTGTTTCTTCATTTAGCCAATATTAGTCATTGTTTTACAGCAGATACCAAGATGAAGCTGAGTTGCCTGCTTCAGGCTCCAAAGTTACACTCATACAGAAGAATGGCTGGAGTGCATGCAAAGTCATTATGCAGGATGAGAGCTCAGGCCATGAGGGGCTGAACAGCACGTAAGCAAGCGCTCAGTCTTCATTACTAACTCATGCTTTTCATTTTATCTTATTTTTTTTAACAATTCATTTGCTTCCAGGTTTGATGTCTGTCTGAGTGGACCATCATCCAGGATTGATCTGGACGTGTGTGAGGACTCGGGTATGTTGTTAAAGCTTGTTTATAAACCTGAGCGTTCTCTCAGGCCCTGCACACCCTTTACACTTGCTAAACACAGTCCATTCTCTCTACCTCACTCTTCCCCTTTCCCACTGAACCAATTGGTCAAACTGGGTTGCAGCCTTGGATGAATTCAATTTATTTACTGTTTCACGGCTAAGCGTTGCCTCGTCTGAAGTGCCTCAATTATAGTTGAGAAGTTCAAATTTCAGGAACTTGTAAATTCTTTTATCCCTTCTCAGGGATTTTAATTTTTACTTCCTGTGCTCTAGATTTGTCATCATCCCAAATGCCTCCCGCTGAGCTGTCGATGTCTGACCTGTGTGCTCCCCCTCTCAAACCTATGGCGCTCCAGCCCGTGAACAGAACTAACCTGACCCGCTGCATGATGAGTCTTTGGTCCTCTCCTGCTGTTGGTATGATTCTTTTGTGTCTGTTTTTGTTTGGTTCAGTGCTGTGTGCACAGCGTTGTTTCTTTCACAAGTTTCTAAAAAGTCTCGAAAGGTTATTTTGTATATGGTTCTTTTTAAATAGCAGAAGAAAAGGAAGTGTTAGTATGAGAGGTAATCAAAAAGGCCATTTTCATAATAAGAACATTACTATTATAGTCGTATGATTTAATATTTAATAATTAAGTATTTCAAACTGACACTTCATAAATTTGGGAAGCTGGAGAAAATTCATTGTCAGACATTTATTGCTCTATGCTTTTAAATAATTAACGTTAGGAACAGAAACTAGAAAACACAGCATTAAACATCATCCAGTTCCAGTGTTGGGCGTCGACCCCAGTCCCAGATCCGCTTTAACCAGAGTGAAAGCCTTGACTTCACTGGTGTGACTGGAACCGTCGTCGTCATATTTTGGCAAGACACGCACGCCGTTGTGGCTCCTTCACTGCAATAGTAATCAATCACACAAATGTGTCTTTTGCTAATTGAAATGTAAAGTTTGGCTGTTCTGTGAGTGATGAATAGCACCATTTGATCCCTTTGACAAGTGATTTATCTCTTTTCTCCCAGTTTCCATTAAGAAAGGTTCTGAACTTCCCAAAATCAAAGTCCTAGCTCATCCGTCTCAATAGCAATAGACAAATGGCAAACACAATGTTCTTTTCAGTTGCTGGTGTCGAGACACTCAAGTGTGAAGCTGAACTCTGCAGTTGTCTTTATGAATCCACTCCCTCAGAGCGTTGGGCATCATGGAGGACAGCAACAATGGAACGGTTTCAAGTGGGATGTTCATTCTCGGCTCCTACATGAAGAAACCTGTCTGTGTGGATCACAGCGCCACCACAGTCAGTCACTCTTCTACCTCCTGTTTTTCCAAAATGTTTGATTTTTTGTTTCAAATAACAAAAAAAGTTTCGTTTTATTTCATCACTGTAAAGGTGTTCCACTTGTCAACAAGTACTTTGAAGGTGACCATCAATCTACAAGAGTCTTGCTTCATACCGGGTCACTCCTTCATCGTGCCATGTGGTAAGGACCTCTGCCACAAAATACATTCTGGTGAAACCAAAGTCAAAATGATCTGTATTGACTTGAAGAGTTTTTCCCACTGCTGATAAAATATATTATACTAATACAGAAGAGTTGTGGCAGCCATGTGGGAAAGTGGTTCTCTGATGTGGCTGGGACCAGCTGCAGCCCCACTGAGACCCTCGAAGGAAAGAACTGTAGATAATGAATGAGTCCTGGGATTGCACTGTAAACTCCTTCACTTCTCTGCTGAACGTTTTCCTGAGAGGGATTGACTTTTTTCAACAGCATCAATAAATTAAACTTTTTTTTTATGTCACTTTTCATACAAAATGCAACAAACGCTTTTCTCAAGAGGTTCGGTCCACTCTCATGGAAGATAAAGACTGTGGACCGTACGCATGCCCTCACGCTCACAGACATCTCGATACATATGTGCAACACGAACAGATGACCCATCATTTTCTCAGCGCTCACTTGTCTTTTCTCCACCAGGCCACACCTACAGCATTCACAACCTCACCACTCTGCCTGCAGCCCTCTTCTTCACCAGGATACAAGTCCAGGCTGATGGAGACGTATGCAGATGTACATTTTGTGTATCTTTGGTGACTACAGTTGTTTAGTTTTGTCATAGTTTTGTAAATAGTTCACTTTTCTGTGAAGCAGTTCTGTCTTTCAGTGTTGTGTTTATACAGAATAGGACTTTTTACTGCATATCATTTTGGTAAAAGTCAAGGTTTTATTGTTATTAAGTTGTCAAAAACGTTTTTTGGGTCGCAACGCCCTCATGACTTCAGTAAAATTCTTTGTTCACTTTGCTTCCAGTATGATTTGATTAATTTTCAAGTTGTATGTACTTATGTCAGTGAAGCAGGTTTGAAAACCACCTGTTTCCAAACTCTATTTTTGGTCCTTAATTATAACTCACTGGCATGTTGACGTCTGATGTATCAGCACAAGAACAAATAACAGACTGTGCCCAAGCACTGGTTGCACATGTCCCTTGACCATGCAAGCTCATATCATATTAACAGTCTTGAGGAAGCGTTGTCACTTCCAGAATGTCCAAATGATAGTCATGTTTGGCCTGGTACAGATGCTGCATTTGACCAGTGACAGAGCTTTATCTGTCCAATGTCAAACCCTTGCTGCATGCTATTGCAGACATCGGGACTCTGGAAGACCTTAGTAGTGTGAGTGCTTCCCATATTTCCAAATGTTGCCTCCACGCTTAACTTGTTACCAAGACAGTTGTAGAGATCTGGGAACAACTGACCAATGAAGCCAATGATGTGATGGTGATGGATATACCCCCACAGGTCCACTCCCTATGACCTATCCTGGAAGTTTTCAATCGTTCCTTTTTTCCATCTCTCTTTGACCATAGTCCGAGTGCAGCAGAGATGGGAGGAATATTGTGGTCAGAGGGCAAAGCCCTCGCTTCACCTGCTGGTCTCTCACACGGACCAAGAACTTGACCGAGCAGTAGAAGTAGTAGAAGAGGAGGCCACATGGTGATGGATGCACCTCCGCCAGGCACCTCGCATGACCCAGCTGGAGGGCTCCGTCGCCTGTCCCATCCCTCAATGACCAAAGTTCGGGTGTAGCAGAGATGGGAGAACCTGAGGCTAACGTAGAGATGAGCTAGTCGGGGCTCCGCCCGTAACTCCAGGTTCGCCAGGCAGGTCAACTTGACTAGAGAAGCGTCACGAAAGTAGGTGAAGATTGACCGTAGGTGAAGATTGAGTGGCCTGTCTCTAATCACAGAGTGGTGGCGTGCCAAGAGACCTGCTGCTATCTCCAAACGCCAGGTCTCACGCCAGTCCGGCCTACTCAATGTCTTGCACCAACGACCTCACCCCCAAGGTCGCGCAAAATGTTGTTAGTCCGAATGTAGTGAAGTGGCACCAATAACCCTCCATACAGTGGGTCTGGACATCCCCCTGGGGCCCTCTCGTTGCCAAATCAGGTGCTTCCCTTCTCCGGCAACTACACAGGGGAACCTGACGCCATCCCACAGCCACAGCACTAGTTTGAGCCCAACGTGGAAGAACTAGGCAATAACCGTCCATATTTGGAGGGAGAAACCGCCAGTGGAGAAACGTTTGGCCCATGACGAAGCGCTGCGGAAGAGAATGATTCTTTCATCTATTGGCCAGAGCTGCTGGAAGCACCTGTTAACAGGACAACGTGAGGCAAAGAAGAAGCTGCTACGTCAGACAAATAGAAATCTGCAAAAGTTGAGGCGGAAGTCCCGGAGGCTGCTTGGTAGGTTTCTGCCAAAGAAACTCCTCTGAAGGCTGCTATCGATGTTGCCCCTTTTCACCACCTGTCAGAGTCACCCATAGCTGATTTGTTTTCCTGAAGGCCTTGACTCCATTCAGACGAGCTCTCAGTGCACTCACGGGCCACACCTTGTACAAGCTCCAGTGGTTCTCATCATTCATTTGTTACCTCAGAAGACGCACAAAGAAATTTGGGAAAAACGACTAATCGAGAAGGCCCATAGTTGTCCAAACCATCCTGATGGAGGCCAGGACCAGGAGGAGAGCTGCTTTGTAAGCCACCAGCTCCAAAGCTGTCTGATCAAGTGGCTCGAAGGGAGCTTCAGAGAGAGTCTTTAATGCCAATTGAAGATCCCAATAGGGCCAGATGCATCTGGAAGTGGGTCTGAGTCTTCAAGATCCCTGCAAGAACTGGACTAGCAGTGGATGTTTACCCAACGGATAGCAGTCCACACCCATTGAGCATTATATGCTTTGAGTGTTGCGGGTGATTTAGCATTTCGAATAGTGAACTGCACCTCGGGGGCAGAGGACTGCCTGCTAGCCTTGAAGTAGCCATGCTTTGAGGGGACGGCCCAGGATCGGCGGTCCCCTCATAATTTCTGCCCACTGATGCAGGACTGTTTGCAGGACTTGAACAGGTTGCAGCACACCCTCGTGTGAGTACTCCAGAACACCTCCCGGGACTCTGGAACACCTATGAGGTCATCTTGACCACAAGGCTTAACCGCCAGCCTTGCAATGTGGCCTGACCTGAGAACCATGGGCAATTACCATGGCCGTCCATACCGGACGTCTGACTGGCACCGCCGGCTCCTTTGCCAGACGGCCGTCAAGGAGATCCACATTTTGCTGCACGAAACGAATGTTGCTTTGGTATGACGGAAGGTGGTGTGCCCAGGGTATTGTCGATATCTCGGATGGCCAGGGCCTCACACCGGACCTGTCTATGAGAGTTGCTGCGCCACCGCCACGCCCAGGGTCTATCCAGCCAGAATGAATGAATGAATGGGTTGTGGAGATGGAGCATTAACAACCCCTCATACATGGGGTGTAATTTTACACTCTGGGTGGCAGGAGCTGCTGCCTCGCCTTTGCCACCTTAAGCTGAAATAAAAGTGGCATTAACAACCCCTCATATATGGAGTGTAACTTACACTCTGGATCAGCAGGAACTGCGTTGCCCTCTTTTAGCCACTATACGGCTGAAATAGATAGTGGCATTAACAATCCTCCATACAGAGAGAAAAAAATATTTACTGAGCAGCTACAGTCAGGGTTCTAGTCTGAGGTGAGCAAGAAAGAGGGAGTTTATTCACAAATGAACAGATAGTGATGCAGGAATCCTGTGGATCTCGGCACGCTGCACACTCCACAGCACTGGAATGAAGCAGATACTGGTGTCCCCGAGACAGTGCTGTGAAAGAGGGCCTACTGGTCGCTGGGTTCGGCTGCTCCTGAAGACAGAAAGAAAAGAGGGAAGGAGGATGCAGACACATCAAAAAAATAGTGGTCAGCAAAAGTAGAGATTGATGACCAAGAAGCTGCCTGGCAGATTTCTGACAGAGATACTGCCTTGAAAGCAGCCACAGATGTTGCCTGGCCTCAGATCGACTGTGCTCTCAGGGATTCCTGTGACTGTTTTCCCGCTGTCTCATAGGCTTTCATCATGGCAATTCTAAGCCAATGTGACAACCTGTGAGGGGACAGTGCCTGCCCCTTATTACCACCTGCGAGAGCCACCCACAGACTGTCCGTCTTTCTGAAGGGTGGGACTCAATCCAGTTTAGCTTTTTGCGGTCTAACCGGACACATTTTGTGTAAACGCTCATGCTCCTTGTGCTGCTAACTCATGCTAGCTCCTGGGAGGCCTGACCAAGTGGCTCAAAAGGGGCTTCAGACAGTGAATTGAGTACCAGCTGCAGGTACCAGTAGTGACATAAAGGTCTTGAGGTAGGTCTAAGCCTTTTCACACCTCTCATGAAACGGCTCACTAGACGATGCTCGCCGATGGGGTGGCCGTCCGGACCATTGTCTGGCATGGAAAGGGCTGCTACATGAACCCGTAATGTAGCTCTGCTCCGACCATTGTTAACCAGATGAAGGAGAAAATTAAGGGGCCGATTCTGGGGAGGCTGACTGGGTACCACACCACCGGGAAAAAAAATTGTCGAATTAGTATTGTATGCTCTGAGGGTTGACGGAGCTTTAGCGTTCTGAACAGTCTATTGGACATCAGGGGACGTGTGACTGATTGTTAACCCTGGTGAAGCCAAACCTTGAGGGGTCGTCCGAGTATTGGGGGAGCCCTCGGGGTTCCTGATGCTTGCAGAAGCGCTGACATCGATGGAGGGAACTCCCAGGGCCCTTTGATCCGGATTTGACACATCTCTGGATACCAGCTGGAGCTGTCTGGAGCTACGACAATCATTCTCACTCTCGGCAGCTGAATTCTCCTCATCAGAGAAAGAAGAAGGCAAGGAGGAGGAAGGGCAAACAGGAGGCCTTCTGAGTCCAGACTGAGTCCAGCATGACCCCCACAAACGTCATGCTCTGTCTGGGACTGGGACTCTGACTGGGAGTGCGCTTTTCAGGAGGTTTACTCTGAGCCTCAATAGCACGATGTGCTCCAACACCAAGCTGGTGTGCTCATGACTCCTGTTTCGACCTGGCTAGAATCAACAAGTAGTCCAAGTACGTCAGAATTCGCAGACCTTGTCTTCTTAATGGATCGAGCCCCGCCTCCACGCACTTTGCGAAGGTGCGAGGCACTAGAGTGCTGTATTATACCTGACCCTCGAGCCCAAACCGGAAAAACTTCCTCTGACTCTGCCAAACCGTGTTGTGGAGGTAGGCGTCTGCAAGATCAAGATCCACTGAGGTCCAGAACAGTTCTCCACTCTCCTGTCTTCTTGGGTTTCAGAAAGTACCAGGAGTAAAACCCAGTGTAAGAAGATCGCTTTGGCACTAGCTCGATTACTTCCTTTGACAGGAGAGCGCGGACCTCCTCCATCAGAAATGACCGCTGGTTCTCTGAGTTCACCCACGTCCACGTGGTCTCGCAGAACCTGGGGTTTGACTGTGAAACTGAAGGGCGTGTCAATAACCGAGTATCTTCTCGATCCAAATGGGCAGATGAGGAGACAGGCACGTTCAATTCGGAAGATACTCTGTCAAGACAGGCGCCCTGAGCACAGGAGCGGACCCGGCCTCCGGGGCAGGTTCTGGTCGAAAGGGTCATCGGTGCTCAGCGCCCAATGTTCTTCAAAAACAGACTCGCTTTTGTCAGCTGGGGAAGTAGGGTCCCAAACTTGCAGTGTACCTTTATCTGACACTGCAACTCTCCTAAGATTGAGAGCCGAGGGACCGGCCCACTCATCCTCAGAAAGAGATGACTCTGTAGATGATGATGTCCTGCCTGGCTCTGTGAGGTTTGGAGGGCTGCAGAGAACAGAATCACAGACAGACATCGCATAAGACATCATACAAGGGAGCTGAGAACAGAACATGTCTGGCATGCAGCTCCTACTGTGTGATCCTCTGAAGTGGTGGCTTTCATGGTCCTGTGGCGACCCCTGCTGGAAACTGCCGAGTCTGAGGAATAAAAAGAGTTAATGGCAGAATAGAAACTCTCCCAACTTTCGGCTGGAACCGGGATCTGTTGAGAGACGGGAAAGAGTTATTTGACGCCTATGCTTCTTATTGTGGCGAAGCTGAAGAAAAACATAACTTCTTGGCTCCAGAAACTTCCCCACGGACAGTTCTGTCGTCAGGGATAGAGACCGTTACTATAATGCTCTGTCTCCTGAGATCATGTCAAAAAAAAACGAATTTTTGAAGCGGGAGTTCACACTGACTGGAACCAGGAGAAAACTTGACGGGTGATAAACCCTAATTTTGGGCAGAGAAGAAACAGACCCGATACCAAAGTAATGGATCTTATTTTTTATTCAAGTTAGACTTTGGTTTCGATGCATAGTTTTAGATACAAAGTTCTTCCTACGCTTTTGGAGAGAGCAGAGGTGAGAGCAGCTAACTGGTCTCTCCAAGAGGAGCAGCAATGATCAGCGCAGCTATTATACGGCTGCTGCCTCCGGGCGGCGCCTTTGTGTGGAGGAGGCGGTGCGAGCAGAGCACCATGCCGACGGACTGTTGAATCTCCAAAATCTGTTGGAAACTGGTGAGTCTGCGGAATAATAAGAGTTAATGCCAGACTTGAAACTCTCCTGGCCTTTGGCTGGAACCGGGATCTGTTGAGAGACAGGAAAGAGTTCTTTGACGCCTATGCTTCTTATTGTGGCAAAATTGAGGAAAAACTAAACTCACTGGCTCCAGAAACTTCCCCAGGCACAGTTCTGGCCTGAGGGATAAGGAGGCAGAGAGACCGTTACTATACTGCTTGGTCTCCTGATGTCAACCAAAAACACATTTTTGAAGCCGGAGAGCTGCCACTCGAGTTCGCACTGACTGGAACTGGAACCGGAAGACAACTTGGCAGGACCCGATACCAAAATAATGCATCTTATTTTTATTCAAGTTAGACTTTGGTTTAGATGCATACTTTTAGATACAAAGTTTTCTTCCTACGGTTTTGGAGGGAGCAGAGGTGAGAGCAGCCGACTGGTCTCTCCAAGAGGTGCAGCGATGATCAGCGCGGCTGTGATCCGGACGGCTGAGCTCAACCCGGCCCTTTTGACCAGCGACGCTGCAAATCCAAACCTTCCACCTGGCAGTAAGCTCTGTACCTGACCACGTGCGGTCCTAGTGCCAGTGGAGTGTCAGAACTGCGCCAGGAATAGTCCGGAATGAATTGGACGAGCAGTGGATGTTTACCCAACAGACGACGGTCCACACCCTTTTGGCATTATATGTTTTGAATGTTGCGGTTGCTTTAGCATTTCGAATAGTGAACTGCACTTCGGGGGGCAGAGGACTGCCTGCTAGCCTTGAAGTAGCCACGCTTTGAGGAGACGCCCCAGGATCGGAGGTCCGCTCATAATTTCTTCCCCCTGCTGCAGGACTGTTTGGGAGGGAGGCAGGCTCCAGGGACAGCTGGACACAAACATATTCTAGGAATGTTACACAAGCCTTTCTACTTCACTGGAAGTGCCAGGGCACTCCGCAAAATGTGATTGTGAAATTACAGAGGCGTGAGTGAGTGACTCTGTAATTGTGAAATTACAAAGGCGTGAGTGAGTGACTCTGTAATTGTGAAATTACAGCCGGAGCTGGGGCATCTGGCACATCAAGAGATGAAGCTTGAGACCTGAAGACGAGCGGAGCGCCTCGTCTGGACCATGAAAACTTCAGGCAGGACTGAGGTCTCATCGCAGTCAGGGGAGAACGAGTGTTGCCCGTCCTGACGCACCGGTCTTTCATAGCTAGTGATGCCGACATCCTCCTATTCACGGGAGCAACGCCGTTTAGCTTCAGTCGAGCACCGAGGCATGTCAGACTTTATCCGGTAAACTGCAGTGGCGCCGTCTGCCTGTAAATTCTTACCTGTCACATGCGCCGCCGGAGTCGGCGAATCTGGCACACCAAGCGAAGAAGCTTGAGACTTGAAGAGGTGCGGAGCGGCTCATCTGGACGACGGAAACTTCAGGTAGGACTGAGGTCTCGTTGCAGTCACGGCAGAGACTTGTCGCATCCGCGCAGGAACGGATTTAATCGCAGGAAACTCAGCGCTTGTCGCGCTCCGTGCGTGGACGTCGGGCAGCAGCTTCTCCCGGGGCAGTCGGCTGACTGGAGGAAATTTCTGTTTGTGTGGAAAATGTGTTTTAAATAAAACCATTGCTTGAAGCATAGTATTTGCGTTTTTTTTTTTTTTTTTTTCTGATTGAATTTGCTCCTTCCAGCGCCTCGGCCTCGAGCGCTCCTGTCCGCGAACCTGGCAACACTGCTCAATGATGGTCGGGACATTTGATTCGTTCTCCCAAGTGGGTTGAAGAGACACGCCCTCTGATAGCCAAAGCTGAAAGGAAAACACACAGGAGGTATCAGCACAGCAGGTTTTTTTCACGGTTCCAACTTCCAACAAATCGGATGATGACACGGCAACATAACAAGAACGCCCCCAAGTTGTGACCCCAAATAAGCCCATGACACATGATAACATCTCCTGCCCCTCAAATTATTCACGTCTTCCAACTTCTCTCCCAAAGTCCATGTCCCCAAAACCACCATAAACACTTCGAGTCTAAAACTTAATAAAACAAAAAAATAGTCATAAAACAGAATGGAACTTAAACGACTAACCCTAAACAAAACTAAACAAAAACATAGAAAGAATAAGAAAATAGCAAGCACCTTGGTCCAAAACTCCTCTTCCACTTTTTGAACATAGTCTTTCAGATACACTGGGGGATTCCTGGTCCTTTTTGGTCGTACTCTTCCTTGAGACGGTGAGCCTACCATGTCACTGTCTGTCTGCTTTTTTTTTGTTTAAAACTGACTTCTTCACTGTTCCCTTCACTTGTCTCAGTCTCCAGTGAGATCCCAACCCCAAGTGGATTCTCCACTTCGACATCCTCCACAGTGGGTGCGGGTCTCTGTCCTTTTAAAATGGACCGACTGAAAACCTGGTCTACGTGTCTTCTTACAGTTTTCCCATTTCCCAGCGCCACTGTGTAGGCGACTGGTCCTGTGCATTCCTGTATTAACCCTGGAATCCACTTAGGCCCATAACCATAGCTAATCGTGAACACCCGGTCACCTGTCTGAAAACTTCTGAACTGAGCATGTTGATCATGCTGAACTTTCTGGTTTGCCTGTTTCGGTTCCATTTTCTTCTTCATATTTGGGTGTATCAGATACAACATGCACCTCAATTTCCTCCCCATAAACATTTCTGCAGGAGACAGTCCTGTGGTTGACTGTGAAGTAATCCAATAACTGAATAAAGCTCTACTCAGTTTGGTTTCCAGAGAATCACCCGATGTTTTTTTCATCAACTGTTGAACTGAGGAACTGAACGTTTGTATCACTCTCTCTGCCATCCCAATAGAAGAAGGATGATGCGGTGCAGATGTGACATGAGTGATCCCATTGCGTGCCAAAAACTCTTTAGTGTGTTCACTCACAAAACACTGGGCATTATCTGACACTATCATTTTTGGGATACCATTAGTGCTGAAAGTGGCCCTCAAGCAGTTCATAGTAGCCACTGCAGATGCTGACGAAACAGGGTAGACCTCCAACCACTTTGAATGTGCATCAATCACCACCAAGAACATCTTTCCCATGGACGCCCCAGCATAATCAACATGAAGTCGTCGTCACGGTTTTCAGGCCACTCCCACGGGTGCAGCGGTGCACAGGCCGAAGCGTTCTGGTGTTCCTGACAAGTGGAACACGATTTGACCAGACTTTCATATCACTGTCTATATTAGGCCACCACATGTAGCTACGAGCCAAACCCTTCATTTGACTCATTTCAGGGTGCAATTGATGCTGCTTCAACATCAGACCACATCCTTTTTCCGGAATCACCACACGACACGCCCACAGTACACACCCATCTTGTTCACTCGGCTCCTGTTGCTTCATAGTGGGCAAGTACGAGGTCTTTACTGGTTCACTTACGAAGCTCTTCCGAGTTGACCACTGAACTCTGATCCTGCTCTACCATCAATTCCTGGTCTTCTGAGTCTGGATCCCCAGGTTTCTCTGGAAGTGGAAGTCTACTCAGAGCATCTGCGTTTGCATTGTCCTGTCCACGTCGGTACACCATGGCATATTTATATGTTCTTAAAATAATAGCCCGTCTCATGATCCTCTGAGAACTAATGTGTCGCACAGCTTTTCCTTCATGAAACAGACTGATTAAGGGCTTACGGTCTGTGTACAAATCACAAATTTACGTTAAGTACTGCACCCCAAAAATGACTTCTGAGCCCTCTTTATCCAACTGCGAATAGTTTTTTTCTGCTGCTGTGGGTATGCGCGAGGCATAACCCATAGGCCTTTCTGCTCCCCCTTCCAGCCTGTGTGCCAAGACTGCCCCCACCCCATAAGGTGAGGTATCACATGACAGTACCAGTTGTTTTTGTTCATCGTAATGAACCAACACTTGACTGCTTTGTCGTAACTTCTTTGCCTGTTAAAAAGCCTTTTCTTGCTCAATCTCCCACCTCCATTTCTCATCTTTCCTCAGTAACTTGTGTAATGGAGCCAGCACAGTAGACAAGTTCGGCAAGAATTTGTTATAAAAGTTTAGCAGACCTAAAAAAGCTTTCACCCTCGTATTATGCTAAGGGTCAATTTGACCCATATCCGTTTTTGTGTTAAAAAAAAGTAGTGGTTATCCTTACTTTTTCTTCATTAAATTTTGTGACTTTTCCTCATCAAGGGTCATGAACAGGTGTGTAAAATCTGGACACTTTGATGTCTAGTGACATGTCTGTACAGAGTTTGTATACAAAGATGATATTGCGGGTCATTTTGACCCGGATTCTTTAATGTGGGTAAGTGGCTGTTCAGATCAAAAATAAACACGTCTTTATGATATACCTATTTAGACTGCCCAGCTATGTGTATTTTGATTGCCTCTGAATAGCCATTTGGACCCAGCTGTGTGTAGAGGAGAAACTTTCTCTCCCTTCTTCTTGTCAGTGTTCTCATGTATTCTTTTTGACAAACACACCAAAAATGAGCTACAGAGGGTTTACAGTACATGCCCAACAAGCCCGCCAAGTATGGCATCAAAATATGGGTGGCCCTGTGATGCAAAATCTGGCTATGTCTGGAAAATGCAAGTATACACTGTAAAGCTACCTGGAGAAGCACCCGAGAAGAATCAGGGGATGCGTGTGGTGATGAGTGGAAGGTCATAACATCACATGTGATGTCACATTTACATTTACATCCTATCTCCTTGGAAATTAACTTCAGAGGAGAAAGCTGAACAGTGGGAACAGTCAGAAGAAATAAGCCAGACCTTCCCAAAGAAATTCTGAAGGTGCAGGGCAGACCTCTGCATTCCTCAATATTTGCTTTCAGTGACAAAGCAACCGTTGTTTCACACTGCCCAAAGACAAACAAGAATGTTCTTGTAATGAGCAAAATGCACAGAGATGCATCTCTCAGCATAAGAGAAGACATGAAGCAACAAATGATCCTGGACAACAACTCCACCAAAAAAGGAGTTGACAATCTGGACAAAGTCACAGCAACATACAGCTGCCAGCGCAAGACTGCCCATTGGCCCTTGGTGATTTTCTACAACATCGTGGATGTGTCTGCTTACAATGCCTATGTCCCATGGACTGAAATCAACCAGCAGGTGAATGCCAGCAAACTGTACCAACGTCGGCTTTTCCTGGAAGAACTTGGCAAAGCACTTGTCACTCCCAAGATGCAGAGTCGAGCAAGGCCACCTCGATGCCCAGCAGCTGCCGCTGTCATCGAAAAGGTCAAGCTCACATCACCCAACCAATCTGCAATGGATGCATTGGATACAGGTGTGAAGAAACGGAAAAGATGCCAGATCTGTGCGTCCCGAGATGAGAGAAAAACAAGTACCTGTTTTGTGAAATGCAATAATTACATCTTTAAAACGCACACAGTTACATTCTGTCCATCATGTGGAGAGCATTGAACATGTTGAACATTAAAAAATGGGGCAAGTTAAATGAAAATAAAAGTGTTCGTGAGGAGGGAAAAACTTAAATTGCTCTTAAATATAGTGTTGAAATTGAAAATGTGTTCTATGTCTCTTTTACAAATGTTTATATATTCTAAAATGAAGATGTTATTGGTTCAATCTTTTTTTTTGACTGTTTTGAGTGGATTTACACAGTGTGTGTCAAAATGACCCGCAACAGAATCAATGTAATTTTTTTTCAACATAATACGAGGGTTAAGTTCGCTCACAGAACGTGCTACCAGAGCTTCTTGGACTGCTTTGACCTTCGCTGACATTGGATGCAGGCCTGTCCTGTCCACCTGATGACCCAAGAATGTTAATTTGTTTTCCATGAACTGACATTTGCTCCGTTTCAAGCGCAGCCCTTTATCCTCCAACCTCTGCAGCACTTCGTTGAGTGTTTGCAGATGAGAGCTGTCATCTCTTCCTCTCAATATAATGTCGTCTAAATACACTGCCACATTTGCCATACCTTGGAGTACATTCTCCATGGTGCGTTATAGAATAGAACAGTGTACAACGAAATTTGAGCGCTACTCCCTTGGTGCAAACAATGTACAAAAGAATATATATAAAAAAAATAAAAAAAAACAATCAAGCATGCACTAAAAATTAAATAAAAAGTATATACACAAAATAGCAGGACTGGAGCTTAGTCCAAAAGGCAGACGTTTATATGTAAAAAGACCTCTGTGAGTGTTGACGCTCACAAACGTCCTTGATTTCTCTTCAATGACTATTTGCTGATATGCATGGCTCATATCGAGTTTTGTGAACTTCTGCCGCCCTGCCAGGCTTGCCATCATATCCTCCATTGTTGGAATCGGATACTGTTTGGTCGTGGAGACTTTGTTCACTGTTAATTTATAAACTCCACAAATCCTCGCGCTACCATCAGGTTTGAACACAGGCACAATAGGTGCTGCCCATTCAGAGAACTTCACAGGTTCCAATATTCTTTCCTCTACTAGTCTCTGAAGTTCCATTTCCATTTAATTAATTAAATGGAAATTAAAAATTAAATTAAATAATTAATTAATTCAAGATGGCGCCGACGAAGGCTGGCCTGGAATTACCGTGCATGTTATTTTGTTTATTTTTGGGTTTTGATGGAGCATCTGCGTGTTCTTACACACGAGATCAGTTGATGAACATCAGGGCTATGACTCCGTCTGACTTACTACCAGTATTTTTGGTGTCAGTTGCGGAGTTAGTTCATCTTTTGGCGGGGCGGAAGAAACTGAGGAGGAGAGGGAAACGTGCCGGTGCGCTCGTTCGCCTTCGTCGAAGAGGATCGCGCACTCCACTTCCCGGGATAATCCTCTCCAACGTCCGCTCGCTCAGCAATAAGATGGATGAGCTGGCGCTGATGTTGAGACGGAACAGAGACTTCTCCTCCTCTTGTGTTTTGTGTTTCACGGAGACGTGGTTGAGCGATCTCATCCCGGACACTGCGCTTCATCTGGAGGGTTTCCAGCTTCACCGCGCGGACCGGGTTCCGGAGCTCACCGGCAAAACCAAAGGCGGAGGACTGTGTTTCTACATCAACAATCGCTGGTGTACGGACGTGACGGTGATCTTCCAGCACTGCTCTCCCTCTCTGGAATGTCTGATCGTAAACTGTAAGCCGTTTTACTCCCCACGTGAGTTCGCTTCATTCATTCTGGCTGCCGTATATATCCCGCCCAGCGCGGATGTACGTGAGGCTCAGAGTGCGCTCGCGGATCAGGTCCTGCATGTGGAGCGAACTTTCCCGGACTCTCCTGTGATTGTGCTTGGTGACTTCAACAAGGCAAATCTGAGTGAGGAGCTTCCCAGGTACAGGCAGGTTGTAAAATGTCCCACCAGAGAGCAGAGCGTGCTGGATCACTGTTACTCATCGCTCCGCAACTCCTATACCGCCCTCCCTCGAGCTGCACTGGGACTCTCTGACCACTTGATGGTTCATCTTGTTCCTACATACAAGCAGAAGCTGAAGCTGGCAAAGCCTGTTGTGAGGAGCATGAAGATCTGGACAAGTGAAGCTAAAGAGGAGCTGCAGTCTTGCATGGAGACCACAGACTGGGAGGTGTTCAGGGCTGCGACCAATAATCTGGATGAGTATACAGACACTGTGACTTCATGGATCAGCTACTGTGAAGAGTGCATAGTTCCAACGCGCACGAAGGTGAGTTATGCAAATGACAAACCTTGGTTCACAACTAAACTCAGCCAGATTAGACGGGAGAAGGAGGCAGCTCGCAAGAGTGGGGACAGGAACTGCTACAAAGAGCTGAAGTATCGGTTTCAGAGGGAGCTGAAGAAAGCTAAGGCCGTATACTCTGACAAACTCACGCAGCAGTTCTCAGCCAATGACTCGGCTGCGGTGTGGAGAGGGCTCAAGGTGATCACTAACTACAAGCCACGTGCCCCCCACAGTCTGAACAACCTCGCTCTTGCACAGGACCTGAACAACTTCTATTGTCGCTTTGAGCAGCCATTTTGCACCAACACCTCTGTGGTCTCTCCAGCCCCATGTTCCACTTTCAAACAAAGGACTGTGCTGTCTCTTAGTGACACAACTAAGACCAATGATGTCACTGAGACAGCAAAGATCACAGTCACTTTTGATGAGCCACCCCCTCACCTCCCCCCTCTTTCTCTTGACATCATGGAGCAAGACGTGCGCACTCAGTTCAGGAGGCTGAACCTTCGGAAGGCGGCAGGTCCGGACAGAGTTTCCCCTGCCATCCTGAATCATTGTGCTGCTGAGCTGGCTCCAGTGTTCACTGACATCTTCAATGCTTCCTTGGTGTCCTGTCATGTACCTGCCTGCTTTAAGTCCTCCACTATCATCCCTGTTCCCAAGAAGGCCAGGATCACAGGACTGAATGACTACAGACCGGTGGCACTGACGTCTGTGGTCATGAAGTCCTTTGAGCGCCTGGTTCTCTCTCACCTGAAGTCCATCACTGCTTCTCACCTGGACTCATTGCAGTTTGCCTACAGAGCCAACAGATCTGTGGACGATGCAGTGAACCAGGCCCTTCATTTCGTTCTGGAGCATCAGGACTGCCCAGGAACCTATGCCAGGATCTGCTTCCTGGGAACCACCATCACTGAGGACCTCAAATGGGAGCCAACCATCAGGTCCCTCATCAGCAAGGCCCAGCAGAGAATGTTCTTTCTGAGGCAGCTACGTAAACTACGACTGCCGACGAAGTTGCTGGTGGAGTTCTACACGGCCATCATCCAGTCCATCCTCACCTCCTCTATCACCGTCTGGTACAACAGTGCCACCTCCAGGGACAAGAGCAGACTGCAGCGCATCGTAGGTTCTGCTGAGAAGGTGATCGGTTGCAGCCTGCCACCTCTTCATGACCTGTATGCCTCTAGGACCCAGAGACATGCAGGTCGGATCAGAGCCGACCCTTCTCACCCTGGACATAGACTGTTTGTTCCTCTTCCCTCTGGCAGGAGGCTACGGTCCATCCAGACCAGAACCTCCCGTCACAGGAACAGCTTCTTTCCCTCGGCCGTCAGACTGTTAAATTCATGAACAGCCTTGTGTAATGTTATTCTATTTATTTTATTTTATTTTATTTTATTTTATTTTATTTTATTTTATTTTATTTTATTTTATTTTTATTTTTTTTTTGTTGCACTTTATTCCAAGGCACTTTCCTAGTCAGTGGGCTCCCCACTGACCATGGCAATAAATTTGATTCTGATTCTGATTCTGATTCTGATTCTGATTCTGATTCTGATTTTCTTTTAATGGCAAATGGAACCGACCTGGGTTTGTAAAGGGCGTGGCATTCTGAACCACATGAATCTTGGCTGTCGTCCCCCTTAATGACCCTAACTCTTCTTTGAATACCTTCTCATGTCGGGAGAAATCGGCAGGGAACTGTCCACCACATCTGTTTTGTGGACAAACTGCCCCTCTATCTGGAATGCTTTCATCCAGCCTCTGGCCAGAAGACTTGCTCCTGAACCATTCACAACAATGACAGGCAGCCATTTGATCTTATCATCGTGTTCAACCTTGACCTTAATTGCCCCCACCACTGGAACCTGATGACCTCCATATGTTTTTAACTTTATCTTGCAATCCAGTAGTTTAGTGTTAGTTCTGTTTTTCACCAACATGTCAACCATCTGTTGAGCCTTAATAGTGTAAGTGCAGCCGGTCTACCACAAAAACCACCTTCTTTCCATTTACCCTCAACACTTTTTTAATCGGCTCTACTCTAGGAATGTCCAGTTCCTCACTGCTGCGTCTTCTTTTATCTGTCACTTTAAACATCTCTTCATTTTCACTGTCATCCTTCTCCTGCATGAAATTTGTTCGATGCGTTGTACCTTTCCCCCTTTTTCTTGTTTGTTTTGTCTCCCTCACCTCTGTCATACTTTTACAGACTGTCTTTAAGTGACCCACTTTTCCACAGTTATGACATCTGACCTCCGCAAACCGGCAACCTTTGGCCAAGTGAGTCTCTCCACCACATATGTAGCACCTTCTTGACTCCATGGACATTGCCCGCGTCTCTTCCACTTTGTTGACCGGTGATGATCCACTTCCTTGGAGTGAGTCCTTCACACCTCGTAGGTTCACCAAGTCTCTATCTGCAGCGTCCATCACCAAGGCCACTTTGAATGCTATGTCAAATGTTAGTCCATCCTCCGACAGCAGCTTCCTCTTTATCCTGTCGTCGTTAATCCCACACACCAAGCGGTCTCTCAGCATCACGGTCAGTGTCTCACCATAGTTACAATCCTGAGCCATTTCCTTAGCTCCGCCACGTAGTCAAAAACGGTCTCTTCAGTCCTTCCATTCCGAGAGTTAAACTTCCATCGTTGCATAATCTCACTCGGTTTCGGATGGAAATGATTCCTCAAAAGGATGACCAGATCAGCATACGAACGATCCCCTGTTTTTTCCGGACTCAACAGGTTCCTCATCACCGCATATGCCGGGTCGCTGTCACTGCTGAGCAACACCGCGCGCTGTTTATCGTCATCTTCAATGCCGTTCGCGATGAAAAAATGTTCCAAAATTTCACAATAGTCTTCCAATGAATGCGTACCGGCATCGAAAGGCGTCACTGTACCCACAGTAGCCGCCATGATTCTCGCTATGATGAAGAAAATACACAAAAACTTTGGAGTAAGTTACCGGTTGTGAGGTGAAAATTCCATGTTCTGAAGCGTCCCTGAAAAGTTATGGCACAATGCAGAAAACGCGATTTCAGAAATGTTGATAACTTTCGAAAAACAATTCAGACAGCTTAGATTTGATGTGCAACTACGAGAAAGACACTTTCTGCTATAGTGGGATTTGAAAATTTAATGTTCTGAAGTTTCGCTGAGAAGTTATGGTACATTGCACAAAATGCGTTTTCAGCCTGAGATAAGGTGGGTTTCGGAAAGGCAAACATAAAAATGTTGATAACTTTCAAAAAACACTTCAGACAGCTCAGATTTGATGTGCAACTACTACAAAGACCCTTTCTGCTATAGTGGGAGGTGAAAATTTCATGTTCTGAAGCTTCCCTCAGAAGTTATGGCACTATGCACAAAATGCGTTTTCACACTTTGATGAGGTGTGTTTCTGAACGCCAAACATGAAAATGTTGATCACTTTCGAAAAACACTTCAGACAGCTTAGAATTTATGTGCATCTACTGGAAAGAGCCATTCTGCTATAGTGGGAGGTGAAAATTTCATGTTCTGAAGCTTCCCTGAGTAGTTGTGGCACAATGCACAAAACGTGTTGTCAGCCTGAGATAAGATGGGTGATGGAAGGCCAATCATAAAAATGTTGATAACTTTAGAAAAACACTTCAGACTGCTTAGATTTGATCTGCAACTACTAGAAAGACCCCTTCTGCTATAGTGGGAGGTGAAAATTTCTTATTCTGACTTTCCCTGAGAACTTATGGCACTATGCAAAAATGCGTTTTCAGCCTGGTTTCAGAACGCCAATCATATAAATGTTGATAACTTTCGAAAAACACCTCAGACAGCTCAGATTTGATGTGCAACTACTAGAAAGACCCTTTCTGCTAAAGTGGGAGGTGAAAATTTCATGTTCTGAAGCTTCCCTGACAAGTTATGCCACGGTGCAGAAAACGCGTTAAAGTGAGTTTCGGAAAGCCAAATATAAAAATATTGATAACTTTTGGAAACCACTTCACACAGCTTAGATTTGATGTGCAACTACAAGAAAGACCCTTTCTACTATAGTAGGAGGTGAAAATTTCATGTTCTGAAGTTTCCCTGAGAATTTATGGCACAATGCACAAAATTATGTTTTCAGCCTGAGATTAGGTGGGTTTCGGAACGCCAAACATAAAAATGTTGATAACTTTCGAAAAACACTTCAGACTGCTTAGATTTCAAGTGCAACTACTAGAAAGACCCTTGCTGCTATAGTGGGAGGTGAACATTTCATGTTCTGAAGCTTCCCTAGGAAGTTACGGCACTATGCACAAATTGCGTATTCACGCTTTGATAAGGTGGGTTTCAGAACGCCAAACATGAAAATGTTGATGACTTTCGAAAAACACTTCAGAGAGCTTAGAATTGATGTGCAACTACTAGAAAGAGCCTTTCTGCTATACTGAGAGGTGAAACTTTCATGTTCTGAAGATTCCAGGAGAAGTTATGGCACTGTGCACAAAACGCGATTTTAGCCTGAGAGAAGGTGGGTTTCGGAACACCAAACATAAAAATGTTCATAACTTTCGAAAAACACTTCAGACAGCTCAGATTTGAAGTGCAACTACTTAAAAGACCCTTTCAGCCATAGTGGGAGGTGAAAATTTCTTGTTCTGAAGCTTCCCTGAAAAGTTATGGCACAATGCACAAAATACGTTTTCAGCCTGAGATAAGGTGGGTTTCGGAAAGCAAATCACAAAAATGTTGATAACTTTCGAAAAACGCATCAGACAGCTTAGATTTGAATTGCCACTACGAGAAGGAGCCTTTCTGCTACAGTGGGAGGTGAAAATTTCATATTCTGAAGCATCCCTGAGAAGTTATGGCTCAATGCACAATACACGTTTTCAGTCTGAGATAAGATGGGTGTCGGAACGCCAAACATAATAGTGTTGATAACTTTCGAAAAACACTTCAGACTTCTTTTATTTGATGTGCAACTAGTAGAAAGACCCTTTCTGCTATAGTGGGTCGTGAATATTTCATGATCTGAAGCTTCCCAGAGAAGTTATGGCACAATGCACAAAATGCATTTTCAGCCAGAGATAAGGTGGGTTTTGGAACGCCAAACATAAAGATGTTGCTAACTTTCGAAAAACACTTCAGACAGCATAGATTAGATGTGCAACTACTAGAAAGACCATTTCTTCGATAGTGGGATGTGAATATTTCATGTTCTGAAGCTTCCATGAGAAGTTATGGCAAAATGCACAAAACGCGTTTTCAGCCTGAGATGAGGTGGGTTTTGGAACACCAAACATAAAAATGTTGATAACTTTCGAAAAGCACTTCAGACTGCTTATATTTGTGATGCAACTACTAGAAAGACCCTTTCTGCAATAGCGGGAGGTGAAAATTTCATGATCTGAAGCTTCCCTGAGAAGTTATGGCACTATGCACAAAATACGTTTTCACGCTTTGATAACGTGGGTTTCGGAACGCCAAACATAAAAATGAAGATAACTTTCGAAAAACACTTCACACTCCTTAGATTTGATTTGCAACTAGTAGAAAGACCCTTTCTGCGATAGTGGGTGGTGAAAATTTCATGTTCTGAAGCTTCACTGAGAAGTTGTGGCACAATGCACAATACGCGTTTTAAGCGTGAGACAAGGTGGGTTTCAGAACGCCAAACATAAAAACGTTGATAACTTTCGAAAAACACTTCAGACAGCTTAAACTTGATGTGCGACTACGAGAAAGACCCTTTCTGCTTTAGTGGGAGGTGAAAATTTCATGTTCTGAAGTTTGGCTAAGCAGTTATGGCACATTGCAAAAAAAGCGTTTTCAGCCTGAGAATTGGTGGGTTTCGGAATGCCAAACCAATATATTTTGATAACTTTCGAAAAACACTTCAGACAGCTTATATTTGATGTGCAACGACGAGAAAGAGCCTTTCGGCTATAGTGGGAGGTGAAATTTTCCATTTCTGAAGCTTCCCAGAGAAGTTATGGCACAATGCATAAAACCCATTTTCAGCCTGAGATAAGGTGGGTTTCGGAAAGCCAAACATACAAATGTTGATAACTTTCGAAAAACACTTGAGATTGCTTCGATTTGATGTGCAATTAGTAAAAAGACCCTATCTGCTATAGTGGGTGGTGAAAATTTCATGTTCTGAAACTTCCCTGAGACGTGATGGCACAATGGACAAAACGCGTTTTAAGCCTGAGAAGCATTGGGTTTTGGAACGCCAAACATAAAAATGTTGATAACTTTCGAAAAACACTTCAGACTGCTTCGATTTTATGTGCAACTACTAGAAAAACCCTTTCTGCTATAGTGGGAGGTGAAAATTTCATTTTCTGAATCTTCCCTTAGAAGTTATGGCTCTATGCACAAAATGCGTATTCACCCTTTGATAAAGTGGGTTTCGGATCGCCAAACATAAAAATGTTGATAACTTTAAAAAAAAACTTCAGACTGCTTAGATTTGATGTGCAACTACTCGGAAGAGCCTTTCTGCTATAGTGGGAGGTGAAAATTTCATGATCTCAAGCTTCCCTGAGAAGTTATGGCAAATACACAAAACACGTTTTCAGCCTGAGATAAGGTGGGTTTCGGAATGCCAAACACAAAAATGTTGATAACTCTTGAAAAACACTTCAGAATGCTTAGATTTGATGTGCAACTACTAGAAAACCCCTTTCTGCTATAGTGGGAGGTGAAATTTTCATGTTCTGAAGCTTCCCTGAGAAGTTATGGCACAATGCACAAAACACGTTTTCAGCCTGAGATAAGGTGGGTTTCGGAAAGTCAAACATACAAATGTTGATAACTTTCGAAAACCACTTCAGACTGCTTAGATTTGATGTGCAATTAGTAAAAACACCCTTTCTGCTATAGTGGGTGGTGAAAATTTCATGTTCTATAGCTTCTCTGAGAAGTGATGGCACAATGGACAAAACGCGTTTTAAGCCTGAGAAGCGTTGGGTTTTAGAACGCCAAACATAAAAATGTTGATAACTTTCGAAAAACACTTCAGACTACTTAGATTTGATGTGCAACTACTAGAAAGACCCTTTCTGCTATAGTGGGAGGTGAAAATGTCATGTTCTGAAGCTTCCTTGAGAAGGTATGGCACAATGCACAGAACACGTTTTCAGCCTGAGATAAAGTGGCATTCGGAACGCCAAGCATAAAAATGTTGATAACTTTCGAAAAACACTTCAGACAGCTTAGATTTGATGTGCAACTATGAGAAAGACCCTTTCTGCGATAGTGGGATGTGAAAATTTCATGTTCTGATGTTTTGCTGAGAAGTTATGGCACATTGCACCAAATGCGTTTTCAGCCTGGGATAAGGTGGGTTTCGGAACGCCAAACCTATGAATGTTGATAAGTTTAGAAAAACACTTCCGACAGCTTATATTTGATGTGCAACGACGAGAAAGAACATTTCTGCTATAGTGGGAGGTGAAATTTTCATGTTCTGAAGCTTCCCTGAGAAGTAATGGCACAATGCAAAAAACACGTTTTCAGCCTGAGATAAGGTGGGTTTCGGAACGCCAAACATAAAAATGTTGATAACTTTCGAAAAACACTTCAGACTGCTTCGATTTTATGTGCAACTACTAGAAAGACCTTTTCTGCTATAGTGGGAGGTGAACATTTCATGTTCTCAAGGTTCCCTGAGAAGTTATGGCACATAGCACGAAAGGCATTTTCAGCATAAGACAGGGTGGGTTTCGGAACGCCAAACATGAAAATGTTGATAACTTTAGAAAAACACTTCAGACTGCTTCGATTTGATGTGTAACTACTAGAAAGACCCTTTCTGCTATAATGGGTGGTGAAAATTTCTTGTTCTGAAGCTTCCCTGAGAAGTTATGGGACAATGCACAAAATGCGTTTCAAGCCTGAGATACGGTGGGTTTTGGAACGCCAAACATAAAAATGTTGACAACTTTCGAAAAAAACTTCTGACAGCTTAGATTGGATGTGCAACTATTAGAAAGACCCTTCTGCTATAGTGGGAGGTGAAAATAACATGTTATGAAGCTTCCTTGCAAAGTTATGGCACTATGCACAAAATGCGTTTTGACCCTTTGATAAGGTGGGTTTCAGAACGTCAAACATGAAAATGTTGATAACTTTCGAAAAACAATTCGGACAGCTTCGATTTTATGTGCAACTACTAGAAAGACCCTTTCTGCTATAGTGGTAGGTGAAAATCTAATGCTCTGAAGCTTCCCTGAGAAGTTATGGCACAATGCACGAAAAACGTTTTCAGCCTGAGATAAGGTGGGTTTCGGAACGCCAAACATAAAAAAAATGTTGATAACTTGCGAAAAACACTTCAGAAATCTTAGATTTGATGTGCAACTACTAGAAAGACCCTTTCTGCTATAGTGGGAGTGGAAAATTTCATGTTCTCAAGCTTCCCTGAGAAGTTATGGCACAATGCACAGAACACGCTTTCAGCCTGAGATATGGTGGCATTCGGAACGGCAACCATAAAAATTTTGATAACTGTCGAAAAACACTTCAGACAGCTTCGATTTTATGTGCAACTACGAGAAAGACCCTTTCTGCTATAGTGGGAGGTTAAAATTTCATGTTCTGAAGCTTCCCTGAGAAGTTATGGCACAAAGCACGAAAGGCATTTTCAGCCTAAGACAGGGTGGGTTTCGGAACGCCAAACATGAAAATGTTGATAACTTTAGAAAAACACTTCAGACTGCTTCGATTTGATGTCTAACTACTAGAAAGACCCTTTCTGCTATAATGGGTGGTGAAAATTTCTTGTTCTGAAGCTTCCCTGAGAAGTTATGGGACAATGCACAAAATGCGTTTCAAGCCTGAGATACGGTCGGTTCCGGAACGCCAAACATAAAAATGTTGATAACTTTCGAAAAACACTTCAGACAACTTAGATTTGTTTTGCAACTACTACAAAGACCCTTTCTGCTATAGTGTGTGGTGAAAATTTCTTGTTCTGAAGCTTCCCTGAGAAGTTATGGCACAACTCAGAAAACGCGTTTTCAGCCTGAGATAAGGTGGGTTTCGGAATACCAAACATAAAAATCTTGATAACTTTTGAAAAACACTTCAGACAGCTTAGATTTGATGTGCAACTACTACAAAGACCCTTTCTGCTCTTGTTGGAGGTGAACATTTCTTGTTCTGAAGCTTCCCTGCAAAGTTATGGCACAATGCGGAAAACGCGTTTTCAGCCTGAGATTAGGTGGGTTCCGGAACGCCAAACATAAAAATGTTGATACCTTTCGAAAAACACTTCAGACAGCTTAGATTTGAAGTGCAACTACAAGAAAGACCCATTCTGCTATAGTGGGAGGTGTGAATTTCTTGTTCTGAAGCTTCCCTGCAAAGTTTTGACACATTGCAGTAAAGGCGTTTTCAGCCTGAGAGAAGGTGGGTTCGGGTACGCCAAACATAAAAATGTTGATAACTTTGGAAAAACACTTCAGACAGCTTAGATTTGATGTGCAACTACTAGAAAGACCCTTTCTGCTATCGTGGGAGGTGAAATTTTCATGTTCTGAAGCTTCCCTGAGAAGTTGTGGCACAATGCAGAAAGCGCGTTTTCAGCCTGAGATAAGGTGGAATTCGGAACGCCAAACATAAAAATGTTGATAACTTTTGAAAAACACTTCAGACAGCTTGCATATAATGTACATCTACTAGAAAGACAATTTCTGCTATAGTGGGAGGTGAAAATTTCAAGACCTGTGGCTTCCCCGAGAAGTTATGTCACATTGGAGAAAAGGTGTTTTCAGCCTGAGAAAAGGTGGGTTTCGGAACGCCAAACATAAAAATGTTGATAACTTTTGAAAAACACTTCAGACAGCTTAGATTTGATGTGCAACTACTACAAAGACCCTTTCTGCTACAGTGGGAGCTGAAAACATCATGTTCTGAAGCTTCCCTGAGAAGTTATGGCGCAATGCAGAATACGCGTTTTCAGATAAGGTGGTTTACGGAACGCCAAACATAAAAATGTTGTGAAGTGGCACGAATAACCTTCCATACAGTGGGTCTTGGCGTCCCCCTTGGGCTCTCTCGTTGCCAAATCAGATGCTTCCCTGCACCGGCGATTACACAGGGGAACCAGACGCCATCCCATAGCCACAGCACGAGTTTGAGCCCAACGTGGAAGAACACAATCGGCACTGATAACCGTCCATATTTGGACGGAGAACTCACCAGCGGAGACAAGTTTAGCCCATGACGAAGCACTGCGGAAGAGAAACACTTTATTGCACCAACAATACAAAAGCATCAGCGCTCCTGAAGTTCGCTCAGCTCTGGAGGGTGGGGCCTGGTCCACTTGATCGAAGGAAAAGGTTGGATTCAGATGAAGAGACCCTCCCCTCGGTCCGCGAACGATTCTCTAATCTATTGGCCAGAGCTGCTGGAAGCACCTGCAGACAGGACAACGTTAGGCAAAGAAGGAGCAGCTACGTCCGACAAATAGAGATCTGCAAAAGTTGAGTCAGAAGCCCAGGAGGCTGTTTGGCAGATTTCTGCCAAAGAAACTCCTCTGAAGGCTGCTATGCATGTTGCCTTTTATACCACCTGCCAGAGCCACCCACAGCTTATCTTTTTTCCTGAGGGCCTTGACTCCATTCAGACAAGCTCTCAGTGCCCTCACGGGACACACCTTTTGCAAGCGCCAGTGGTTCTCATCCGGGTGGGGGGGTAGAACAGAAAGCGTCTACTGAAAAATTGCTCACCTCAGAAGAAGCACAAAGAAAATTGGGAAAAAAAGACTAATCGAGAAGGTACATAGTTGTCCAAACCCTCCTGATGGAGGCCAGGACCAGGAGGAGAGCTGCTTTGTAAGCCACCAGCTCCAAAGGAGCCTGATCAAGTGGCTCGAAGGGAGCTTCACAGAGAGCCTTTAATGCCAATTGAAGATCCCAATGGGGCAGATGCGTCTGGAGGTGGGACTGAGTCTTCGAGATCCCTGCATGAACTGGACTAGCAGTGGATGTTTACCCAATGGACAGCAGTCCACACCCACTGAGCATTATATGCTTTGAGTGTTGCGGGTGCTTTAGCATTTCGACAAGTGAACTGCACCTCGGGGGGCAGAGGACTGCCTGCTAGCCTTGATGTAGCCGTGCTTTGAGGAGACGCCCCAGGATAGGCGGTCCCCTCATAATTTCTGCCCCCTGCTGCAGGAATGTTTGCAGGACTTGAACAGGTTGCAGCACACCCTTGTGTGAGTGTGTGTGTGAGCACAGGTGGCAGAGTTGCGCAGTCCAGAACACCTATGAGGTCATCTTGAGCACAAAGCTTAACCCCCAGCCTTGCAACGTGGCCTGACTTGAGAACCATCGGCAATTACCATGGCCGTCCATACTGGACGTCTGACTGGCACTGCCTGCTCCTTTGCCAGACGGCCGTCAAGGAGATGAACGTTTTGCTGCACTAAACCACCTGCAATGTCACCGGTGATGTTGCTTTGGTATGACGGAAGGTGGTGCTGTCGATATATCGGATGGCCAGGGCGTCACACCGGACCGGCCTATGAGACTTCATACACCACCGCCACGCCCGGGGTCTATCCAGCCTGAATGAATGAATGAATGGGTTGTGAACAGCCCCTCATTCATACACTCTGGGTGGCAGGAGCTGCCGCCTCGCCTTTGCCACCTTAAGCTGATATACAAGGTGGCGTTAACAACCCCTCATATGTGGTGTGTAACTTACACTGTGGATCAGCAGGAACTGTGTTGCCCTCTTTTAGCCACCTTACGGCTGAAATAGAAAGTGGCATTAACAATCCTCCATACAGATAGAGAGAGTTTATTCACAAATGAACAGACAGTTATGCAGGAATCTGGTGGATCTCAGGACGCTGCACACTCCACAACACTTTAATGAAGCAGATACTGGTGTCCCAGAGCCAGTGCTGTGAATGAGGGCCTACTGGTCGCAGGGTTCAGCTGCTCCTGAAGACAGAATGACATGAGGGAAGGAAGATGCTGACACATTAGACAAATAGTGGTCAGCAAAAGTAGAGATTGATGACCAAAAACGCCGCCTGGCAGATTTCTGACAGACATACTCCCTTGAAGCAGCAACAGATGTTTCCAGGCCTCTGGTCAAGTGTGCTCTCAGGGATTCGGGTGCCTGTTTTCCTGCTGTCTCATAGGCTTTCATGATGGCAATTCCAAGCCAATGTGACAACCTGTGAGGGGACAGCGCTTGCCCCTTCTTACCACCTGCGACAGACACCCACAAACTGTCCGTCTTTCTGAAGGGTGGGACTCGATCCAGTTAAGCTTTTAGCGCTCTAACCGGACACATTTTGTGTAAACGCTCATGCAGGCCTTTGATCCGCATCTGACTCATCTCCGGATACCAGATGGAGCTGGGGCTGTCTAGAGCTACGAGAATCATTCTCACTCTCCGCAGTTGAATTCCCCTCATCAGACATAGAATAAGGCAAGGAGAAGGAAAGGCGTACAGGAGGCCTTTTGGCCACCTTGGATGAGCCAGGGCGCCCACTCCCAGTGGAGGGTCGTCGGATCTAGGGAGAGAGAACCAGAGAGGACATTTGAAGTTCTCTCTGCTCGCAAAGAGATCAGCCACTGGGTGGCCGAAAAACTCCCAGATCATATTTGCCATATCCTGAGATAAACTTCATTCATCTGGCAGTGGTCTCCAAGATAATCCATCTGCTGCCACATTGTCTACACCTGGCACATGCAGAGCCCCCAATGACGCTAAATGTACATCAGCCCAGAGCCAAATCTTTCTGGCCAGGTTTTATAACGCAGACGTCCTCACCCTACGCTGGCGGTTGATATAGGCCACGGTGGAAGAGCTGTCTGATCTCACCATAACGTGGTTCCCACTTAGATAAGGAGATAGAGCCACCAACACCTTAAAAACTGCCAACAGCTCCAGCAGGTTAATGTGACGACCTTCGGAACTGCTCCAGATCCCGCTGATGCAGATCTGATCCAGGTGGCCTCCCCCGCCTGACTGAGGTGCATCTGTAAAGACTTGTAGGACTTGCTGGATCCTGAAAAGCGCGCTGAGTCCCAGTAAGAGCACGACCTTCCTGGTGGTCATGCTGGACTCAGTCTCGGGTCAGGCCCGAGACCCGAGACTCGAGATTTGTGTTCTGATCTCTGGTCTCGAGTCAGGTGAGGGTGCAGGCAACCAAACCACTTCTGAAGGCCTCGCATGTTGAGCAGACCCAGCCGGACAAAGGCGTGGGATGCTGCCTCAATAGCGCGATGTGGTCCAACACCAAGCTGGTGTGCGCTCATGACTCCTGTTTGGACCTGGCTAGAATCAACCAGTACTCCAAGTACGTCAGAATCCGCAGACCCTGTCTCCTTAGTGGTTTGAGAACCGCCTCCACGCACTTGGCGAAGGTGCGAGGCACAAGACACTACAGACCGTGTTGTGGAAGTAGGAGTCTGCAAGATCTATGGAAGTCATCGCCTCTCATACTCTGACACACTCCAGGAGTCTCCTGGTAGTCCGGATCCGCTGTCTGGTCATGAATTGATTTAGGAGACTGAGGTCCAGAACAGGTCTCCACTCTCCTGTCCAGAAAGTACCTGGAGTAAAACCCAGCGTAGGTGGATCGCTTTGGCACTAGCTCGATTACTTCCTTTGACAGGAGAGCGCGGTCCTCCTCCATCAGACATGACCGCTGGTTCTCTGAGTTCACCCAGATCCACGTGGTGTCGCAGAACCTCGGGGTTGACTGTGAAACTGAAGGGCGTGTCAATGACGAGTATCATCTCGATCCATATGGGCAGGTGAGGAGACAGGCGCTTTAAATTCGGCGAACTGAGCACTGGAGCGGACCCGGCCTCCGGGGCGGGTCCAGGACAAAAGGGTCGTCGGTACTCAGCGCACACTCCTCTGGGCACTTCAAGTCCCGCAGGTTCTTCAAAAACAGACTCGCTTTTGTCAGTTGAGCCTTCAGAGGAAGTAGGGCCCCCAAACTTGCAGTGTACCTTGATCTGACTCTGCAATTCTCCAAAGATGGAGACCCGAGGGACCGGCCCAATCATCCTCAGAAAGAGATGACTCTGTAGATGATGATGTCCTACTTGCCTCTGAGAGGTTTGGAGGGCTGCAGAGAACAGAATCACAGACAGACATCGCATCAGACATCGCAGGAGGGAGCTGAGAACAGAGCAGGTCTGCCACGCAGCGCCTACTTTGTGATCCTCTGAAGACGCGGCTATCGCGGTCCTGTGGCGACCCCTGCTGGAAACTGGCGAGTCTGAGGAATAAGAAGAGTTAATGGCAGAATTGAGACTCTCCTGACTTTTGGCTAGAACCGGGATCTGTTGAGAGACGGGAAAGAGTTATTTGACGCATCTGCTTCTTATTGTGGCGAAGCTGAGGAAAAACATAACTTCTTGGCTCCAGGAACTTCCCTGTCTCCTGAGACGATGTCAAACCAAAACACATTTTTGAAGCCTGAGTTCGCACTGACTGGAACCGGAAGAGAAGAAACAGACCCGATACCAAAGTAATGCATCTTGTTTTTTATTCAAGTTAGGCTTTGGTTCAGATGCATACTTTTAGATACAAAGTTTTCTTCGTTTTTTTGGAGGGAGCAGAGGTGAGAGCAGCCGGCTGGTCTCTCCAAGAGGAGCAGCGATGATCAGTGCGGCTATGATCCAGACAGCTGGGCTCACCCCGCCCCTTCGAACAGCGACAGTGTTCCACCCCGGCAGCGGCTGTGTGTGGAGGAGGCGCCGCAAGCACAGCACCACGCTGACGGACTGTTGAATCTCCAAAATCTCTGGTGGAGTGACAGAGGTTCTGCGATGGATGAGCCTGTCAACGGAGCTCATAAAGAGTGCGATGATGTTCTCAAGCGCTATGAACTGGTTGCTGATGGCGTAGACACCAGTCCACTGTGCTATGGTGACTCTGTTAAAGCCAGCTGGGATGATTGGTTACTCCTCAAGGGGGAGGTCGAGCATCGCGCATCGCGCATGACGGCTGACTGAGCGGGAACGTCGCGCCGCCAATCCAAACCCTCCACCAGGCAGTAAGCTCCGTACCTGACCAAGTGCTGTCCTAGTTCTAGTGGAGTGTCAGAACCGCGCCGGGAATAGAATGGATTTCTTCCAGTTGTGGGCAGACAACATGCTGTCGTGACTTTTGTGTAGTCTCGCTATCCAACTCCAGCAGCTGGGAACAGAGTCTCCGGATCCACCTCGTAGCAGGGCCTGGCTCTTGTCAAACTCATCCCATGGCTTGGAAGCAGGAAATGTGGAACGGTTCGGCTGCTTGAAGGCCAGTCGCAGCACCCTATTCAAAGAGGTTTAGAGTTGAATATAATAGAAATAGTGTTTTTCCTATAGTTGCAGGTGAAATTTTCATGTTCTGAGGCATCCCTGAGCAGTCAGCGAACAGTGCAGAAAACGAGCGAAAATAAAAATGTCTCTTTGAAAACAGTTCAGAAAGTTTAATTTAGTGCTCAATATACGAGAAATAGTCTTTTCCCTATAGGTACAGTTGATATTTTCATTGTTCTTAGCCTATTCTGATCAGTGTGTGAACAGTGCAGAAAACGCGTTTTCAGGTCGAGTGACGGTGGTTTACAGACCGACAAACTGAAAAAACTGATCTGAAAACACTTCAGACAAGTTGAATTAGATCCGCACCTATTAGAAAGATCCCTTCTACTATAGTGGTGTGCTGCCCTACGGTGGGTGAGTGTGTGTGTGTGTGTGTGTGTGTGTGTGTGTGTGTGTGTGTGCAAGTGTATATGAAATGCAGCCCAAATTTGGAGTCCAGCTACACCACCTTGGGAATTTCACCCAAAGAATAATAACTAAGGACACGCAGGTCCGCTTACTCGGGAGACATGAGACAGGGTTCCAATTGCATATTAATAAGTATAGATACTTTATTAATACAAATGATTCTAAAATCCAACAATCAAAAATAAAAGTAACAAGAATATAGTAGATCTGGGACTTACTGGGATGGGGGACACCCTGTACGGCGGGTCCAACCACACAACAAACTGATGAACCCGAACAAACGCAACGTGTCCCCAACAGCACAGCACACGATAAAATTAACTGCCACCAGGTCACCTACACCACCGGGCCCAGCAGCTACAAGAAGAGTGTCATTGGCAGACCGGGTCAGAGACACAAAGAAAATAAAATACGTGAAAGAAAATAACAGACTAACTCAATAATGAACTCACAAGAAAACGAATATCAGACACCACCCAGAGTTAACGAATCACAAAAGAAAAGAAACAAAATCAAAAACAGAACGGACTCGACCAAAAAGGGAAGAGGAAAAGACAAACAAACAAAACTATACAAAACCGTTCAAGAACTGTTCAACACAGAACTGTACAAAACAGTGCGTCACGAAACAGAAGAAAACAACGGGGTACAAAACAGAACAAAACAATCCAAGTGCTGCGTCCCTATATTGTTCGTCTCTTACCAGACTTTGGCAGACGACGATGCACCTGCCCAAACGCAGGGCGATAGAGGACGCAGCGCAGCTACCGGCAACGCATCTATACATGTAAAACCCGCCATGAGCTTCACTAAAGTCCAAATCAGGAGGATGGGCGACAACGACAGCTTACCAGCCATACCTGCGACAGCGATCACACCAGCATCGCCACTATCAAACTTACGCACCAACAAACTCCAGCCACTTTTCTGTGCTGACAGCCGGCTTACAGGACCAAAACCAGCAGTCCGGAAGCGGAGAGAGAGAGAGACCTGACGCTGCCCAGAGTCACTTAAATAGTAACGGCGTCCCCTGGTGATTGGTTGGTGCTACTAAACGCAGCGGGCGCATGAACTGCCTTTCCATCTGCTACATCAGTTTCGCTTTCTCTTTTGCGCTCCGCTTTCGTTCTGCTCTTCTAAATTTAATAGTTAGTCCGCGTGTGAGTCTTATTATACTCACCTTTTCATTTAATGATTGTGGTCTGTTTTTTTTTTTTTTTTTCCTGCATGTCAGTTTGAGTGTTTCTCCTCCACGCAGCGCTTTAGGTTAATTGGACCTCGTGAGGTTGTTCTCCCCTTTTGTAGGTTGATATTAATTCACCTCTCTTGTTTTGCAGATTTTTCCCCAGTCCCTCTGTGTTTTTCCCAGTTCCCGTTCTGGCTCCGACGTCCTCGGTTCCTGTCTCCGTCTTCTATTGTATTGTATATCGTCATTTATTAAATTTCTTAATTTAATCTCGTTGTCCGTGTCTTCTGTCAGCCCACAATCATCTGCACCTGGGTCGAACTTTAGGCAAACATGACATATATATGTATTTTCCCGACTAAAAGCCACACATAAAATCCTTCAATGTAACGGAAGGTGAATGCACATCACAAATGGTCTCAGAATGAAGCATCACAACTATTGTGGTGCGCCTCATGGTGCAGAAAATACATGTGATAAAAATGTTTGTGAAAAATATTGAAGACAGACATTTGAGAAACTACTTCCAGTAGTAACCACTATGGGGATGTTCTTTATATGTGACGTGAATATGGTGTCCTTCAGCCTTGTAATTACAGAGCTATTACAAAATATGAATGAAAATATGATATAAATATATCTGAAAAATATTGAGAATAGAAATTTAAGAAACTACTTGTAGTAACTCCAGGTGGATGTCCTTCATGTGTTACATGAATATGGTGCCTGTCAGCCTAGTAATTACAGAGCTATTACAAAATATGAATGAAAATTTGATTCAAATATTTTTGAAAAATATTGAGGACAGACATTTGAGAAACTACCTGTTTTATCAACACCATGTGGAGGTCCTTTATATGTGACATGAATATGGTGTCTGTCAGTCCTGTAATGACAGAGCTTTTACAAAATATGAATGAAAATATGATACAAATATATCTGAAAAATATTGAGAACAGAAATTGGAGAAACTACTTGTTGTAGTTACACCATGCAGAGGTCCTTGATAAGTGACATGAATACGGTGACCGTCAACCATGTAATTACAGAACTATTACAAAACATGAATGAAAATGTGATAAAAATGTTTGTGAGGACAGACATGTGAGAAACTACCTGTTGTAGTAAAACCATGTGGAGGTCCTTTATCAATGATATGAATGTGTGATATGGTGTCTGTCAGTCCTGTAATTACAGAGTTATGACAAAATTTGAATGAAAATTTGATACAAAGATTTGTGAAAAATATTGAGGACAGATATTTGAGAAAATACTTTGAGTAACACCATGTGTATGTCCTTTATATGTGACATGAATATGGTGTCTGTCAGTGCTGTAATTACAGAGCTATTACAAAATATGAAAATATATGTGATACAAATATTTGTGAAAACTATTGAGAACAGAAATTTGAGGAACTACTTATTGCTGTAACACCATGTGGAGGTCCTTTATATGTGACATGAATATGGTGCCTGTCAGCATTGTAATTACAGAGCTATTATATAATATGAACTTATATGTGATATAAGTATTTGTGAAAAATATTGAGGACAGATAATTGAAAAACTACCTGTTGTAGTAACACCATGTCGAGGTCCTTTATAAGTGACAGGAATATGGTGTCTGTCAGTACTGTAATTACAGAGCTATTACAAAATGTGAATGGAAATCTGATTGGATTTGAATCAATTTGATTTGATAAATTGTGAGATTTTAAAACAATTAAATCCTTTTGTTGAGTTTTGATCACATTTCTAGCGACAAATATATCCTAGATTGTCATATAATATCCTCGTTTTATGTAAATGACGCTGAGTTTCTTTCGTTTGGACCGAGATTGTTTTGTGATTCCCCATTAAAATGTAGCATTGTGACATTGTTATCTGCGCGGACTGAAAAAAATGCAATAACGACGTTTGTCCACTTGGCATACCGTAATAATTTTACGAATTTGCCTCAAAAATCGTTGCCCTCGTACGTTTCATTTCCCAATGGCTATGTGAATGGTGAGCCTCTGGTCACGTGACTGACAGCTTGCTCTCCTGTCTGAACACAAAACATGCTGGACATCAGTCCTATTTTGCTCTAAATTGTGAGATTTGAAAACAAAAGCTTTTGTTGACTTTTGATCACATTTCTACGACAAATATATTCTATATTGGGTTGCAACGTCACTAGATAGTGGCATTTATAATCCTCCAAACATGGAGAGAAAACATTCAGTGAGCAGCTACAGTCAGGGTTTTAGTCTGAGCTGAGCAAGAAAGAAGGAGTTTATTGACAAATGAATAAACAGTTATGCAGGAATCCGGTGGATCTCAGGACGCTGCACAGTCCACAGCACTGTAATGAAGCAGATACTGGTGTCCCAGAGCCAGTGCTGTGAATGAGGGCCTACTGGTCGCAGGGATCGGCTGCTCCTGAAGACAGAAAGACATGAGGGAAGGAGGATGCAGACACATTAGACAAATAGTGGTCAGCAAAAGTTGAGATTGATGACCAAGAAGCTGCTTTCCGAGATACTCCCTTGAAAGCAGCCACAGATGTTGCCAGCCCTCTGGTCGAGTGTGCTCTCAGGGATTCTGGTGCCTGTTTTCCCCCTGTCTCATCGGCTTTCATGATGGCAATTCTAAGCCAATATGACAACCTGTGAGGGGACAGTGCCTGCCCCTTCTTACCATCTGCGAGAGCCACCCACAGACTGTCCGTCTTTCTGAATGGTGGGACTCGATCCAGTTAAGCTATTAGCGCTCTAACCGGACACATTTTGTGTAAACGCTCATGCTCCTCGTCTAAATGGGGAGGAGGGCAGAAAGTCTTTACTGACAAGGTGCTGACCTGTGAAGAAAAAGAGAGACATTCAGTACAAAGTCAGGGTTGGGTCTAAGTGACACCACTGAGTCATTGTCACCAAAAGAGATGCTATCAGGGCAGATGGAAAAAGAACTCAGCTCTCCCACTCTCTTTGCTGAAGCTAAGGCTATAAGAGCCTCCTTGTAAGCTGCTAGCTCCAAGTGGCTCAAAAGGGGCTTCGGAGAGTGAATTGAGTACCAGCTGCAGGTCCCATTAGTGACATAAAGGTCTTGAGGTTGGTCTAAGCCTTTTCAATGGGACGACCTTCGGAACAACTCCAGATCCCGCTGACGCAGATCTGATCCAGGTGGCCTCCCCAGCCTGACAGAGATGCATCTGCAAAGACTTGTAAAGAAGTGTTTTGACAATCCAAGGATACAGTGCGATGGAGGTTTGAAGCAGAGTTCCCAAACTTCACATCTCTCAGAGCTCGTGGAGACACGTTGACCAACGGCCTCTGATCCCGGACAGGATGAAGATTGAGGATGAAGCATGACCGCAGATTTCGCACGTTCAGGAGACCCAGGCGGATGACGTAGTGGGCTGCTGACATCATGCCCAGGAGCCTCATAATCCATAAGGCTAGGACCACAAAACCAACAATGTCAGCTGTGTGACGGGGAGAACGCTGGCCGGTGGAAGGCGGTCCTGACCCGAGACTGAGTCCAGCATGACCCCCAGGAAGGTTGTGCTCTGACTGGTACTCAGCACGCTTTTGAGGTTTACTCTGAACCTCAATATCGCGATGTGCTCCAACACCATGCTGGTGTGCGCTCATGACTCCTGTTTGGACCTGGCTAGAATCAACCAGTAGTCCAAGTACGTCAGAATCCTCAGACCCTGTCTCCTTAGTGGTTCGAGCCCCGCCTCCACACACTTGGCGAAGGTGCGATGCACAAGAGAGCTGGATGTACACCTGACTCTAGCCCAAACCGGAAAAACTTCTTTTGACACTGCCAAACGGTGTTGTGGAAGTAGGCGTCTGCAAGATCGATGGAGGTCATCCACTCTCCATCAAACCGCTATTTGGTCATGAATTGGTTCAGACTGAGGTCCACAACAGGTCTCCACTCTCCTGTCTTCTTGGGTTCCAGAAAGTACCTGGAGTAAAATCCAGTGTCGGAGGAACGCTTTGTCACTAGCTTGATTACTTCCGTTGACAGGGGAGCGTGGACCTCCTCCATCAGACATGACCGCTGGTTCTCTTAGTTCACCCAGGTCCACGTGGTGTCGCAGAACCTAGGGGTTGACTGTGAAACTGAAGGGTGTGTCAATGAGCGAGTATCGTCTCGATCCATATGGTCATGTGAGGAGACAGGAGCACAGGAGCGGTCCACCGGGGCGGGTCCAGGACGAAGGGGCTGTCGGTGCTCACCGCCCACTCCTCTGGGGACATCAAGTCCCGATGGTTCTTCAAAAACAAACAGGGCACCGAAACTTGCAGTGTATCTTGATCTAAAACTGCAATTCTCCTAAGATGGAGTCCCAAGGGACCGGCCCAATCATCCTCAGAAAGAGATGACTCTGTAGATGATGATGTCCTACTTGCCTCTGACAGGTTTGGAGGGCTGCAGAGAAGAGAATCGCAGACAGACATTGCATCAGACATCGTGCGAGGGAGCTGAGAACAGAGCTGGTCTGGTACACAGCGCCTACTGTGTGATACTCTGAAGAGGTGACGTTCGCGGTCCTGTGGTGACCCCTACTGGAAACTTGCGAGTCTGAGGAATAAGAAGAGTGAATGGCAGAATTGAAACTCTTCTGAATTTTGGCTGGAACCGGGATCTGTTGAGAACCGGGAAAGAGTGACGACTATGCTTCTTATTGTGGAGAGGGACAGTTCTGGCGTCAGGGACAAGGAGGCAGAGAGACCGTTACTATACTGATCGGTCTCCTGAGACGATGTCAAACACAAACAAATATTTGTAGCCGGAGTTCGCACTGACTGGAACCGGAAGAGAACTAGACGGGTGATAAACCCTAATTTTGGGCAGAGAAGAAACAGACCCGATTCCAAAGTAAGGCATCGACTTTGGTTTAGATGCATACATTTAGACACAAAGTTTTCTTCCTACACTTTTGGAGGGAGCTGAGGTGAGAGCAGCCAAGAGGAGCATCGATGACCAACGCGGCTATGATCCGGACAGCTGGGCTCATTCCGCCCATTTGATCAGCGACGGTGTTCCCCGTGGGAGGCGGCTGTGTGTGGAGGAGGCGCCGCGAGCAGGGCACCACGTCGACGGACTGTTGAATCTCCAAAATCTCTGGTGGAGTGAGAGAGGTTCTGCGATGGTTGAGCCTCTCCACGGAGCTCATAAAGAGCGCGATGATGTTCTCAAGCGCTATGAGTTGGTTGCCGATGGTGTAGACACCATTCCACTGCGCGAGGGTGGCTCTGTCAGTGCCGGGTGGCATGGTCACTCCTCAGGGGTGAGGTCGAGTACCTGTAGCGAGCACATCGCACATAACGGCTACTTGTGGGCACACAACATGCGGTCGTGCTCTCGCCATCCAACGCCAGCAGGCCGTTAGTGAAGTGGGATGATTCTTGAGCTGGCGGTGGAGAGAGAGCTCAACTTCGATACAACGGACAGCGGATGCCATGAGGCACGGGTGAAGATCATGCCGGAACCTGCCTGACTCCACCACACGGAACTCAGCCAACTCTGCGAACAGATTCTCCGGGTCCACCTCATAGCAGCGCCTGGCTCTCGTCAAACTCATCCCATGGCTTGGAACTTGAACACAACACTCAAACTCATCCCATGGCTCAGAAGCAGGAAATGTGGAAAGGTTTGGCTGTTTGTAGGCCAGTCGCAGCGCCCTGTTCTTAGAGTTTTAGTGTTGAATATACTAGAAAGAGTGTTTTTTCCTATGACAGGTAATAAGTAATGTTAGATGATGTAAATTTAGGTCATGTTTTCATGTTCTGAGGCTATTCTGATCAGGGAGTGAACAGTGCTGATAACGCGTTTTCAGCCCGAGAGAAGCTCGGTTTCTGACCAGGAAAAGAGTCGTTGATAATCCCCTGAAATACAGTTCAGAATGGTAGATTTAGTGCTGAATACACTAGAAAGAGTGTTTTTCCTTTCGTTGCAGGTGAAATTTTCATGTTCTGAGTCCCCCCTAAGCAGTGATTGAACAGATAAAGGTACTTGGACTTCGGCGAGCAACACAACTGATTTGCATCCAAAGTCATTGGAATGGCGATTGACGGCGATCAGCAGCGACCAACATGGCCGCGACACGACTGGGGTGCGCGACGCTACGCGATTTGAGCTACATACTGCGATTCCGGCTCCTCAAGATGACACAACTGAGCTACTGTGACAGTTGCAGTAGTTCAATTTTTTTGAACTACTGCGACCAGTCGCTGTACCATTGACGTCCCTAGTGAGTTGTGATATTTATCATTTTGCTTAATATACGTAGTGCACGCGCTATAGTGGCTGTATCGTTGGGATATTAAACATAAATATTTACCTTTCCTTCAGTGGAGATCTGCAAAAAAATGGAAGGGACTCAGGGATATATACATGAGACAGAAGAGGAAGGCCATGGAGAAAAAGAATGGGTCAGCAGCATCCAGCCAGTTAAAGTGGAGGAGGTTCGCCGTCCTCTCCTTCCTGGACCCCTTCATCACCCCGAGGGAGACGTCGGGGAACATGACTGCAGCAGCAGCACCACCACCACCACCAGCAGCAGGTAATAGTTGTTGTTGAGAATCTAAATACTTGCTATATTACAGTGTAATCTGCTTTCTGAATAGGAGACATAATCACACTATGTTCTCATTTTACAGAAACATGCCATCATGTTGATGATGAGGAAGAGGAGGAATTTGAAGAAACCCTTGATGAAGGTACAGAGGTGGAACCTCCTGCTTCCTCATCTGGTGCTGATGCTGCTGCGTCACCTCCTCCACCTTCACCTGCCACTGGCCCATCCACATCCTCTGCTGGTCCCCGAAGTATGTATAAAAACAATTTTTATGCATACAATATTAAATTAAAATGTTTAAACTCCATAACATAAAATGTCATAGCAACGTCATTTTACTTATCCTTTATATGTGATTTATGATATAGAGGTTATTGTTTTTAGTCATCATTGACTTGTATAATTGATATCAATATATGCCTTATTTATGGAACAAAAAAGGAAGCGTCATCCACATCATCCGTGGAAGAGGAGGACAGAGAGTTGCGAGGTTCTCATCGCCTCTCTGTCCAAACCCACTGCTCCACCTCCCTCAGCAGAGGAGTCATTTTTGCTGAGCCTGGTTCCTATGATCCAGAGATTGTCTTTAGAAAAAAAAGAAGCTCTTCTTTTGGACATACACAATTTAGTTTATGAACGTACTAGAGAAACATACAGCTGATTAGGTTATTAAATTCTGTTCTTGTTTAATTTCTTTATTTATTTATGTATTTTTCATTTCCAATTTCTGGATCATAGGAACCAGTCTCCCTGTCCTTCCTCTTCTCTCTCAAGTCCCTCATTCCTCCAGGCAAGCTCCTTTCATAAAGAAAGTCTATTTAAGTTTTGTATGTACAGAAATGTGTCTTTTTGTGAATAAATGTGTTGAATGGGAACCTTGGTTTTGTTGTAGAAATGCTTAGTTTCAAGTAAGAAACTGAAAAACAGTGCATAACTCAATGACTCAAGTTAAACAAAAGGGACACAGTTTCATTTTATTGCAGACATTTCATCTTTTGAAATAGGTGTGTGGCTCTTACAAGAGGTTTGTGGCTGCCATGGAACTGCCCCCTCTGTAGAGAAGTACTCCACAAAGGTTTCCCTCACCCGAGAGCTTCCCTGCTTTGGTTGGTGGCTGCAACACAACCCAGACCTGGAAGTACCTTGCCTGCAACAAATGGCACGCACTGTCTTGCTGATGTATCCCCTGTTGACATCCGTATGTAAAAGTCCTCTGCGGCCATCTCCGGGAAGTGGACGGTCAGCAGGCAGGGAGAGAGAACCGGATCTTAGAGCCTGACCAAAGGCTGAATTTCCCACGATCCCACCATCGCTACTTCTACCGTACCCACCAACATCAATCACTCGGAAGCATTATCTGGAGTCTACAACTGCAAGGAGAACTAGAGAAAACGTTCCCTTGTAGTTGTAAAAAAGAGATCCTGAGTTTGGTGGGGATTTCATGATGATGTGTTTCCCGTCCAGGGCCCCACAGCAAAGCGGAAAGTTCCATCGCTCTTCAAATTGTTGAACAACGGACTGCCACTCGGCTGTGGAGGGCACAGCCATGAACTCACCCACAAGGCAATCCCAAATGGCAGCTGCAACTTCTGGGACAAATCCTTGGACAGTTGACACACCAACATGGAAGCTGTTGGCGATGGTCCTGAGGGAACTTCCAGTTGCAAGATACCTGCAAAATTGAATAAATACTCGTGAATACAAAAACATTAATCTTAAAACAGTACCTTCGCACAAAACATATTGACTTTCTAACTGTTGAATTAAGTTTTCGCCACTGGCACCCACTGACAATTTTCACAAAGTTTTTATTTTAAACATCCACTTGTCATAATATATTCGAGGTTTGCAGTCTGTGTATCTTGCAAATGACGTCATGCATACAGTAATTGTGAAGAGATTGACTTCTGCACATCACAACACGACACATTGACTACCTTACCGAAGGCAAATGGACAGCCGTTCAGGGATTGAGCGGCAGTAGTTGGTTTCCTCATGGGAAATCCGAGCACCCACACTCGTAGTTTTTTCCTTTTTTTTCCAAAAGATAGGCAGGAGGCAACTAATCACTACCTGAGCAAGCTACCTGCTACTGACGACTGGCGCTACGGCAACTAAAAAGTCGCGTTCGGTGAGAACGTACCTTAAGAGAACCTGTATTCAGCCCAAGAAAAGGTGGTTCACAGACCGACAAAAATAAAAATGTTGCTAAATCTCTGAAACCACTATAGACAGGTTAAAACCGTACTGCAGCTACGAGAAAGACCGTTTCTACTATTTTGGCAGGTAAAATTTTCATGTTCAGAGGCCTCGTTGAGCAATGAGTGAACAGTACAGAAAACGCGTTTTCAGCCAGAGTGACGGTGGTTTTGAGACTGACAAACATAAAAATGTTGATAACTTTCGAAAAACACTTCAGACAGCTTAGATTTGATGTGAAACTACTAGAAAGACCCTTTCTGCTATAGTGGGAGGGGAAAATTTAATGTTCTGAAGCTTCCCTGCAAAGTTATGGCACAAAGCAGAAAACGCGTTTTCAGCTTGAGATAAGGTGGGTTCCGGAACGCAAAACATAAAAATGTTGATAACTTTGGAAAAACACTTCAGACAGCTTAGATTTGATGTGCAACTACGAGAAAGACCCTTTTTGCTATAGTGGCATGTGAAAATTTCATGTTCTGAAGCTTCCCTGCAAAGTTATGCCACAAAGCAGAAAACGCGTTTTCAGCCTGAGATAAGGTGGGTTCCGGAACGCCAAACATAAAAATGTTGATAACTTTCGAAAAACACTTCAGACAGCTTAGATTTGATGTGCAACTGTTAGAAAGACCCTTTTTGCTACAGTGGGATGTGAAAATTTGATGTTGTGAAGCTTCCCTGCAAAGTTATGGCACAATGGAGAAAACGCGTTTTCAGACTGAGATAAGGTGGGTTCCGGAACGCCAAACATAAAAATGTTGATAACTTTGGAAAAACACCTCAGACAGCTTAGATTTGATGTGCAACTACTAGAAAGACCCTTTTTGCTATAGTGGGATGTGAAAATTTCATGTTCTGAAGCTTCCCTGCAAAGTTATGGCACAATGCAGAAAACGCGTTTTCAGCATGAGATAACGTGGGTTCCGGAACGCCAAACATAAAAATGTTGATAACTTTGGAAAAACACCTCAGACAGCTTAGATTTGATGTGCAACTACTAGAAAGACCCTTTTTGCTATAGTGGGATGTGAAAATTTCATGTTCTGAAGCTTCCCTGCAAAGTTATGGCACAATGCAGAAAAAGCGTTTTCAGCCTGAGACGAGGAGGGTTCCGGAAAGCCAAACATAAAAATGTTGATAACATTGGAAAAACACTTCAGACAGCTTAGATTTGATGTGCAACGACTAGAAAGACCCTTTCTTCTATACTGGGAGGTGAAAATTTCATGTTCGGGAGCTTCCCACCAAATTTATGGCAAAATGCAGAAAACGCGTTTTCAGCCTGAGATAAGGTGGGTTCCGGAACGCCTTACATAAAAATGTTGATAACATTGGAAAAGCACTTCAGACAGTTTAGATTTCATGTGCAACTACTTGAAAGACCCTTTCTGCTATAGTGGGAGGAGAAAATTTCATGTTCTGAAGCTTCCCTGCAAAGTTATGCCACAAAGCAGAAAACGCGTTTTGAGCCTGAGATAAGGTGGGCTCCCGAACGCCAAACATAAAAATGTTGATAACTTTGGAAAAATACTTCAAACAGCTTAGATTTGATGTGCAACTACTAAAAAGAACCTTTCTGCTACAGTGGGAGGTGAAAATTTCATGTTCTGAAACTTCCCTGAAAAGTTATGGCACAATGCAGAAAACGCCTTTTCAGCCTGAGATAAGGTCGATTCCGGAACGCCAAATATAAAAATGTTGATAACTTTGGAAAAACACTTCAGACTGCTTAGATTTGATGTGCAAGTAAGAGAAAGACCCTTCCTGCTATAGTGGCTGGTGAAAATTACATGTTCTGAAGCTTCCCTGCAAAGTTATGACACAATGCAGAAAACGCGTTTTCAGCCTGAGATAAGGTGGATTCCGGAACACCAAACATAAAAATGTTGATAACTTTGGAAAAACACTTCAGACAGCTTAGATTTGATGTGCAACTACTCGAAAGAACCTTTCTGATATAGTGGGAGGTGGAAATTTCATGTTCTGAAGCTTCCCTGCAAAGTTATGTCACAATGCGTAAAACTTGTTTACAGCCTGAGATGAGGTCGATTACGGAACGCCAAACATAAAAATTTTGATAACTTTGGCAAAACACTTCAGACAGCTTCGATGTGATGTGCAACTACTAGAATGAGACTTTCTGCTATAGTGGGAGGTGAAAATTTAATGTTCTGAAGCTTCCCTGCAAAGTTATAGCACAATGGAGAAAAAGCGTTTTCAGCCTGAGATAAGGTGGGTTCCGGAACGCCAAACATGAAAAAGTTAATATCTTTGGAAAAACCCTTCAGACAGCTTAGATTTGATGTGCAACTACTAGAGAGACCCTTTCTGCTATAGTGGGAGGTGAAAATTTCATGTTCTGAAGCTCTGCTGCAAAGTTATGGCACATTTCAGAACACATGTTTTCAGCCTGAGATAAGGTCGATTCCGGAACGCCAAACATAAAAATGTTGATAACTTTGGAAAAGCACTTCAGGCAGCCTAGATTTGATGTGCAACTACTCGAAAGACCATTTCTGCTATAATGGGAGGTGAAAATTTGATGTTCTGAAGATTTCCTACAAAGTTATGCCACAATGCAAAAAACGCGTTTTCAGCCTGAGATAAGGTGGGTTCCGGAACGCCAAACATAAAAATGTTGATAACTTTGGTAAAACACTTCAGACAGCTTAGATTTGATGTGCAAGTAGGAGAAAGACCATTTTTGCTATAGTGGGAGGTGAAAATTTTATGTTCTGAAGCTTCCCTGCAAAGTTATGGCACAAAGGAGAAAAAGCGTTTTCAGCCTGAAATAAGGTGGGTTCCGGAACGCCAAACATAAAAAAGTTAATATCTTTGGAAAAACACTTCAGACAGCTTAGATTTGATGTGCAACTACTTGAAAGAACCTTTCTGCTATAGTGGAAGGTGAAAATTTCATGTTCTGAAGCTTCCCTGCAAAGTTATGGCACAATGCAGAAAACACGTTTTCAGCCTGAGATAAGGTCGATTCCGGAACGCCAAACATAAAAATGTTGATTGCTTTGGAAAAACACTTCAGACAGCTTCGATTTGATGTGCAAGTACGAGAAAGACCCTTTCTGCTATAGTGGGAGGTGAAAATTTCATGTTCTGAAGCTTCCCTGCAAAGTTATGGCACAATGCAGAAAACGCGTTTTCAGCCTGAGATAAGGTGGGTTCCGGAACGCCGAACATAAAAACTTGATAACTTTGGAAAAGCACTTAAGGCAGCTTAGATTTGATGTGCAACTACGAGAAAGACCCTTTCTGCTATAATGGGAGGTGGAAATTTGATGTTCTGAAGACTCCCTGCAAAGTTATGCCACAAAGCAAAAAAACAGTTTTCAGCCTGAGATAAGGTGGGATCCGGAACGCCAAACATACAAATGTTGATAACTTTGGAAAAACACTTCAGACAGCTTAGATTTGATGTGCAACTACTAGAAAGACCCTTTCTGCTACAGTGGGAGGTGAAAATTTCATGTTCTGAAGCTTCCCTGCAAAGTTATGGCACAATGATGAAAACGCTTTTTCAGCCTGAGATAAGGTGGGTTCCGGAACGCTGAACATAAAAACTTGATAACTTTGGAGAAGCACTTAAGGCAGCTTAGATTTGATGTGCAACTACGAGAAAGACCCTTTCTGCTATAGTGGGAGGTTAAAATTTCATGTTCTGAAGCTTCCATGAAAAGTTATGGCACAATGCACAAAAACGCTTTTCAGCCTGAGATAAGGTGGGTTTCGGAACGCCAAACATAAAAGTGTTGATAACTTTGGAAAAGCGCTTCAGACAGCCTAGATTTGATGTGCAACTCTGAGAAAAACCCTTTTTGCTATTGTGGGATGTGAAAATTTCATGTTCTGAAGCTTCCCTGCAAAGTCATGCCACAATGCAGAAACCGCGTTTTCAGTCTGACATAAGGTGGGTTCCCGAACGCCAAACGTAAAAATGTTGATAACTTTTGAAAAACACTTCAGACAGCTTCGATTTGATGTGCAAGTACGAGAAAGACCCTTTCTGCTATAGTGGGAGGTGAAAATTTCATGTTCTGAAGCTTCCCTGCAAAGTTATGGCACAATGATGAAAACGCTTTTTCAGCCTGAGATAAGGTGGGTTCCGGAACGCCGAACATAAAAACTTGATAACTTTGGAAAAGCATTTGAGACAGCTGAGATTTGATTTGCAACTACGAGAAAGACCCTTTCTGCTATAGTGGGAGGTGAAAATTTTATGTTCTGAAGCTTCCCTGCAAAGTTATGGAACAAATGAGAAAAAGCGTTTTCAGCCTGAGATAAGGTGGGTTCCGGAACGCCAAACATAAAAAAGTTAATATCTTTGGAAAAACACTTCAGACAGCTTAGATTTGATGTGTAACTACTAGAAAGACCCTTTCTGCTATAGTGGGAGGTGAAAATTTCATGTTCTGAAGCTTCCCTGCAAAGTTATGGCAGAATGCAGAAAACGCGTTTTCAGCCAGAGATAAGATGGGTTACGGAACGCCAAACATGAAAATGTTGATAACTTTGGAAAAACACTTCAGACAGCTTAGATTAGATGTGCAACTACTAGAAAGACCCTTTCTGCTATAGTGGGAGGTGAAAATTTCACGTTCTGAAGCTTCCCTGCAAAGTTATGACACAATGCAGGAAACGCGTTTTCAGCTTGAGATAAAGTCGAATCCGGAACGCCAAACATAAATATGTTGATAACTTTGGAAAAACACTTCAGACAGCTCAGATTTGATGTGCAAGTATGAGAAAGACCCTTTCTGCTATAGTGGCAGGTGAAAATTTCATGTGCTGAACCTTCCTTGCAAAGTTATGGCACAATGCAGAAAACGCGTTTTCAGGCTGAGATAAGGTGGGTTCCGGAACGCCAAACATAAAAATGTTGATAACTTTCGAAAAAAAGTTCAGACAGCTTAGATTTGATGTGCTACTACTAGAAAGACCCTTTCTGCTTTAGTTGGATGTGAAAATTTCATGTTCTGAAGCTTCCCTGCAAAGTTATGGCACAACGCAGAAAACGCGTTTTCAGCCTGAGATAAGGTGGGTTCCGGAACGCCAAACATAAAAATGTTGATAACATTGGAAAAATACTTCAGACAGCTTAGATTTGATATGCAACTACTAGAAAGACCCTTTCTGCTATAGTCGGAGGTTAAAATTTCGTGTTCGAAGCTTCCCTGCAAAGTTCTGGCACAAAGAAAGAAACATGTTTTCAGCATGATATAAGGTGGGTTCCGGAACGCCAAACATAAAAATGTTGATAACTTTGGAAAAACACTTCAGACAGCTTAGATTTGATGTGCAACTACTAGAAAGACCCTTTCTGCTATAGTGGGAGTTGAAAATTTCATGTTCTGAAGCTTCCCTGCAAAGTTATGACACAATGCAGGAAACGCGTTTTCAGCTTGAGATGAGGTCGAATCCGGAACGCCAAACATAAGTATGTTGATAACTTTGGAAAAACACTTCAGACAGCTCAGATTTGATGTGCAAGTATGAGAAAGACCCTTTCTGCTATAGTGGCAGGTGAAATTTTCATGTACTGAAGCTTCCTTGCAAAGTTATGGCACAATGCAGAAAACGCGTTTTCAGGCTGAGATAAGGTGGGTTCCGGAACGCCAAACATAAAAATGTTGATAACTTTCGAAAAAAACTTCAGACAGCTTAGATTTGATGTGCTACTACTAGAAAGACCCTTTCTGCTTTAGTAGAAGGTGAAAATTTCATGTTGTGTAGGTTCCCTGCAAAGTTATGGCACAAAGAAAGAAACACGTTTTCAGCATGAGATAAGGTGGGTTCTGAACGCCAAATATAAAAATGTTGATAACTTTGGAAAAACACTTCAGACAGCTCAGATTTGATGTGCAAGTATGAGAAAGACCCTTTCTGCTATAGTGGCAGGTGAAAATTTCATGTTTTGAAGCTACCCTGCAAAGTTATGGCAGAATGCAGAAAACGCGTTTTCAGCCAGAGATAAGATGGGTTCCGCAACGCCAAACATAAAAATGTTGATATCTTTGGAAAAACACTTCAGACAGCTTAGATTTGATGTGCAACTACCAGAAAGACCCTTTCTGTGATAGTGGGATGTGAAAATTTCATGTTCTGAAGCTTCCCTGCAAAGTTATGGCACAACGCAGAAAACGCGTTTTCAGCCTGAGATAAGGTGGGTTCCGGAACGCCAAACATAAAAATGTTGATAACATTGGAAAAATACTTCAGACAACTTAGATTTGATATGCAACTACTAGAAAGACCCTTTCTGCTATAGTCGGAGGTTAAAATTTCGTGTTCGAAGCTTCCCTGCAAAGTTCTGACACAAAGAAAGAAACATGTTTTCAGCCTGAGATAAGGTGAGTTCCGGAACGCCAAACATAAAAATGTTGAAAGCTTTGGAAAAACACTTCAGACAGCTTGGATTTGAAGTTCAACTGCTACAAAGACCCTTTCTGCTTTAGTGGGATGTGAAAATTTCATGTTCTGAAGCTTCCCTGCAAAGTTATGGCACATTGCGGAAAACCCGTTTTCAGCCTGAGAAAAGGTGGGTTCCGGAACGCCAAACATAAAAATGTTGATAACTTTGGAAAAACACTTCAGACAGCTTAGATTTGATGTGCAACTACCAGAAAGACCCTTTCTGCGATAGTGGGATGTGAAAATTTCATGTTCTGAAGCTTCCCTGCAAAGTAATTGCACAACGCAGAAAACGCGTTTTCAGCCTGAGATAAGGTGGGTTCCGGAACGCCAAACAAAAAATGTTGATAATATTGGAAAAATACTTCAGACAGCTTAGATTTGATATGCAACTACTCGAAAGACCCTTTCTACTATAGTCGGAGGTTAAAATTTCATGTTCTGAAGCTTCCCTGCAAAGTTCTGGCAAAAAGAAAGAACCACGTTTTCAGCCTGAGATAAGGTGGGTTCCGGAACGCCAAACATAAAAATGTTGATAACTTTGGAAAAACACTTCAGACAGCTTAGATTTGATGTGCAACTACCAGAAAGACCCTTTCTGCGATAGTGGGATGTGAAAATTTCATGTTCTGAAGCTTCCCTGCAAAGTAATTGCACAACGCAGAAAACGCGTTTTCAGCCTGAGATAAGGTGGGTTCCGGAACGCCAAACAAAAAATGTTGATAATATTGGAAAAATACTTCAGACAGCTTAGATTTGATATGCAACTACTCGAAAGACCCTTTCTACTATAGTCGGAGGTTAAAATTTCATGTTCTGAAGCTTCCCTGCAAAGTTCTGGCAAAAAGAAAGAACCACGTTTTCAGCCTGAGATAAGGTGGGTTCCGGAACGCCAAACATAAAAATGTTGATAACTTTGGAAAAACACTTCAGACAGCTTAGATTTGATGTGCAACTGCTAGAAAGATCCTTTCTGGTTTGGTGGGATGTGAAAATTCCATCTTCTGAAGCTTCCTGCAAAGTTATGGCACAATGCAGAAAACACGTTTTCAGCCTGAGATAAGATGGGTTCCGGAACGCCAAAAATAAAAATGTCTATAACTTTGGAAAAAAACTTCAGACAGCTTAGATTTGATGTGCAACTACAAGAAAGACCCTTTCTGCTTTCGTGGGAGGTTAAAATTCCTTGTTCTGAAGCTTCCCTGCAAAGTTATGGCAGGTAGCAGGAAACGCGTTTTCAGCCTGAGATAAGGGGAATTCCGAAACGCCAAACATAAAAATGTTGATAACTTTGGAAAAAGTCTTCAGACAGCTTAGATTTGACGTGCAACTACTAGAAAAACCCTTTCTGCTATAGTGGGATGTGAAAAATTCATGTTCTGAAGCTTCCCTGCAAAGTTATGGCACAATGCAGAAAATGCGTTTTCAGCCTCAGATAAGGTCGATTCCGGAATGCCAAACATAAAGGTGTTGATAACTTTGGAAAAACTCTTCAGACAGCTTAGATTTGATGTGCAACTACGAGAACGACCCTTTCTGCTACAGTGGGAGGTGAAAATTTCATGTTCTGAAGCTTCCCTGAAAAGTTATGGCACAATGCGGAAAACCCGTTTTCAGCCTGAGATAAGGTGGATTCCGGAACGCCAATCATAAAAATGTTGATAACTTTGGAAAAACACTTCAGACAGCTTAGATTTGATGTGCAACTACTTGAAAAACCCTTTCTGGTATAGTGGGAGGTTAAAATTTGATGTTCTGAAGCTTCCCAGCAAAGATATGGCACAATGCGGAAAACCCGTTTTCAGCTTCTGATAAGGTGGGTTCCGGAACGCCAAACATAAAAATGTTGATAACTTTGGAAAAACACTTCAGACAGCTTAGATTTGATATGCAACTACTAGAGAGACCCTTTATGTTATAGTTGGAGGTGAAAATTTCATGTTCTGAAGGTTCCCTGCAAAGTTATGGCACAATGAAAGAAACACGTGTTCAGCATGAGATAAGGTGGGTTCTGAACGCCAAATATAAAAATGTTGATAACTTTGGAAAAACACTTCAGACAGCTTAGATTTGATGTGCAACTACTAGAAAGACCCTTTCAGCTGTAGTGGGATGTGAAAATTTCATGTTCTGAAGCTTCCCTGCAAAGTTATGGCAGAATGCAGAAAACGCGTTTTCAGCCAGAGATAAGATGGGTTCCGGAACGCCAAACATGAAAATGTTGATAACTTTGGAAAAACACTTCAGACAGCTTAGATTTGATGTGCAACTACGAGAAAGACGCTTTCTGCTAAAGTGGGAGGTTAAAATTCCATGTTCTGAAGCTTCCCTGCAAAGTTATGGCACAACGCAGAAAACGCGTTTTCAGCCTGAGATAAGGTGGGTTCTGGAACGTCAAACATAAAAATTTTGATAACTTTGGAAAAACACTTCAGACAGCTTAGATTTGATGTGCAACTACTAGAAAGACCCTTTCTGCTATAGTGGGAGGTGAAAATTTCATTTTTGAAGCTGTCCTCCAAAGTTATGGCACAACGAAGTAAACGCTTTTTCAGCCTGAGATAAGGTGGGTTCCGGAACGCCAAACATAAAAATGTTGATGACTTTGGAAAGTCCCTTCAGACAGCTTATATTTGCTGTGCAACTACTACAAAAGACCCTTTCTGCTATGGTGGGATGTGAAAATTTCATATTCTGAAGCTTTCCTTCAAAGTTATGGCACAATGCAGAAAACGCGTTTTCAGCCTGAGATAATGTGGGTTCCGGAATGGCAAACATAAAAGTGTTGATAACTTTGGAAAAACACTTCAGATAGCTTAGATTTGATGTGCAACTACGAGAAAGACCCTTTCTGCTATAGGGGGAGGTGAAAATTTCATGTTCTGAAGTTTCCCTGCAAAGTTATGGCACAATGCGGTAAACCCGTTTTCAGCGTGAGAAAAGGTGGGTTCCGGAACGCCAAACATAAAAATGTTGATAACTTTGGAAAAACAATTCAGAAAGCTTAGATTTGATGTGCAACTACAAGAATGACCCATTATGCTATTGTGAGAGGTTAAAATTTCATGTTCTGAAGATTCCCAGCAAAGTTATGGCACAAAGCAGAAAACGCGTTTTCAGCCAGAGATAAGGTGGGTTCCGGAAAGCCAAACATAAAAATGTTGATAACTTTGCAAAAACACTTCAGACAGCTTAGATTTGATGTGCAACTACTAGAAAGACCCTTTCTGCTATAGTGTGATGTGAAAATTTCATGTTCAGAAGCTTCCCTGCAAAGTTATGGCACAATGCAGAAAACGCGTTTTCAGCCTGAGATAAGGTGGGTTCCGGAACGCCAATCGTAAAAATGTTGATAACTTTGGAAAAACACTTCTGACAGCTTATATTTGATGTGCAACAACAAGAAAGACCCTTTATGCTATTGTGGGAGGTTAAATTTTCATGTTCTGAAGATTCCCAGCAAAGTAATGGCACAAAGCGGAAAACGCGTTTTCAGCCTGAGATAAGGTGGGTTCCGGAACGCCAATCATAAAAATGTTGATAACTTTCGAAAAACACTTCAGACAGCTTAGATTTGATGTGCAACTACTAGAAAGACCCTTTCTGCTATAGTGGGAGGTAAAAATTTCATGTTCTGAAGCTTGCCTGCAAAGTTATGGTACAATGCAGAAAAAGCGTTTTCAGTCTGCGATAAGGTGGGTTCCGGAATGCCAAACTTAAAAATGTTCATAACCTTGGAAAAACACTTCAGACAGCTTAGATTTGATGTCCAACTACAAGAAAGACCCTTTATGCTATTGTGGGAGGTTAAATTTTCATGTTCTGAAGATTCCCAGCAAAGTAATGGCACAAAGCGGAAAACGCGTTTTCAGCCTGAGATAAGGTGGGTTCCGGAACGCCAATCATAAAAATGTTGATAACTTTGGAAAAACACTTCTGACAGCTTATATTTGATGTGCAACAACAAGAAAGACCCTTCATGCTATTGTGGGAGGTTAAATTTTCATGTTCTGAAGATTCCCAGCAAAGTAATGGCACAAAGCGGAAAACGCGTTTTCAGCCTGAGATAAGGTGGGTTCCGGAACGCCAATCATAAAAATATTGATAACTTTGGAAAAACACTTCAGACAGCTTAGATTTGATGTGCAACTACTACAAAGACCCTGTCTGTTATAGTGGGAGTAGAAAATTTCATGTTCTGAAGCTTCCCTGCAAAGTTAAGGAACGATGCAGAAAGCGCGTTTTCAGGCTGAGATAAGGTGGGTTCCAGAACGCCAAACATAAAAATGTTGATAACTTTGGAAAAACACTTCAGACAGCTTAGATTTGAAGTGCAACTACGAGAAACAGTCTTTCTGCTACAGTGGGTGGTTAAAATTTCATGTTTTGAAGCTTCCCTGCAAAGTTATGGCGCAATGCAGAAAACGCATTTTCAGCCTCAGATAAGGTGGGTTCCAGAACGCCAAACATAAAAATGTTGATAACTTTGGAAAAAACATTTTAGACAGCTTAGATTTCATGTGCAACTACTAGAAAGACCCTTTCTGCTAGAGTGGGAGGTTAAATTTTCATGTTCTGAAGATTCCCAGCAAAGTAATGGCACAATGCAGAAAACGCGTTTTCAGCCTGAAAAAAGGTGGGTTCCGGAACGCCAAACATAAAAATGTTGATAACTTTGGAAAAAACATTTCAGACAGCTTAGATTTGATGTGCAACTACTAGAAAGACCCTTTCTGCTATAGTGGGAGGTAAAAATCTCATGTTCTGAAGCTTCCCTGCAAAGTTATGGTACAATGCAGAAAACGCGTTTTCAGTCTGCGATAAGGTGGGTTCCGGAACGCCAAACTTAAAAATGTTCATAACCTTGGAAAAACACTTCAGACAGCTTAGATTTGATGTCAAACTACAAGAAAGACCCTTTATGCTATTGTGGGAGGTTAAAATTTCATGTTCTGAAGATTCCCAGCTAAGTTATGGCACAAAGTAGAAAACGCGTTTTCAGCCGGAGATAAGGTGAGTTCCGGAACGCCAAACATAAAAATGTTGATTACTTTGCAAAAACATTTCAGACAGCTTAGATGTTCTGACGCTTCCCTGCAAAGTTATGGCACAATGCGGAAAACCCGTTATCAGCCTGAGATAAGGTGGGTTCCGGAACGCCAAACATAAAAATGTTGATAACTTTGAAAAAACACTTCAGACAGCTTAGACTTGATGTGCAACTACCAGAAAGACCCTTTATGCAATTGTGGGTGGTTAAAATTTCATGTTCTGAAGCTTCTCAGCAAAGTTATGGCACAAAGCAGAAAACGCGTTTTCAGCCTGAGATAAGGTGGGTTTCGGAACGCCAAACATAAAAATGTTGATAACTTTGGAAAAACACTTCCGACAGCTTAGATTTGATGTGCAACTACTGGAAAGACCCTTTCTGCTATAGTGGGAGGTGAAAATTTCATGTTCTGAAGCTTTCCTTCAAAGTTATGGCACAATGCAGAAAACGCGTTTTCAGCCTGAGATAAGATGGGTTCCGGAACGCCAAACATAAAAATGTTGATAACTTTGGAAAGACACTTCAGACACCTTATATTTGCTGTGCAACTACTACAAAAGACCCTTTCTGCTATAGTGGGATGTGAAACTTTCATGTTCTGAAGCTTTCCTTCAAAGTTATGGCACAATGCAGAAAACGCGTTTTCAGCCTGAGATAATTTGGGTTCCGGAATGCCAAACGTAAAAATGTTGATAACTTTGGAAAAACACTTCAGACAGCTTAGATTTGATGTGCAACAACAAGAAAGACCCTTTATGCTATTGTGGGAGGTTAAATTTTCATGTTCTGAAGATTCCCAACAAAGTTTTGGCACAAAGCAGAAAACGCGTTTTCAGCCTGAGAAAAGGTGGGTTCCGGAACGCCAAACATAAAAATGTTGATAACTTTGGAAAACCAAATCAGACAGCTTAGATTTGATGTGCAACTACAAGAAAGACACTTTATGCTATTGTGGGAGGTTAAAATGTCATGTTCTGAAAATTCCGAGCAGAGTTATGGCACAAAGCAGAAAACGCGTTTTCAGCCAGAGATAAGGTGGGTTCCGGAACGCCAAACATGAAGATGTTGATAACTTTGGAAAAACACTTCAGACAGCTTAGATTTGATGTGCAACTACTAGAAAGACCCTTTCTGCTAGAGTGGGAGGTTAAAATTTCATGTTCTGAAGCATCCCAGCAGAGTTATGGCACAAAGCAGAAAACGTGTTTTCAGTCTGAGATAAGGTGGGTTCCGGAAAGCCAAACATAAAAATGTTGATAACTTTGGAAAACCACTTCAGACAGCTTAGATTTGATGTGCAACAACAAGAAAGACCCTTTATGCTATTGTGGGAGGTTAAATTTTCATGTTCTGAAGATTCCCAACAAAGTTTTGGCACAAAGCAGAAAACGCGTTTTCAGCCTGAGAAAAGGTGGGTTCCGGAACGCCAAACATAAAAATGTTGATAACTTTGGAAAACCACTTCAGACAGCTTAGATTTGATGTGCAACTACAAGAAAGACCCTTTATGCTATAGTGGGAGGTTAAAATTTCATGTTCTGAAGATTCCGAGCAAAGTTATGGCAGAAAGCAGAAAACGCGTTTTCAGCCAGAGATAAGGTGGGTTCCGGAACGCCAAACATAAAGATGTTGATAACTTTGGAAAAACACTTCATACAGCTTAGATTTGATATGCAACTACTAGAAAGTCACTTTCTGCTATAATCGGACGTGAAAATTTCATGTTCTGAAGATTACCTGCAAAGTTATGGCACAAAGAAAGAAACACGTTTTCAGCATGAGATAAGGTGGGTTCTGAACGCCAATTATAAAAATGTTGATAACTTTGGAAAAACACTTCAGACAGCTTAGATTTGAAGTGCACCTACTAGAAAGACGCTTTCTGCTATTGTGGGATGTCAAAATTTCATGTTCTGAAGCTTCCCTGCTAAGTTATGGTAAAATGAAGAAAACGCGTTTTCAACCTGAGATTAGATGGGTTCCGGAACGTCACACATAAAAATGTTGATAACTTTGGAAAAACACTTCAGACAGCTTAGATTTGATGTGCTACTACTAGAAAGACCCTTTCTGCTATAGTTGGTGGTGAAAATTTCATGTTCTGAAGGTTCCCTGCAAAGTTATGGCACAAAGAAAGAAACACGTTTTCAGCATGAGATAAGGTGGGTTCTGAACGCCAAATATAAAAATGTTGATAACTTTGGAAAAACACTTCAGACAGCTTAGATTTGATGTGCAACTACTAGAAAGACCCTTTCAGCTATAGTGGGATGTGAAAATTTCATGTTTTGAAGCTTCCCTGCAAAGTTATGGCAGAATGCAGAAAACGCGTTTTCAGCCTGAGATAAGGTGGTTTCCGGAACGCCAAACATAAAAATGTTGATATCTTTGGAAAAACACTTCAGACAGCTTAGATTTGATGTGCAACTACCAGAAAGACCCTTTCTGTGATAGTGGGATGTGAAAATTTCATGTTCTGAAGCTTCCCTGCAAAGTTCTTGCACAAAGAAAGAAACACGTTTTCAGCCTGAGATAAGGTGAGTTCCGGAACGCCAAACATAAAAATGTTGATAACTTTGGAAAAACACTTCAGACAGCATAGATTTGATGTGCAACTGCTAGAAAGACCCTTTCTGCTTTAGTGGGATGTGAAAATTTCATGTTCTGAAGCTTCCCTGCAAAGTTATGGCACATTGCGGAAAACCCGTTTTCAGCCTGAGAAAAGGTGGGTTCCGGAACGCCAAACATAAAAATGTTGATAACTTTGGAAAAACACTTCAGACAGCTTAGATTTGATGTGCAACTGCTTGAAAGACCCTTTCTGGTTTGGTGGGATGAGAAAATTCCCTCTTCTGAAGCTTCCCTGCAAAGTTATGGCAAAATGCAGAAAACGCGTTTTCAGTCTGAGATAAGGTGGGTTCCGGAAAGCCAAACATAAAAATGTTGATAACATTGGAAAAACACTTCAGACAGCTTAGAATTGAATGCAACTACTAGAAAGTCACTTTCTGCTATAGTTGGAGGTGAAAATTTCATGTTCTGAAGGTTCCCTGCAAAGTTATGGTACAAAGAAAGAAACACGTTTTCAGCATGAGATAAGGTGGGTTCTGAACGCCAAATATAAAAATGTTGATAACTTTGGAAAAACATTTCAGACAGCTTAGATTTGATGTGCAACTACTAGAAAGACCCTTTCAGCTGTAGTGGGATGTGAAAATTTCATGTTCTGAAGCTTCCCTGCAAAGTCATGGTAGAATGCAGAAAACGCGTTTTCAGCCAGAGATAAGATGGGTTCCGGAACGCCAAACATGAAAATGTTTATAACTTTGGAAAAACACTTCAGACAGCTTAGATTTGATGTGCAACTACGAGAAAGACGCTTTCTGCTAAAGTGGGAGGTTAAAATTCCATGTTCTGAAGCTTCCCTGCAAAGTTATGGCACAAAGCAGGAAACGTGTTTTTAGCCTGAGATAAGGTGGTTTCCGGAACGCCAAACATAAAAGTGTTGATATCTTTGGAAAAACACTTCAGACAGCTTAGATTTGATGTGCAACTACCAGAAAGACCCTTTCTGTCATAGTGGGATGTGAAAATTTCATGTTCTGAAGCTTCCCTGCAAAGTTATGGCACAACGCAGAAAACGCGTTTTCAGCCTGAGATAAGGTGGGTTCCGGAACGCCAAACATAAAAATGTTGATAACATTGGAAAAATACTTCAGACAGCTTAGATTTGATGTGTAACTACTAGAAAGACCCTTTCTGCTAGAGTGGGAGGTTAAAATTTCATGTTCTGAAGCTTCCCAGCAGAGCTATGGCACAAAGCAGAAAACGCGTTTTCAGTCTGAGATAAGGTGGGTTCACCTTCACCTTCACACCTTCACCTTCTTCTGCCGCTTATCCGGGGTCGGGTCGCGGAGGCAGCATTCGGAGCAAGGAAGCCCAAACTTCCCGGTCCGCACAAACCTCCTCCAGCTCCTCCCGGGGGATCCCGAGGCGTTCCCAGGCCAGACCGGAGACATAATCTCTCCAGCGAGTCCTGGGTCTTCCCCGGGGTCTCCTCCCGGTAGGACATGCCCGGAACACCTCCCCAGGGAGGCGTCCAGGGGGCATCCGGATCAGATGCCCGAGCCACCCCAGCTGGTTCCTCTCGATGTGGAGGAGCAGCGGCTCCACCCCGAGCTCCTCCCGGATGACCGAGCTCCTCACCCTATCTCTAAGGGTGCGCCCAGCCACCCTGCGGAGGAAACTCATCTCAGCCGCTTGTATCCGCGATCTCATCCTTTCGGTCACTACCCAAAGCTCGTGACCATAGGTGAGGGTGGGAACGTAGATCGATCGGTAAATCGAGAGCTTCGTCTTGTGACTCAGCTCTCTCTTCACCACGACGGTCCGATACAGCGACCGCATCACTGCCGCCGCTGCACCAACCCGTCTATCAATCTCACGCTCCCTTTTTCCCTCACTCGAGAACAAGACCCCGAGATACTTAAACTCCGCCACTTGAGGCAAGACCTCTCCACCAACCTGGAGAGAGCAAACCACCGTGTTCCGGTCGAGAACCATGGCCTCAGACTTGGAGGTGCTGATCCTCATCCCGGCCGCTTCACACTCGGCTGCAAACCGACCCAGCGCATGCTGAAGGTCCCGGTCCGATGAGGCCAGCAGAACAACATCGTCCGCAAATAGCAGAGATGAAATTCTGTGGTTCCCGAACCGGATCCCCTCCGCCCCCTGGCTACGCCTAGAAATTCTGTCCATAAAAGTGATGAACAGAACCGGTGACAAAGGGCAGCCCTGGCGGAGACCAACATGCACCGGGAACAGGTCTGATTTCCTGCCGGCAATGCGAACCATGCTCCTGCTCCGGTCATACAAGGAGCGGACAGCCAAACATAGAAATGTTGATAAAATTGGAAAATCACTTCAGACAGCTTAGATTTGATATGCAACTACTACAAAGTCACTTTCTGCTATAGTCGGAGTTGAAAATTTCATGTTCTGAAGCTTCCCAGCAAAGTTATGGCACAACGCAGAATACGCGTTTTCAGCCTGAGAAAAGGAGGGTTCCGGAACGCCAAACATAAAAATGTTGATAACTTTGGAAAAACACTTCAGACAGCTTAGATTTGATGTGCAACTACAAGAAAGACCCTGTCTGTTATAGTGGGAGTTGAAAATTTCATGTTTCGATGCTTCCCTGCAAAGTTAAGGAACAATGCAGAAAACGCGTTTTCAGCCTGAGATAAGGTGGGTACCGGAATTCCAAACATAAAAGTGTTGATAACTTTGGAAAAACACTTCAGACAGCTTAGATTTGATGTGCAACTAATAGAAAGACCCTTTCTGCTATAGTGGGAGGTGAAAATTTCATGTTCTGAAGCTTCCCTGAATAGTTATGGCACAATGCACAAAAACGCTCTTCAGACTGAGATAAGGTGGGTTTCGGAACGCCAAACATAAAAGTGTTGATAACTTTCGACAAACACTTCAGACAGCTTAGATTTGATGTGCAACTACTAGAAAGACCTTTTCTGCTATAGTGGGAGGTTAAAATTTCATGTTCTGAAGCTTCCCTGAAAAGTTATGGCACAATGCACAAAAACGCTTTTCAGCCTGAGATAAGGTGGGTTTCGGAACGCCAAACATAAAAGTGTTAATAACTTTGGAAAAAAAACTTCAGACAGTTTAGATTTGATGTGCACCTACTAGAAAGACCCTTTCTGCTATAGTGGGAGGTTAAAATTTCATGTTCTGAAGCTTCCCTGAAAAGTTATGGCACAATGCGTAAAAACGCTTTTCAGCCTGAGATAAGGTGGGTTTCGGAACGCCAAACATAAAAGTGTTGATAACTTTGGAAAAACACTTCAGACAGTTTAGATTTGATGTGCAACTACTAGAAAGACCCTTTCTGCTATAGTGGGAGGTTAAAATTTCATGTTCTGAAGCTTCCCTGAAAAGTTATGGCACAATGCACAAAAACGCTTTTCAGCCTGAGATAAGGTGGGTTTCGGAACGCCAAACATAAAAGTGTTAATAACTTTGGAAAAACACTTCAGACAGTTTAGATTTGATGTGCAACTACTAGAAAGACCCTTTCTGCTATAGTGGGACGTTAAAATTTCATGTTCTGAAGCTTCCCTGAAAAGTTATGGCACAATGCACAAAAACGCTTTTCAGCCTGAGATAAGGTGGGTTTCGGAACGCCAAACATAAAAGTGTTGATAACTTTCGAAAAACACTTCAGACAGCTTAGATTTGATGTGCACCTACTAGAAAGACCCTTTCTGCTATAGTGGGAGGTTAAAATTTCATGTTCTGAAGCTTCCCTGAAAAGTTATGGCACAATGCTTAAAAACGCTTTTCAGCCTGAGATAAGGTGGGTTTCGGAACGCCAAACATAAAAGTGTTGATAACTTTGGAAAAACACTTCAGACAGTTTAGATTTGATGTGCAACTACTAGAAAGACCCTTTCTGCTATAGTGGGAGGTTAAAATTTCATGTTCTGAAGCTTCCCTGAAAAGTTATGGCACAATGCGTAAAAACGCTTTTCAGCCTGAGATAAGGTGGGTTTCGGAACGCCAAACATAAAAGTGTTGATAACTTTCGAAAAACACTTCAGACAGCTTAGATTTGATGTGCACCTACTAGAAAGACCCTTTCTGCTATAGTGGGAGGTTAAAATTTCATGTTCTGAAGCTTCCCTGAAAAGTTATGGCACAATGCACAAAAACGCTTTTCAGCCTGAGATAAGGTGGGTTTCGGAACGCCAAACATAAAAGTGTTAATAACTTTGGAAAAAAAACTTCAGACAGTTTAGATTTGATGTGCACCTACTAGAAAGACCCTTTCTGCTATAGTGGGAGGTTAAAATTTCATGTTCTGAAGCTTCCCTGAAAAGTTATGGCACAATGCGTAAAAACGCTTTTCAGCCTGAGATAAGGTGGGTTTCGGAACGCCAAACATAAAAGTGTTGATAACTTTGGAAAAACACTTCAGACAGTTTAGATTTGATGTGCAACTACTAGAAAGACCCTTTCTGCTATAGTGGGAGGTTAAAATTTCATGTTCTGAAGCTTCCCTGAAAAGTTATGGCACAATGCACAAAAACGCTTTTCAGCCTGAGATAAGGTGGGTTTCGGAACGCCAAACATAAAAGTGTTAATAACTTTGGAAAAACACTTCAGACAGTTTAGATTTGATGTGCAACTACTAGAAAGACCCTTTCTGCTATAGTGGGACGTTAAAATTTCATGTTCTGAAGCTTCCCTGAAAAGTTATGGCACAATGCACAAAAACGCTTTTCAGCCTGAGATAAGGTGGGTTTCGGAACGCCAAACATAAAAGTGTTGATAACTTTCGAAAAACACTTCAGACAGCTTAGATTTGATGTGCACCTACTAGAAAGACCCTTTCTGCTATAGTGGGAGGTTAAAATTTCATGTTCTGAAGCTTCCCTGAAAAGTTATGGCACAATGCTTAAAAACGCTTTTCAGCCTGAGATAAGGTGGGTTTCGGAACGCCAAACATAAAAGTGTTGATAACTTTGGAAAAACACTTCAGACAGTTTAGATTTGATGTGCAACTACTAGAAAGACCCTTTCTGCTATAGTGGGAGGTTAAAATTTCATGTTCTGAAGCTTCCCTGAAAAGTTATGGCACAATGCGTAAAAACGCTTTTCAGCCTGAGATAAGGTGGGTTTCGGAACGCCAAACATAAAAGTGTTGATAACTTTCGAAAAACACTTCAGACAGCTTAGATTTGATGTGCACCTACTAGAAAGACCCTTTCTGCTATAGTGGGAGGTTAAAATTTCATGTTCTGAAGCTTCCCTGAAAAGTTATGGCACAATGCGTAAAAAAGCTTTTCAGCCTGAGATAAGGTGGGTTTCGGAACGCCAAACATAAAAGTGTTGATAACTTTGGAAAAACACTTCAGACAGTTTAGATCTGATGTGCAACTACTAGAAAGACCCTTTCTGCTATAGTGGGAGGTTAAAATTTCATGTTCTGAAGCTTCCCTGAAAAGTTATGGCACAATGCACAAAAACGCTTTTCAGCCTGAGATAAGGTGGGTTTCGGAACGCCAAACATAAAAGTGTTGATAACTTTGGAAAAACACTTCAGACAGTTTAGATTTGATGTGCAACTACTAGAAAGACCCTTTCTGCTATAGTGGGAGGTTAAAATTTCATGTTCTGAAGCTTCCCTGAAAAGTTATGGCACAATGCGTAAAAACGCTTTTCAGCCTGAGATAAGGTGGGTTTCGGAACGCCAAACATAAAAGTGTTGATAACTTTGGAAAAACACTTCAGACAGTTTAGATCTGATGTGCAACTACGAGAAAGACCCTTTCTGCTATAGTGGGAGGTTAAAATTTCATGTTCTGAAGCTTCCCTGAAAAGTTATGGCACAATGCACAAAAACGCTTTTCAGCCTGAGATAAGGTGGGTTTCGGAACGCCAAACATAAAAGTGTTGATAACTTTTGAAAAACACTTCAGACAGCTTAGATTTGATGTGCACCTACTAGAAAGACCCTTTCTGCTATAGTGGGAGGTTAAAATTTCATGTTCTGAAGCTTCCCTGAAAAGTTATGGCACAATGCACAAAAACGCTTTTCAGCCTGAGATAAGGTGGGTTTCGGAACGCCAAACATAAAAGTGTTAATAACTTTGGAAAGACACTTCAGACAGTTTAGATTTGATGTGCAACTACTAGAAAGACCCTTTCTGCTATAGTGGAAGGTTAAAATTTCATGTTCTGAAGCTTCCCTGAAAAGTTATGGCACAATGCACAAAAACGCTTTTCAGCCTGAGATAAGGTGGGTTTCGGAACGCCAAACATAAAAGTGTTGATAACTTTCGAAAAACACTTCAGACAGCTTAGATTTGATGTGCACCTACTAGAAAGACCCTTTCTGCTATAGTAGGAGGTTAAAATTTCATGTTCTGAAGCTTCCCTGAAAAGTTATGGCACAATGCGTAAAAACGCTTTTCAGCCTGAGATAAGGTGGGTTTCGGAACGCCAAACATAAAAGTGTTGATAACTTTGGAAAAACACTTCAGACAGTTTAGATTTGATGTGCAACTACTAGAAAGACCGTTTCTGCTATAGTGGGAGGTTAAAATTTCATGATCTGAAGCTTCCCTGAAAAGTTATGGCACAATGCGTAAAAACGCTTTTCAGCCTGAGATAAGGTGGGTTTCGGAACGCCAAACATAAAAGTGTTGATAACTTTGGAAAAACACTTCAGACAGCTTAGATTTGATGTGCAACTACTAGAAAGACCCTTTCTGCTATAGTGGGAGGTTAAAATTTCATGTTCTGAAGCTTCCCTGAAAAGTTATGGCACAATGCACAAAAACGCTTTTCAGCCTGAGATAAGGTGGGTTTCGGAACGCCAAACATAAAAGTGTTAATAACTTTGGAAAAACACTTCAGACAGTTTAGATTTGATGTGCAACTACTAGAAAGACCCTTTCTGCTATAGTGGGAGGTTAAAATTTCATGTTCTGAAGCTTCCCTGAAAAGTTATGGCACAATGCACAAAAACGCTTTTCAGCCTGAGATAAGGTGGGTTTCGGAACGCCAAACATAAAAGTGTTGATAACTTTCGAAAAACACTTCAGACAGCTTAGATTTGATGTGCACCTACTAGAAAGACCCTTTCTGCTATAGTGGGAGGTTAAAATTTCATGTTCTGAAGCTTCCCTGAAAAGTTATGGCACAATGCACAAAAACGCTTTTCAGCCTGAGATAAGGTGGGTTTCGGAACGCCAAACATAAAAGTGTTAATAACTTTGGAAAGACACTTCAGACAGTTTAGATTTGATGTGCAACTACTAGAAAGACCCTTTCTGCTATAGTGGAAGGTTAAAATTTCATGTTCTGAAGCTTCCCTGAAAAGTTATGGCACAATGCACAAAAACGCTTTTCAGCCTGAGATAAGGTGGGTTTCGGAACGCCAAACATAAAAGTGTTGATAACTTTCGAAAAACACTTCAGACAGCTTAGATTTGATGTGCACCTACTAGAAAGACCCTTTCTGCTATAGTGGGAGGTTAAAATTTCATGTTCTGAAGCTTCCCTGAAAAGTTATGGCACAATGCGTAAAAACGCTTTTCAGCCTGAGATAAGGTGGGTTTCGGAACGCCAAACATAAAAGTGTTGATAACTTTGGAAAAACACTTCAGACAGCTTAGATCTGATGTGCAACTACGAGAAAGACCCTTTCTGCTATAGTGGGAGGTTAAAATTTCATGTTCTGAAGCTTCCCTGAAAAGTTATGGCACAATGCACAAAAACGCTTTTCTGCCTGAGATAAGGTGGGTTTCGGAACGCCAAACATAAAAGTGTTGATAACTTTTGAAAAACACTTCAGACAGCTTAGATTTGATGTGCACCTACTAGAAAGACCCTTTCTGCTATAGTGGGAGGTTAAAATTTCATGTTCTGAAGCTTCCCTGAAAAGTTATGGCACAATGCACAAAAACGCTTTTCAGCCTGAGATAAGGTGGGTTTCGGAACGCCAAACATAAAAGTGTTAATAACTTTGGAAAGACACTTCAGACAGTTTAGATTTGATGTGCAACTACTAGAAAGACCCTTTCTGCTATAGTGGAAGGTTAAAATTTCATGTTCTGAAGCTTCCCTGAAAAGTTATGGCACAATGCACAAAAACGCTTTTCAGCCTGAGATAAGGTGGGTTTCGGAACGCCAAACATAAAAGTGTTGATAACTTTCGAAAAACACTTCAGACAGCTTAGATTTGATGTGCACCTACTAGAAAGACCCTTTCTGCTATAGTGGGAGGTTAAAATTTCATGTTCTGAAGCTTCCCTGAAAAGTTATGGCACAATGCGTAAAAACGCTTTTCAGCCTGAGATAAGGTGGGTTTCGGAACGCCAAACATAAAAGTGTTGATAACTTTGGAAAAACACTTCAGACAGTTTAGATTTGATGTGCAACTACTAGAAAGACCGTTTCTGCTATAGTGGGAGGTTAAAATTTCATGATCTGAAGCTTCCCTGAAAAGTTATGGCACAATGCGTAAAAACGCTTTTCAGCCTGAGATAAGGTGGGTTTCGGAACGCCAAACATAAAAGTGTTGATAACTTTGGAAAAACACTTCAGACAGCTTAGATTTGATGTGCAACTACTAGAAAGACCCTTTCTGCTATAGTGGGAGGTTAAAATTTCATGTTCTGAAGCTTCCCTGAAAAGTTATGGCACAATGCACAAAAACGCTTTTCAGCCTGAGATAAGGTGGGTTTCGGAACGCCAAACATAAAAGTGTTAATAACTTTGGAAAAACACTTCAGACAGTTTAGATTTGATGTGCAACTACTAGAAAGACCCTTTCTGCTATAGTGGGAGGTTAAAATTTCATGTTCTGAAGCTTCCCTGAAAAGTTATGGCACAATGCACAAAAACGCTTTTCAGCCTGAGATAAGGTGGGTTTCGGAACGCCAAACATAAAAGTGTTGATAACTTTGGAAAAACACTTCAGACAGTTTAGATTTGATGTGCAACTACTAGAAAGACCGTTTCTGCTATAGTGGGAGGTTAAAATTTCATGTTCTGAAGCTTCCCTGAAAAGTTATGGCACAATGCACAAAAACGCTTTTCAGCCTGAGATAAGGTGGGTTTCGGAACGCCAAACATAAAAGTGTTAATAACTTTGGAAAGACACTTCAGACAGTTTAGATTTGATGTGCAACTACTAGAAAGACCCTTTCTGCTATAGTGGAAGGTTAAAATTTCATGTTCTGAAGCTTCCCTGAAAAGTTATGGCACAATGCACAAAAACGCTTTTCAGCCTGAGATAAGGTGGGTTTCGGAACGCCAAACATAAAAGTGTTGATAACTTTGGAAAAACACTTCAGACAGTTTAGATTTGATGTGCAACTACTAGAAAGACCGTTTCTGCTATAGTGGGAGGTTAAAATTTCATGATCTGAAGCTTCCCTGAAAAGTTATGGCACAATGCGTAAAAACGCTTTTCAGCCTGAGATAAGGTGGGTTTCGGAACGCCAAACATAAAAGTGTTGATAACTTTGGAAAAACACTTCAGACAGCTTAGATTTGATGTGCAACTACTAGAAAGACCCTTTCTGCTATAGTGGGAGGTTAAAATTTCATGTTCTGAAGCTTCCCTGAAAAGTTATGGCACAATGCGTAAAAACGCTTTTCAGCCTGAGATAAGGTGGGTTTCGGAACGCCAAACATAAAAGTGTTGATAACTTTGGAAAAACAATTCAGACAGCTTAGATTTGATGTGCACCTACTAGAAAGACCCTTTCTGCTATAGTGGGAGGTTAAAATTTCATGTTCTGAAGCTTCCCTGAAAAGTTATGGCACAATGCACAAAAACGCTTTTCAGCCTGAGATAAGGTGGGTTTCGGAACGCCAAACATAAAAGTGTTGATAACTTTCGAAAAACACCTCAGACAGCTTAGATTTGATGTGCACCTACTAGAAAGACCCTTTCTGCTATAGTGGGAGGTTAAAATTTCATGTTCTGAAGCTTCCCTGAAAAGTTATGGCACAATGCGTAAAAACGCTTTTCAGCCTGAGATAAGGTGGGTTTCGGAACGCCAAACATAAAAGTGTTGATAACTTTGGAAAAACACTTCAGACAGTTTAGATTTGATGTGCAACTACTAGAAAGACCGTTTCTGCTATAGTGGGAGGTTAAAATTAATGTTCTGAAGCTTCCCTGAAAAGTTATGGCACAATGCGTAAAAACGCTTTTCAGCCTGAGATAAGGTGGGTTTCGGAACGCCAAACACAAAAGTGTTGATAACTTTGGAAAAACACTTCAGACAGCTTAGATTTGATGTGCAACTACTAGAAAGACCCTTTCTGCTATAGTGGGAGGTTAAAATTTCATGTTCTGAAGCTTCCCTGAAAAGTTATGGCACAATGCACAAAAACGCTTTTCAGCCTGAGATAAGGTGGGTTTCGGAACGCCAAACATAAAAGTGTTGATAACTTTCGAAAAACACCTCAGACAGCTTAGATTTGATGTGCACCTACTAGAAAGACCCTTTCTGCTATAGTGGGAGGTTAAAATTTCATGTTCTGAAGCTTCCCTGAAAAGTTATGGCACAATGCGTAAAAACGCTTTTCAGCCTGAGATAAGGTGGGTTTCGGAACGCCAAACACAAAAGTGTTGATAACTTTGGAAAAACACTTCAGACAGCTTAGATTTGATGTGCAACTACTAGAAAGACCCTTTCTGCTATAGTGGGAGGTTAAAATTTCATGTTCTGAAGCTTCCCTGAAAAGTTATGGCACAATGCACAAAAACGCTTTTCAGCCTGAGATAAGGTGGGTTTCGGAACGCCAAACATAAAAGTGTTGATAACTTTCGAAAAACACCTCAGACAGCTTAGATTTGATGTGCACCTACTAGAAAGACCCTTTCTGCTATAGTGGGAGGTTAAAATTTCATGTTCTGAAGCTTCCCTGAAAAGTTATGGCACAATGCGTAAAAACGCTTTTCAGCCTGAGATAAGGTGGGTTTCGGAACGCCAAACATAAAAGTGTTGATAACTTTGAAAAAACACTTCAGACAGCTTAGATTTGATGTGCAACTACTAGAAAGACCCTTTCTGCTATAGTGGGAGGTTAAAATTTCATGTTCTGAAGCTTCCCTGAAAAGTTATGGCACAATGCACAAAAACGCTTTTCAGCCTGAGATAAGGTGGGTTTCGGAACGCCAAACATAAAAGTGTTGATAACTTTCGAAAAACACCTCAGACAGCTTAGATTTGATGTGCACCTACTAGAAAGACCCTTTCTGCTATAGTGGGAGGTTAAAATTTCATGTTCTGAAGCTTCCCTGAAAAGTTATGGCACAATGCGTAAAAACGCTTTTCAGCCTGAGACAAGGTGGGTTTAGGAACGCCAAACATAAAAGTGTTGATAACTTTGGAAAAACACTTCAGACAGTTTAGATTTGATGTGCAACTACTAGAAAGACCCTTTCTGCTATAGTGGGAGGTTAAAATTTCATGTTCTGAAGCTTCCCTGAAAAGTTATGGCACAATGCACAAAAACGCTTTTCAGCCTGAGATAAGGTGGGTTTCGGAACGCCAAACATAAAAGTGTTGATAACTTTCGAAAAACACTTCAGACAGCTTAGATTTGATGTGCACCTACTAGAAAGACCCTTTCTGCTATAGTGGGAGGTTAAAATTTCATGTTCTGAAGTTTCCCTGAAAAGTTATGGCACAATGCGTAAAAACGCTTTTCAGCCTGAGATAAGGTGGGTTTCGGAACGCCAAACATAAAAGTGTTGATAACTTTGGAAAAACACTTCAGACAGTTTAGATTTGATGTGCAACTACTAGAAAGACCCTTTCTGCTATAGTGGGAGGTTAAAATTTCATGTTCTGAAGCTTCCCTGAAAAGTTATGGCACAATGCACAAAAACGCTTTTCAGCCTGAGATAAGGTGGGTTTCGGAACGCCAAACATAAAAGTGTTAATAACTTTGGAAAAACACTTCAGACAGTTTAGATTTGATGTGCAACTACTAGAAAGACCGTTTCTGCTATAGTGGGAGGTTAAAATTTCATGTTCTGAAGCTTCCCTGAAAAGTTATGGCACAATGCACAAAAACGCTTTTCAGCCTGAGATAAGGTGGGTTTCGGAACGCCAAACATAAAAGTGTTGATAACTTTTGAAAAACACTGCAGACAGCTTAGATTTGATGTGCAACTACTAGAAAGACCCTTTCTGCTATAGTGGGAGGTTAAAATTTCATGTTCTGAAGCTTCCCTGAAAAGTTATGGCACAATGCACAAAAACGCTTTTCAGCCTGAGATAAGGTGGGTTTCGGAACGCCAAGCACAAAAGTGTTGATAACTTTGGAAAAACACTTCAGACAGCTTAGATTTGATGTGCACCTACTAGAAAGTCCCTTTCTGCTATAGTGGGAGGTTAAAATTTCATGTTCTGAAGCTTCCCTGAAAAGTTATGGCACAATGCGTAAAAACGCTTTTCAGCCTGAGATAAGGTGGGTTTCGGAACGCCAAACATAAAAGTGTTGATAACTTTGGAAAAACACTTCAGACAGTTTAGATTTGATGTGCAACTACTAGAAAGACCGTTTCTGCTATAGTGGGAGGTTAAAATTTCATGATCTGAAGCTTCCCTGAAAAGTTATGGCACAATGCGTAAAAACGCTTTTCAGCCTGAGATAAGGTGGGTTTCGGAACGCCAAACATAAAAGTGTTGATAACTTTGGAAAAACACTTCAGACAGCTTAGATTTGATGTGCAACTACTAGAAAGACCCTTTCTGCTATAGTGGGAGGTTAAAATTTCATGTTCTGAAGCTTCCCTGAAAAGTTATGGCACAATGCACAAAAACGCTTTTCAGCCTGAGATAAGGTGGGTTTCGGAACGCCAAACATAAAAGTGTTGATAACTTTGGAAAAACACTTCAGACAGTTTAGATTTGATGTGCAACTACTAGAAAGACCCTTTCTGCTATAGTGGGAGGTTAAAATTTCATGTTCTGAAGCTTCCCTGAAAAGTTATGGCACAATGCGTAAAAACGCTTTTCAGCCTGAGATAAAGTGGGTTTCGGAAGGCCAAACATAAAAGTGTTGATAACTTTGGAAAAACACTTCAGACAGTTTAGATCTGATGTGCAACTACGAGAAAGACCCTTTCTGCTATAGTGGGAGGTTAAAATTTCATGTTCTGAAGCTTCCCTGAAAAGTTATGGCACAATGCACAAAAACGCTTTTCAGCCTGAGATAAGGTGGGTTTCGGAACGCCAAACATAAAAGTGTTAATAACTTTGGAAAGACACTTCAGACAGTTTAGATTTGATGTGCAACTACTAGAAAGACCCTTTCTGCTATAGTGGAAGGTTAAAATTTCATGTTCTGAAGCTTCCCTGAAAAGTTATGGCACAATGCACAAAAACGCTTTTCAGCCTGAGATAAGGTGGGTTTCGGAACGCCAAACATAAAAGTGTTGATAACTTTCGAAAAACACTTCAGACAGCTTAGATTTGATGTGCACCTACTAGAAAGACCCTTTCTGCTATAGTGGGAGGTTAAAATTTCATGTTCTGAAGCTTCCCTGAAAAGTTATGGCACAATGCGTAAAAACGCTTTTCAGCCAGAGATAAGGTGGGTTTCGGAACGCCAAACATAAAAGTGTTGATAACTTTGGAAAAACACTTCAGACAGTTTAGATTTGATGTGCAACTACTAGAAAGACCGTTTCTGCTATAGTGGGAGGTTAAAATTTCATGATCTGAAGCTTCCCTGAAAAGTTATGGCACAATGCGTAAAAACGCTTTTCAGCCTGAGATAAGGTGGGTTTCGGAACGCCAAACATAAAAGTGTTGATAACTTTGGAAAAACACTTCAGACAGCTTAGATTTGATGTGCAACTACTAGAAAGACCCTTTCTGCTATAGTGGGAGGTTAAAATTTCATGTTCTGAAGCTTCCCTGAAAAGTTATGGCACAATGCACAAAAACGCTTTTCAGCCTGAGATAAGGTGGGTTTCGGAACGCCAAACATAAAAGTGTTGATAACTTTCGAAAAACACCTCAGACAGCTTAGATTTGATGTGCACCTACTAGAAAGACCCTTTCTGCTATAGTGGGAGGTTAAAATTTCATGTTCTGAAGCTTCCCTGAAAAGTTATGGCACAATGCGTAAAAACGCTTTTCAGCCTGAGATAAGGTGGGTTTCGGAACGCCAAACATAAAAGTGTTGATAACTTTGGAAAAACACTTCAGACAGCTTAGATTTGATGTGCAACTACTAGAAAGACCCTTTCTGCTATAGTGGGAGGTTAAAATTTCATGTTCTGAAGCTTCCCTGAAAAGTTATGGCACAATGCACAAAAACGCTTTTCAGCCTGAGATAAGGTGGGTTTCGGAACGCCAAACATAAAAGTGTTGATAACTTTCGAAAAACACCTCAGACAGCTTAGATTTGATGTGCACCTACTAGAAAGACCCTTTCTGCTATAGTGGGAGGTTAAAATTTCATGTTCTGAAGCTTCCCTGAAAAGTTATGGCACAATGCGTAAAAACGCTTTTCAGCCTGAGATAAGGTGGGTTTCGGAACGCCAAACATAAAAGTGTTGATAACTTTGGAAAAACACTTCAGACAGTTTAGATTTGATGTGCAACTACTAGAAAGACCGTTTCTGCTATAGTGGGAGGTTAAAATTAATGTTCTGAAGCTTCCCTGAAAAGTTATGGCACAATGCGTAAAAACGCTTTTCAGCCTGAGATAAGGTGGGTTTCGGAACGCCAAACACAAAAGTGTTGATAACTTTGGAAAAACACTTCAGACAGCTTAGATTTGATGTGCAACTACTAGAAAGACCCTTTCTGCTATAGTGGGAGGTTAAAATTTCATGTTCTGAAGCTTCCCTGAAAAGTTATGGCACAATGCACAAAAACGCTTTTCAGCCTGAGATAAGGTGGGTTTCGGAACGCCAAACATAAAAGTGTTGATGACTTTCGAAAAACACCTCAGACAGCTTAGATTTGATGTGCACCTACTAGAAAGACCCTTTCTGCTATAGTGGGAGGTTAAAATTTCATGTTCTGAAGCTTCCCTGAAAAGTTATGGCACAATGCGTAAAAACGCTTTTCAGCCTGAGATAAGGTGGGTTTCGGAACGCCAAACATAAAAGTGTTGATAACTTTGGAAAAACACTTCAGACAGCTTAGATTTGATGTGCAACTACTAGAAAGACCCTTTCTGCTATAGTGGGAGGTTAAAATTTCATGTTCTGAAGCTTCCCTGAAAAGTTATGGCACAATGCACAAAAACGCTTTTCAGCCTGAGATAAGGTGGGATTCGGAACGCCAAACATAAAAGTGTTGATAACTTTCGAAAAACACCTCAGACAGCTTAGATTTGATGTGCACCTACTAGAAAGACCCTTTCTGCTATAGTGGGAGGTTAAAATTTCATGTTCTGAAGCTTCCCTGAAAAGTTATGGCACAATGCGTAAAAACGCTTTTCAGCCTGAGACAAGGTGGGTTTAGGAACGCCAAACATAAAAGTGTTGATAACTTTGGAAAAACACTTCAGACAGTTTAGATTTGATGTGCAACTACTAGAAAGACCCTTTCTGCTATAGTGGGAGGTTAAAATTTCATGTTCTGAAGCTTCCCTGAAAAGTTATGGCACAATGCACAAAAACGCTTTTCAGCCTGAGATAAGGTGGGTTTCGGAACGCCAAACATAAAAGTGTTGATAACTTTCGAAAAACACTTCAGACAGCTTAGATTTGATGTGCACCTACTAGAAAGACCCTTTCTGCTATAGTGGGAGGTTAAAATTTCATGTTCTGAAGTTTCCCTGAAAAGTTATGGCACAATGTGTAAAAACGCTTTTCAGCCTGAGATAAGGTGGGTTTCGGAACGCCAAACATAAAAGTGTTGATAACTTTGGAAAAACACTTCAGACAGTTTAGATTTGATGTGCAACTACTAGAAAGACCCTTTCTGCTATAGTGGGAGGTTAAAATTTCATGTTCTGAAGCTTCCCTGAAAAGTTATGGCACAATGCACAAAAACGCTTTTCAGCCTGAGATAAGGTGGGTTTCGGAACGCCAAACATAAAAGTGTTAATAACTTTGGAAAAACACTTCAGACAGTTTAGATTTGATGTGCAACTACTAGAAAGACCGTTTCTGCTATAGTGGGAGGTTAAAATTTCATGTTCTGAAGCTTCCCTGAAAAGTTATGGCACAATGCACAAAAACGCTTTTCAGCCTGAGATAAGGTGGGTTTCGGAACGCCAAACGTAAAAGTGTTGATAACTTTGGAAAAACACTTCAGACAGTTTAGATTTGATGTGCAACTACTAGAAAGACCCTTTCTGCTATAGTGGGAGGTTAAAATTTCATGTTCTGAAGCTTCCCTGAAAAGTTATGGCACAATGCGTAAAAACGCTTTTCAGCCTGAGATAAAGTGGGTTTCGGAAGGCCAAACATAAAAGTGTTGATAACTTTGGAAAAACACTTCAGACAGTTTAGATCTGATGTGCAACTACGAGAAAGACCCTTTCTGCTATAGTGGGAGGTTAAAATTTCATGTTCTGAAGCTTCCCTGAAAAGTTATGGCACAATGCACAAAAACGCTTTTCAGCCTGAGATAAGGTGGGTTTCGGAACGCCAAACATAAAAGTGTTAATAACTTTGGAAAGACACTTCAGACAGTTTAGATTTGATGTGCAACTACTAGAAAGACCCTTTCTGCTATAGTGGAAGGTTAAAATTTCATGTTCTGAAGCTTCCCTGAAAAGTTATGGCACAATGCACAAAAACGCTTTTCAGCCTGAGATAAGGTGGGTTTCGGAACGCCAAACATAAAAGTGTTGATAACTTTCGAAAAACACCTCAGACAGCTTAGATTTGATGTGCACCTACTAGAAAGACCCTTTCTGCTATAGTGGGAGGTTAAAATTTCATGTTCTGAAGCTTCCCTGAAAAGTTATGGCACAATGCACAAAAACGCTTTTCAGCCTGAGATAAGGTGGGTTTCGGAACGCCAAACATAAAAGTGTTGATAACTTTCGAAAAACACCTCAGACAGCTTAGATTTGATGTGCACCTACTAGAAAGACCCTTTCTGCTATAGTGGGAGGTTACAATTTCATGTTCTGAAGCTTCCCTGAAAAGTTATGGCACAATGCGTAAAAACGCTTTTCAGCCTGAGATAAGGTGGGTTTCGGAACGCCAAACATAAAAGTGTTGATAACTTTGGAAAAACACTTCAGACAGCTTAGATTTGATGTGCAACTACTAGAAAGACCCTTTCTGCTATAGTGGGAGGTTAAAATTTCATGTTCTGAAGCTTCCCTGAAAAGTTATGGCACAATGCACAAAAACGCTTTTCAGCCTGAGATAAGGTGGGTTTCGGAACGCCAAACATAAAAGTGTTGATAACTTTCGAAAAACACCTCAGACAGCTTAGATTTGATGTGCACCTACTAGAAAGACCCTTTCTGCTATAGTGGGAGGTTAAAATTTCATGTTCTGAAGCTTCCCTGAAAAGTTATGGCACAATGCGTAAAAACGCTTTTCAGCCTGAGATAAGGTGGGTTTCGGAACGCCAAACATAAAAGTGTTGATAACTTTGGAAAAACACTTCAGACAGTTTAGATTTGATGTGCAACTACTAGAAAGACCGTTTCTGCTATAGTGGGAGGTTAAAATTAATGTTCTGAAGCTTCCCTGAAAAGTTATGGCACAATGCGTAAAAACGCTTTTCAGCCTGAGATAAGGTGGGTTTCGGAACGCCAAACACAAAAGTGTTGATAACTTTGGAAAAACACTTCAGACAGCTTAGATTTGATGTGCAACTACTAGAAAGACCCTTTCTGCTATAGTGGGAGGTTAAAATTTCATGTTCTGAAGCTTCCCTGAAAAGTTATGGCACAATGCACAAAAACGCTTTTCAGCCTGAGATAAGGTGGGTTTCGGAACGCCAAACATAAAAGTGTTGATAACTTTCGAAAAACACCTCAGACAGCTTAGATTTGATGTGCACCTACTAGAAAGACCCTTTCTGCTATAGTGGGAGGTTAAAATTTCATGTTCTGAAGCTTCCCTGAAAAGTTATGGCACAATGCGTAAAAACGCATTTCAGCCTGAGATAAGGTGGGTTTCGGAACGCCAAACATAAAAGTGTTGATAACTTTGGAAAAACACTTCAGACAGCTTAGATTTGATGTGCAACTACTAGAAAGACCCTTTCTGCTATAGTGGGAGGTTAAAATTTCATGTTCTGAAGCTTCCCTGAAAAGTTATGGCACAATGCACAAAAACGCTTTTCAGCCTGAGATAAGGTGGGATTCGGAACGCCAAACATAAAAGTGTTGATAACTATCGAAAAACACCTCAGACAGCTTAGATTTGATGTGCACCTACTAGAAAGACCCTTTCTGCTATAGTGGGAGGTTAAAATTTCATGTTCTGAAGCTTCCCTGAAAAGTTATGGCACAATGCGTAAAAACGCTTTTCAGCCTGAGACAAGGTGGGTTTAGGAACGCCAAACATAAAAGTGTTGATAACTTTGGAAAAACACTTCAGACAGTTTAGATTTGATGTGCAACTACTAGAAAGACCCTTTCTGCTATAGTGGGAGGTTAAAATTTCATGTTCTGAAGCTTCCCTGAAAAGTTATGGCACAATGCACAAAAACGCTTTTCAGCCTGAGATAAGGTGGGTTTCGGAACGCCAAACATAAAAGTGTTGATAACTTTCGAAAAACACTTCAGACAGCTTAGATTTGATGTGCACCTACTAGAAAGACCCTTTCTGCTATAGTGGGAGGTTAAAATTTCATGTTCTGAAGTTTCCCTGAAAAGTTATGGCACAATGCACAAAAACGCTTTTCAGCCTGAGATAAGGTGGGTTTCGGAACGCCAAACATAAAAGTGTTGATAACTTTGGAAAAACACTTCAGACAGTTTAGATTTGATGTGCAACTACTAGAAAGACCCTTTCTGCTATAGTGGGAGGTTAAAATTTCATGTTCTGAAGCTTCCCTGAAAAGTTATGGCACAATGCACAAAAACGCTTTTCAGCCTGAGATAAGGTGGATTTCGGAACGCCAAACATAAAAGTGTTAATAACTTTGGAAAAACACTTCAGACAGTTTAGATTTGATGTGCAACTACTAGAAAGACCGTTTCTGCTATAGTGGGAGGTTAAAATTTCATGTTCTGAAGCTTCCCTGAAAAGTTATGGCACAATGCACAAAAACGCTTTTCAGCCTGAGATAAGGTGGGTTTCGGAACGCCAAACATAAAAGTGTTGATAACTTTTGAAAAACACTGCAGACAGCTTAGATTTGATGTGCAACTACTAGAAAGACCCTTTCTGCTATAGTGGGAGGTTAAAATTTCATGTTCTGAAGCTTCCCTGAAAAGTTATGGCACAATGCACAAAAACGCTTTTCAGCCTGAGATAAGGTGGGTTTCGGAACGCCAAGCACAAAAGTGTTGATAACTTTGGAAAAACACTTCATACAGCTTAGATTTGATGTGCACCTACTAGAAAGTCCCTTTCTGCTATAGTGGGAGGTTAAAATTTCATATTCTGAAGCTTCCCTGAAAAGTTATGGCACAATGCGTAAAAACGCTTTTCAGCCTGAGATAAGGTGGGTTTCGGAACGCCAAACATAAAAGTGTTGATAACTTTGGAAAAACACTTCAGACAGTTTAGATTTGATGTGCAACTACTAGAAAGACCCTTTCTGCTATAGTGGGAGGTTAAAATTTCATGTTCTGAAGCTTCCCTGAAAAGTTATGGCACAATGCACAAAAACGCTTTTCAGCCTGAGATAAGGTGGGTTTCGGAACGCCAAACATAAAAGTGTTAATAACTATGGAAAAACACTTCAGACAGTTTAGATTTGATGTGCAACTACTAGAAAGACCCTTTCTGCTATAGTGGGAGGTTAAAATTTCATGTTCTGAAGCTTCCCTGAAAAGTTATGGCACAATGCACAAAAACGCTTTTCAGCCTGAGATAAGGTGGGTTTCGGAACGCCAAACATAAAAGTGTTGATAACTTTTGAAAAACACTTCAGACAGCTTAGATTTGATGTGCAACTACTAGAAAGACCCTTTCTGCTATAGTGGGAGGTTAAAATTTCTTGTTCTGAAGCTTCCCTGAAAAGTTATGGCACAATGCACAAAAACGCTTTTCAGCCTGAGATAAGGTGGGTTTTGGAACGCCAAACACAAAAGTGTTGATAACTTTGGAAAAACACTTCAGACAGCTTAGATTTGATGTGCACCTACTAGAAAGTCCCTTTCTGCTATAGTGGGAGGTTAAAATTTCATGTTCTGAAGCTTCCCTGAAAAGTTATGGCACAATGCGTAAAAACGCTTTTCAGCCTGAGATAAGGTGGGTTTCGGAACGCCAAACATAAAAGTGTTGATAACTTTGGAAAAACACTTCAGACAGTTTAGATTTGATGTGCAACTACTAGAAAGACCCTTTCTGCTATAGTGGGAGGTTAAAATTTCATGTTCTGAAGCTTCCCTGAAAAGTTATGGCACAATGCACAAAAACGCTTTTCAGCCTGAGATAAGGTGGGTTTCGGAACGCCAAACATAAAAGTGTTAATAACTTTGGAAAAACACTTCAGACAGTTTAGATTTGATGTGCAACTACTAGAAAGACCCTTTCTGCTATAGTGGGAGGTTAAAATTTCATGTTCTGAAGCTTCCCTGAAAAGTTATGGCACAATGCACAAAAACGCTTTTCAGCCTGAGATAAGGTGGGTTTCGGAACGCCAAACATAAAAGTGTTGATAACTTTGGAAAAACACTTCAGAACGTTTAGATTTGATGTGCAACTACTAGAAAGACCCTTTCTGCTATAGTGGGAGGTTAAAATTTCATGTTCTGAAGCTTCCCTGAAAAGTTATGGCACAATGCGTAAAAACGCTTTTCAGCCTGAGATAAGGTGGGTTTCGGAACGCCAAACATAAAAGTGTTGATAACTTTGGAAAAACACTTCAGACAGCTTAGATTTGATGTGCAACTACTAGAAAGACCCTTTCTGCTATAGTGGGAGGTTAAAATTTCATGTTCTGAAGCTTCCCTGAAAAGTTATGGCACAATGCACAAAAACGCTTTTCAGCCTGAGATAAGGTGGGTTTCGGTACGCCAAACATAATAGTGTTGATAACTTTCGAAAAACACCTCAGACAGCTTAGATTTGATGTGCACCTACTAGAAAGACCCTTTCTGCTATAGTGGGAGGTTAAAATTTCATGTTCTGAAGCTTCCCTGAAAAGTTATGGCACAATGCGTAAAAACGCTTTTCAGCCTGAGATAAGGTGGGTTTCGGAACGCCAAACATAAAAGTGTTGATAACTTTGGAAAAACACTTCAGACAGCTTAGATTTGATGTGCAACTACTAGAAAGACCATTTCTGCTATAGTGGGAGGTTAAAATTTCATGTTCTGAAGCTTCCCTGAAAAGTTATGGCACAATGCACAAAAACGCTTTTCAGCCTGAGATAAGGTGGGTTTAGGAACGCCAAACATAAAAGTGTTGATAACTTTGGAAAAACACTTCAGACAGTTTAGATTTGATGTGCAACTACTAGAAAGACCCTTTCTGCTATAGTGGGAGGTTAAAATTTCATGTTCTGAAGCTTCCCTGAAAAGTTATGGCACAATGCACAAAAACGCTTTTCAGCCTGAGATAAGGTGGGTTTCGGAACGCCAAACATAAAAGTGTTAATAACTTTGGAAAAACACTTCAGACAGTTTAGATTTGATGTGCAACTACTAGAAAGACCCTTTCTGCTATAGTGGGAGGTTAAAATTTCATGTTCTGAAGCTTCCCTGAAAAGTTATGGCACAATGCACAAAAACGCTTTTCAGCCTGAGATAAGGTGGGTTTCGGAACGCCAAACATAAAAGTGTTGATAACTTTTGAAAAACACTTCAGACAGCTTAGATTTGATATGCAACTACTAGAAAGACCCTTTCTGCTATAGTGGGAGGTTAAAATTTCATGTTCTGAAGCTTCCCTGAAAAGTTATGGCACAATGCACAAAAACGCTTTTCAGCCTGAGATAAGTTGGGTTTCGGAACGTCAAACATAAAAGTGTTGATAACTTTCGAAAAACACTTCAGACAGCTTAGATTTGATGTGCAACGACTAGAAAGACCCTTTCTGCTATAGTGGGAGGTTAAAATTTCATGTTCTGAAGCTTCCCTGAAAAGTTATGGCACAATGCACAAAAACGCTTTTCAGCCTGAGATAAGGTGGGTTTCGGAACGCCAAACATAAAAGTGTTAATAACTTTGGAAAAACACTTCAGACAGTTTAGATTTGATGTGCAACTACTAGAAAGACCCTTTCTGCTATAGTGGGAGGTTAAAATTTCATGTTCTGAAGCTTCCCTGAAAAGTTATGGCACAATGCACAAAAACGCTTTTCAGCCTGAGATAAGGTGGGTTTCGGAACGCCAAACATAAAAGTGTTAATAACTTTGGAAAAACACTTCAGACAGTTTAGATTTGATGTGCAAATACTAGAAAGACCCTTTCTGCTATAGTGGGAGGTTAAAATTTCATGTTCTGAAGCTTCCCTGAAAAGTTATGGCACAATGCACAAAAACGCTTTTCAGCCTGAGATAAGGTGGGTTTCGGAACGCCAAACATAAAAGTGTTGATAACTTTCAAAAAACACTTCAGACAGCTTAGATTTGATGTGCACCTACTAGAAAGACCCTTTCTGCTATAGTGGGAGGTTAAAATTTCATGTTCTGAAGCTTCCCTGAAAAGTTATGGCACAATGCGTAAAAACGCTTTTCAGCCTGAGATAAGGTGGGTTTCGGAACGCCAAACATAAAAGTGTTGATAACTTTGGAAAAACACTTCAGACAGTTTAGATTTGATGTGCAACTACTAGAAAGACCCTTTCTGCTATAGTGGGAGGTTAAAATTTCATGTTCTGAAGCTTCCCTGAAAAGTTATGGCACAATGCACAAAAACGCTTTTCAGCCTGAGATAAGGTGGGTTTCGGAACGCCAAACATAAAAGTGTTAATAACTTTGGAAAAACACTTCAGACAGTTTAGATTTGATGTGCAACTACTAGAAAGACCCTTTCTGCTATAGTGGGAGGTTAAAATTTCATGTTCTGAAGCTTCCCTGAAAAGTTATGGCACAATGCACAAAAACGCTTTTCAGCCTGAGATAAGGTGGGTTTCGGAACGCCAAACATAAAAGTGTTGATAACTTTGGAAAAACACTTCAGACAGTTTAGATTTGATGTGCAACTACTAGAAAGACCCTTTCTGCTATAGTGGGAGGTTAAAATTTCATGTTCTGAAGCTTCCCTGAAAAGTTATGGCACAATGCACAAAAACGCTTTTCAGCCTGAGATAAGGTGGGTTTCGGAACGCCAAACATAAAAGTGTTGATAACTTTGGAAAAACACTTCAGACAGTTTAGATTTGATGTGCAACTACTAGAAAGACCCTTTCTGCTATAGTGGGAGGTTAAAATTTCATGTTCTGAAGCTTCCCTGAAAAGTTATGGCACAATGCACAAAAACGCTTTTCAGCCTGAGATAAGGTGGGTTTCGGAACGCCAAACATAAAAGTGTTGATAACTTTCGAAAAACACTTCAGACAGCTTAGATTTGATGTGCACCTACTAGAAAGACCCTTTCTGCTATAGTGGGAGGTTAAAATTTCATGTTCTGAAGCTTCCCTGAAAAGTTATGGCACAATGCGTAAAAACGCTTTTCAGCCTGAGATAAGGTGGGTTTCGGAACGCCAAACATAAAAGTGTTGATAACTTTGAAAAAACACTTCAGACAGTTTAGATTTGATGTGCAACTACTAGAAAGACCCTTTCTGCTATAGTGGGAGGTTAAAATTTCATGTTCTGAAGCTTCCCTGAAAAGTTATGGCACAATGCACAAAAACGCTTTTCAGCCTGAGATAAGGTGGGTTTCGGAACGCCAAACATAAAAGTGTTAATAACTTTGGAAAAACACTTCAGGCAGTTTAGATTTGATGTGCAACTACTAGAAAGACCCTTTCTGCTATAGTGGGAGGTTAAAATTTCATGTTCTGAAGCTTCCCTGAAAAGTTATGGCACAATGCACAAAAACGCTTTTCAGCCTGAGATAAGGTGGGTTTCGGAACGCCAAACATAAAAGTGTTGATAACTTTTGAAAAACACTTCAGACAGCTTAGATTTGATGTGCACCTTCTAGAAAGACCCTTTCTGCTATAGTGGGAGGTTAAAATTTCATGTTCTGAAGCTTCCCTGAAAAGTTATGGCACAATGCACAAAAACGCTTTTCAGCCTGAGATAAGGTGGGTTTCGGAACGCCAAACATAAAAGTGTTGATAACTTTGGAAAGACACTTCAGACAGTTTAGATTTGATGTGCAACTACTAGAAAGACCCTTTCTGCTATAGTGGAAGTTTAAAATTTCATGTTCTGAAGCTTCCCTGAAAAGTTATGGCACAATGCGTAAAAACGCTTTTCAGCCTGAGATAAGGTGGGTTTCGGAACGCCAAACATAAAAGTGTTGATAACTTTGGAAAAACACTTCAGACAGTTTAGATCTGATGTGCAACTACTAGAAAGACCCTTTCTGCTATAGTGGGAGGTTAAAATTTCATGTTCTGAAGCTTCCCTGAAAAGTTATGGCACACTGCACAAAAACGCTTTTCAGCCTGAGATAAGGTGGGTTTCGGAACGCCAAACATAAAAGTGTTGATAACTTTTGAAAAACACTTCAGACAGCTTAGATTTGATGTGCACCTACTAGAAAGACCCTTTCTGCTATAGTGGGAGGTTAAAATTTCATGTTCTGAAGCTTCCCTGAAAAGTTATGGCACAATGCACAAAAACGCTTTTCAGCCTGAGATAAGGTGGGTTTCGGAACGCCAAACATAAAAGTGTTAATAACTTTGGAAAGACACTTCAGACAGTTTAGATTTGATGTGCAACTACTAGAAAGACCCTTTCTGCTATAGTGGAAGGTTAAAATTTCATGTTCTGAAGCTTCCCTGAAAAGTTATGGCACAATGCACAAAAACGCTTTTCAGCCTGAGATAAGGTGGGTTTCGGAACGCCAAACATAAAAGTGTTGATAACTTTCGAAAAACACTTCAGACAGCTTAGATTTGATGTGCACCTACTAGAAAGACCCTTTCTGCTATAGTGGGAGGTTAAAATTTCATGTTCTGAAGCTTCCCTGAAAAGTTATGGCACAATGCGTAAAAACGCTTTTCAGCCTGAGATAAGGTGGGTTTCGGAACGCCAAACATAAAAGTGTTGATAACTTTGGAAAAACACTTCAGACAGTTTAGATTTGATGTGCAACTACTAGAAAGACCGTTTCTGCTATAGTGGGAGGTTAAAATTTCATGTTCTGAAGCTTCCCTGAAAAGTTGTGGCACAATGCGTAAAAACGCTTTTCAGCCTGAGATAAGGTGGGTTTCGGAACGCCAAACATAAAAGTGTTGATAACTTTGGAAAAACACTTCAGACAGTTTAGATTTGATGTGCAACTACTAGAAAGACCCTTTCTGCTATAGTGGGAGGTTAAAATTTCATGTTCTGAAGCTTCCCTGAAAAGTTATGGCACAATGCGTAAAAACGCTTTTCAGCCTGAGATAAGGTGGGTTTCGGAACGCCAAACATAAAAGTGTTAATAACTTTGGAAAAACACATCAGACAGTTTAGATTTGATGTGCAACTACTAGAAAGACCCTTTCTGCTATAGTGGGAGGTTAAAATTTCATGTTCTGAAGCTTCCCTGAAAAGTTATGGCACAATGCACAAAAACGCTTTTCAGCCTGAGATAAGGTGGGTTTCGGAACGCCAAACATAAAAGTGTTGATAACTTTCGAAAAACACTTCAGACAGCTTAGATTTGATGTGCACCTACTAGAAAGACCCTTTCTGCTATAGTGGGAGGTTAAAATTTCATGTTCGGAAGCTTCCCTGAAAAGTTATGGCACAATGCACAAAAACGCTTTTCAGCCTGAGATAAGGTGGGTTTCGGAACGCCAAACATAAAAGTGTTAATAACTTTGGAAAAAAACTTCAGACAGTTTAGATTTGATGTGCAACTACTAGAAAGACCCTTTCTGCTATAGTGGGAGGTTAAAATTTCATGTTCTGAAGCTTCCCTGAAAAGTTATGGCACAATGCACAAAAACGCTTTTCAGCCTGAGATAAGGTGGGTTTCGGAACGCCAAACATAAAAGTGTTAATAACTTTGGAAAAACTCTTCAGACAGTTTAGATTTGATGTGCAACTACTAGAAAGACCCTTTCTGCTATAGTGGGAGGTTAAAATTTCATGTTCTGAAGCTTCCCTGAAAAGTTATGGCACAATGCACAAAAACGCTTTTCAGCCTGAGATAAGGTGGGTTTCGGAACGCCAAACATAAAAGTGTTGATAACTTTCGAAAAACACTTCAGACAGCTTAGATTTGATGTGCAACTACTAGAAAGACCCTTTCTGCTATAGTGGGAGGTTAAAATTTCATGTTCTGAAGCTTCCCTGAAAAGTTATGGCACAATGCACAAAAACGCTTTTCAGCCTGAGATAAGTTGGGTTTCGGAACGCCAAACATAAAAGTGTTGATAACTTTCGAAAAACACTTCAGACAGCTTAGATTTGATGTGCAACGACTAGAAAGACCCTTTCTGCTATAGTGGGAGGTTAAAATTTCATGTTCTGAAGCTTCCCTGAAAAGTTATGGCACAATGCACAAAAACGCTTTTCAGCCTGAGATAAGGTGGGTTTCGGAACGCCAAACATAAAAGTGTTAATAACTTTGGAAAAACTCTTCAGACAGTTTAGATTTGATGTGCAACTACTAGAAAGACCCTTTCTGCTATAGTGGGAGGTTAAAATATCATGTTCTGAAGCTTCCCTGAAAAGTTATGGCACAATGCACAAAAACGCTTTTCAGCCTGAGATAAGGTGGGTTTCGGAACGCCAAACATAAAAGTGTTAATAACTTTGGAAAAACACTTCAGACAGTTTAGATTTGATGTGCAAATACTAGAAAGACCCTTTCTGCTATGGTGGGAGGTTAAAATTTCATGTTCTGAAGCTTCCCTGAAAAGTTATGGCACAATGCACAAAAACGCTTTTCAGCCTGAGATAAGGTGGGTTTCGGAACGCCAAACATAAAAGTGTTGATAACTTTCGAAAAACACTTCAGACAGCTTAGATTTGATGTGCACCTACTAGAAAGACCCTTTCTGCTATAGTGGGAGGTTAAAATTTCATGTTCTGAAGCTTCCCAGAAAAGTTATGGCACAATGCGTAAAAACGCTTTTCAGCCTGAGATAAGGTGGGTTTCGGAACGCCAAACATAAAAGTGTTGATAACTTTGGAAAAACACTTCAGACAGTTTAGATTTGATGTGCAACTACTAGAAAGACCCTTTCTGCTATAGTGGGAGGTCAAAATTTCATGTTCTGAAGCTTCCCTGAAAAGTTATGGCACAATGCACAAAAACGCTTTTCAGCCTGAGATAAGGTGGGTTTCGGAACGCCAAACATAAAAGTGTTAATAACTTTGGAAAAACACTTCAGACAGTTTAGATTTGATGTGCAACTACTAGAAAGACCCTTTCTGCTACAGTGGGAGGTTAAAATTTCATGTTCTGAAGCTTCCCTGAAAAGTTATGGCACAATGCACAAAAACGCTTTTCAGCCTGAGATAAGGTGGGTTTCGGAACGCCAAACATAAAAGTGTTGATAACTTTGGAAAAACACTTCAGACAGTTTAGATTTGATGTGCAACTACTAGAAAGACCCTTTCTGCTATAGTGGGAGGTTAAAATTTCATGTTCTGAAGCTTCCCTGAAAAGTTATGGCACAATGCACAAAAACGCTTTTCAGCCTGAGATAAGGTGGGTTTCGGAACGCCAAACATAAAAGTGTTGATAACTTTTGAAAAACACTTCAGACAGCTTAGATTTGATGTGCACCTACTAGAAAGACCCTTTCTGCTATAGTGGGAGGTTAAAATTTCATGTTCTGAAGCTTCCCTGAAAAGTTATGGCACAATGCACAAAAACGCTTTTCAGCCTGAGATAAGGTGGGTTTCGGAACGCCAAACATAAAAGTGTTAATAACTTTGGAAAGACACTTCAGACAGTTTAGATTTGATGTGCAACTACTAGAAAGACCCTTTCTGCTATAGTGGAAGGTTAAAATTTCATGTTCTGAAGCTTCCCTGAAAAGTTATGGCACAATGCACAAAAACGCTTTTCAGCCTGAGATAAGGTGGGTTTCGGAACGCCAAACATAAAAGTGTTGATAACTTTCGAAAAACACTTCAGACAGCTTAGATTTGATGTGCACCTACTAGAAAGACCCTTTCTGCTATAGTGGGAGGTTAAAATTTCATGTTCTGAAGCTTCCCTGAAAAGTTATGGCACAATGCGTAAAAACGCTTTTCAGCCTGAGATAAGGTGGGTTTCGGAACGCCAAACATAAAAGTGTTGATAACTTTGGAAAAACACTTCAGACAGTTTAGATTTGATGTGCAACTACTAGAAAGACCGTTTCTGCTATAGTGGGAGGTTAAAATTTCATGATCTGAAGCTTCCCTGAAAAGTTATGGCACAATGCGTAAAAACGCTTTTCAGCCTGAGATAAGGTGGGTTTCGGAACGCCAAACATAAAAGTGTTGATAACTTTGGAAAAACACTTCAGACAGCTTAGATTTGATGTGCAACTACTAGAAAGACCCTTTCTGCTATAGTGGGAGGTTAAAATTTCATGTTCTGAAGCTTCCCTGAAAAGTTATGGCACAATGCACAAAAACGCTTTTCAGCCTGAGATAAGGTGGGTTTCGGAACGCCAAACATAAAAGTGTTGATAACTTTCGAAAAACACCTCAGACAGCTTAGATTTGATGTGCACCTACTAGAAAGACCCTTTCTGCTATAGTGGGAGGTTAAAATTTCATGTTCTGAAGCTTCCCTGAAAAGTTATGGCACAATGCGTAAAAACGCTTTTCAGCCTGAGATAAGGTGGGTTTCGGAACGCCAAACATAAAAGTGTTGATAACTTTGGAAAAACACTTCAGACAGCTTAGATTTGATGTGCAACTACTAGAAAGACCCTTTCTGCTATAGTGGGAGGTTAAAATTTCATGTTCTGAAGCTTCCCTGAAAAGTTATGGCACAATGCACAAAAACGCTTTTCAGCCTGAGATAAGGTGGGTTTCGGAACGCCAAACATAAAAGTGTTGATAACTTTCGAAAAACACCTCAGACAGCTTAGATTTGATGTGCACCTACTAGAAAGACCCTTTCTGCTATAGTGGGAGGTTAAAATTTCATGTTCTGAAGCTTCCCTGAAAAGTTATGGCACAATGCGTAAAAACGCTTTTCAGCCTGAGATAAGGTGGGTTTCGGAACGCCAAACATAAAAGTGTTGATAACTTTGGAAAAACACTTCAGACAGTTTAGATTTGATGTGCAACTACTAGAAAGACCGTTTCTGCTATAGTGGGAGGTTAAAATTAATGTTCTGAAGCTTCCCTGAAAAGTTATGGCACAATGCGTAAAAACGCTTTTCAGCCTGAGATAAGGTGGGTTTCGGAACGCCAAACACAAAAGTGTTGATAACTTTGGAAAAACACTTCAGACAGCTTAGATTTGATGTGCAACTACTAGAAAGACCCTTTCTGCTATAGTGGGAGGTTAAAATTTCATGTTCTGAAGCTTCCCTGAAAAGTTATGGCACAATGCACAAAAACGCTTTTCAGCCTGAGATAAGGTGGGTTTCGGAACGCCAAACATAAAAGTGTTGATAACTTTCGAAAAACACCTCAGACAGCTTAGATTTGATGTGCACCTACTAGAAAGACCCTTTCTGCTATAGTGGGAGGTTAAAATTTCATGTTCTGAAGCTTCCCTGAAAAGTTATGGCACAATGCGTAAAAACGCTTTTCAGCCTGAGATAAGGTGGGTTTCGGAACGCCAAACATAAAAGTGTTGATAACTTTGGAAAAACACTTCAGACAGCTTAGATTTGATGTGCAACTACTAGAAAGACCCTTTCTGCTATAGTGGGAGGTTAAAATTTCATGTTCTGAAGCTTCCCTGAAAAGTTATGGCACAATGCACAAAAACGCTTTTCAGCCTGAGATAAGGTGGGTTTCGGAACGCCAAACATAAAAGTGTTGATAACTTTCGAAAAACACCTCAGACAGCTTAGATTTGATGTGCACCTACTAGAAAGACCCTTTCTGCTATAGTGGGAGGTTAAAATTTCATGTTCTGAAGCTTCCCTGAAAAGTTATGGCACAATGCGTAAAAACGCTTTTCAGCCTGAGACAAGGTGGGTTTAGGAACGCCAAACATAAAAGTGTTGATAACTTTGGAAAAACACTTCAGACAGTTTAGATTTGATGTGCAACTACTAGAAAGACCCTTTCTGCTATAGTGGGAGGTTAAAATTTCATGTTCTGAAGCTTCCCTGAAAAGTTATGGCACAATGCACAAAAACGCTTTTCAGCCTGAGATAAGGTGGGTTTCGGAACGCCAAACATAAAAGTGTTGATAACTTTCGAAAAACACTTCAGACAGCTTAGATTTGATGTGCACCTACTAGAAAGACCCTTTCTGCTATAGTGGGAGGTTAAAATTTCATGTTCTGAAGTTTCCCTGAAAAGTTATGGCACAATGCGTAAAAACGCTTTTCAGCCTGAGATAAGGTGGGTTTCGGAACGCCAAACATAAAAGTGTTGATAACTTTGGAAAAACACTTCAGACAGTTTAGATTTGATGTGCAACTACTAGAAAGACCCTTTCTGCTATAGTGGGAGGTTAAAATTTCATGTTCTGAAGCTTCCCTGAAAAGTTATGGCACAATGCACAAAAACGCTTTTCAGCCTGAGATAAGGTGGGTTTCGGAACGCCAAACATAAAAGTGTTAATAACTTTGGAAAAACACTTCAGACAGTTTAGATTTGATGTGCAACTACTAGAAAGACCGTTTCTGCTATAGTGGGAGGTTAAAATTTCATGTTCTGAAGCTTCCCTGAAAAGTTATGGCACAATGCACAAAAACGCTTTTCAGCCTGAGATAAGGTGGGTTTCGGAACGCCAAACATAAAAGTGTTGATAACTTTTGAAAAACACTGCAGACAGCTTAGATTTGATGTGCAACTACTAGAAAGACCCTTTCTGCTATAGTGGGAGGTTAAAATTTCATGTTCTGAAGCTTCCCTGAAAAGTTATGGCACAATGCACAAAAACGCTTTTCAGCCTGAGATAAGGTGGGTTTCGGAACGCCAAGCACAAAAGTGTTGATAACTTTGGAAAAACACTTCAGACAGCTTAGATTTGATGTGCACCTACTAGAAAGTCCCTTTCTGCTATAGTGGGAGGTTAAAATTTCATGTTCTGAAGCTTCCCTGAAAAGTTATGGCACAATGCGTAAAAACGCTTTTCAGCCTGAGATAAGGTGGGTTTCGGAACGCCAAACATAAAAGTGTTGATAACTTTGGAAAAACACTTCAGACAGTTTAGATTTGATGTGCAACTACTAGAAAGACCGTTTCTGCTATAGTGGGAGGTTAAAATTTCATGATCTGAAGCTTCCCTGAAAAGTTATGGCACAATGCGTAAAAACGCTTTTCAGCCTGAGATAAGGTGGGTTTCGGAACGCCAAACATAAAAGTGTTGATAACTTTGGAAAAACACTTCAGACAGCTTAGATTTGATGTGCAACTACTAGAAAGACCCTTTCTGCTATAGTGGGAGGTTAAAATTTCATGTTCTGAAGCTTCCCTGAAAAGTTATGGCACAATGCACAAAAACGCTTTTCAGCCTGAGATAAGGTGGGTTTCGGAACGCCAAACATAAAAGTGTTAATAACTTTGGAAAAACACTTCAGACAGTTTAGATTTGATGTGCAACTACTAGAAAGACCCTTTCTGCTATAATGGGAGGTTAATATTTCATGTTCTGAAGCTTCCCTGAAAAGTTATGGCACAATGCACAAAAACGCTTTTCAGCCTGAGATAAGGTGGGTTTCGGAACGCCAAACATAAAAGTGTTGATAACTTTGGAAAAACACTTCAGACAGTTTAGATTTGATGTGCAACTACTAGAAAGACCCTTTCTGCTATAGTGGGAGGTTAAAATTTCATGTTCTGAAGCTTCCCTGAAAAGTTATGGCACAATGCGTAAAAACGCTTTTCAGCCTGAGATAAGGTGGGTTTCGGAAGGCCAAACATAAAAGTGTTGATAACTTTGGAAAAACACTTCAGACAGTTTAGATCTGATGTGCAACTACGAGAAAGACCCTTTCTGCTATAGTGGGAGGTTAAAATTTCATGTTCTGAAGCTTCCCTGAAAAGTTATGGCACAATGCACAAAAACGCTTTTCAGCCTGAGATAAGGTGGGTTTCGGAACGCCAAACATAAAAGTGTTAATAACTTTGGAAAGACACTTCAGACAGTTTAGATTTGATGTGCAACTACTAGAAAGACCCTTTCTGCTATAGTGGAAGGTTAAAATTTCATGTTCTGAAGCTTCCCTGAAAAGTTATGGCACAATGCACAAAAACGCTTTTCAGCCTGAGATAAGGTGGGTTTCGGAACGCCAAACATAAAAGTGTTGATAACTTTGGAAAAACACTTCAGACAGCTTAGATTTGATGTGCAACTACTAGAAAGACCCTTTCTGCTATAGTGGGAGGTTAAAATTTCATGTTCTGAAGCTTCCCTGAAAAGTTATGGCACAATGCGTAAAAACGCTTTTCAGCCTGAGATAAGGTGGGTTTCGGAACGCCAAACATAAAAGTGTTGATAACTTTGGAAAAACACTTCAGACAGCTTAGATTTGATGTGCAACTACTAGAAAGACCCTTTCTGCTATAGTGGGAGGTTAAAATTTCATGTTCTGAAGCTTCCCTGAAAAGTTATGGCACAATGCACAAAAACGCTTTTCAGCCTGAGATAAGGTGGGTTTCGGAACGCCAAACATAAAAGTGTTGATAACTTTCGAAAAACACCTCAGACAGCTTAGATTTGATGTGCACCTACTAGAAAGACCCTTTCTGCTATAGTGGGAGGTTAAAATTTCATGTTCTGAAGCTTCCCTGAAAAGTTATGGCACAATGCGTAAAAACGCTTTTCAGCCTGAGATAAGGTGGGTTTCGGAACGCCAAACATAAAAGTGTTGATAACTTTGGAAAAACACTTCAGACAGCTTAGATTTGATGTGCAACTACTAGAAAGACCCTTTCTGCTATAGAGGGAGGTTAAAATTTCATGTTCTGAAGCTTCCCTGAAAAGTTATGGCACAATGCACAAAAACGCTTTTCAGCCTGAGATAAGGTGGGTTTCGGAACGCCAAACATAAAAGTGTTGATAACTTTCGAAAAACACCTCAGACAGCTTAGATTTGATGTGCACCTACTAGAAAGACCCTTTCTGCTATAGTGGGAGGTTAAAATTTCATGTTCTGAAGCTTCCCTGAAAAGTTATGGCACAATGCGTAAAAACGCTTTTCAGCCTGAGATAAGGTGGGTTTCGGAACGCCAAACATAAAAGTTTTGATAACTTTGGAAAAACACTTCAGACAGTTTAGATTTGATGTGCAACTACTAGAAAGACCGTTTCTGCTATAGTGGGAGGTTAAAATTAATGTTCTGAAGCTTCCCTGAAAAGTTATGGCACAATGCGTAAAAACGCTTTTCAGCCTGAGATAAGGTGGGTTTCGGAACGCCAAACACAAAAGTGTTGATAACTTTGGAAAAACACTTCAGACAGCTTAGATTTGATGTGCAACTACTAGAAAGACCCTTTCTGCTATAGTGGGAGGTTAAAATTTCATGTTCTGAAGCTTCCCTGAAAAGTTATGGCACAATGCACAAAAACGCTTTTCAGCCTGAGATAAGGTGGGTTTCGGAACGCCAAACATAAAAGTGTTGATAACTTTCGAAAAACACCTCAGACAGCTTAGATTTGATGTGCACCTACTAGAAAGACCCTTTCTGCTATAGTGGGAGGTTAAAATTTCATGTTCTGAAGCTTCCCTGAAAAGTTATGGCACAATGCGTAAAAACGCTTTTCAGCCTGAGATAAGGTGGGTTTCGGAACGCCAAACATAAAAGTGTTGATAACTTTGGAAAAACACTTCAGACAGCTTAGATTTGATGTGCAACTACTAGAAAGACCCTTTCTGCTATAGTGGGAGGTTAAAATTTCATGTTCTGAAGCTTCCCTGAAAAGTTATGGCACAATGCACAAAAACGCTTTTCAGCCTGAGATAAGGTGGGATTCGGAACGCCAAACATAAAAGTGTTGATAACTTTCGAAAAACACCTCAGACAGCTTAGATTTGATGTGCACCTACTAGAAAGACCCTTTCTGCTATAGTGGGAGGTTAAAATTTCATGTTCTGAAGCTTCCCTGAAAAGTTATGGCACAATGCGTAAAAACGCTTTTCAGCCTGAGACAAGGTGGGTTTAGGAACGCCAAACATAAAAGTGTTGATAACTTTGGAAAAACACTTCAGACAGTTTAGATTTGATGTGCAACTACTAGAAAGACCCTTTCTGCTATAGTGGGAGGTTAAAATTTCATGTTCTGAAGCTTCCCTGAAAAGTTATGGCACAATGCACAAAAACGCTTTTCAGCCTGAGATAAGGTGGGTTTCGGAACGCCAAACATAAAAGTGTTGATAACTTTCGAAAAACACTTCAGACAGCTTAGATTTGATGTGCACCTACTAGAAAGACCCTTTCTGCTATAGTGGGAGGTTAAAATTTCATGTTCTGAAGTTTCCCTGAAAAGTTATGGCACAATGCGTAAAAACGCTTTTCAGCCTGAGATAAGGTGGGTTTCGGAACGCCAAACATAAAAGTGTTGATAACTTTGGAAAAACACTTCAGACAGTTTAGATTTGATGTGCAACTACTAGAAAGACCCTTTCTGCTATAGTGGGAGGTTAAAATTTCATGTTCTGAAGCTTCCCTGAAAAGTTATGGCACAATGCACAAAAACGCTTTTCAGCCTGAGATAAGGTGGGTTTCGGAACGCCAAACATAAAAGTGTTAATAACTTTGGAAAAACACTTCAGACAGTTTAGATTTGATGTGCAACTACTAGAAAGACCGTTTCTGCTATAGTGGGAGGTTAAAATTTCATGTTCTGAAGCTTCCCTGAAAAGTTATGGCACAATGCACAAAAACGCTTTTCAGCCTGAGATAAGGTGGGTTTCGGAACGCCAAGCACAAAAGTGTTGATAACTTTGGAAAAACACTTCATACAGCTTAGATTTGATGTGCACCTACTAGAAAGTCCCTTTCTGCTATAGTGGGAGGTTAAAATTTCATATTCTGAAGCTTCCCTGAAAAGTTATGGCACAATGCGTAAAAACGCTTTTCAGCCTGAGATAAGGTGGGTTTCGGAACGCCAAACATAAAAGTGTTGATAACTTTGGAAAAACACTTCAGACAGTTTAGATTTGATGTGCAACTACTAGAAAGACCCTTTCTGCTATAGTGGGAGGTTAAAATTTCATGTTCTGAAGCTTCCCTGAAAAGTTATGGCACAATGCACAAAAAGGCTTTTCAGCCTGAGATAAGGTGGGTTTCGGAACGCCAAACATAAAAGTGTTAATAACTATGGAAAAACACTTCAGACAGTTTAGATTTGATGTGCAACTACTAGAAAGACCCTTTCTGCTATAGTGGGAGGTTAAAATTTCATGTTCTGAAGCTTCCCTGAAAAGTTATGGCACAATGCACAAAAACGCTTTTCAGCCTGAGATAAGGTGGGTTTCGGAACGCCAAACATAAAAGTGTTGATAACTTTTGAAAAACACTTCAGACAGCTTAGATTTGATGTGCAACTACTAGAAAGACCCTTTCTGCTATAGTGGGAGGTTAAAATTTCATGTTCTGAAGCTTCCCTGAAAAGTTATGGCACAATGCACAAAAACGCTTTTCAGCCTGAGATAAGGTGGGTTTTGGAACGCCAAACACAAAAGTGTTGATAACTTTGGAAAAACACTTCAGACAGCTTAGATTTGATGTGCACCTACTAGAAAGTCCCTTTCTGCTATAGTGGGAGGTTAAAATTTCATGTTCTGAAGCTTCCCTGAAAAGTTATGGCACAATGCGTAAAAACGCTTTTCAGCCTGAGATAAGGTGGGTTTCGGAACGCCAAACATAAAAGTGTTGATAACTTTGGAAAAACACTTCAGACAGTTTAGATTTGATGTGCAACTACTAGAAAGACCCTTTCTGCTATAGTGGGAGGTTAAAATTTCATGTTCTGAAGCTTCCCTGAAAAGTTATGGCACAATGCACAAAAACGCTTTTCAGCCTGAGATAAGGTGGGTTTCGGAACGCCAAACATAAAAGTGTTAATAACTTTGGAAAAACACTTCAGACAGTTTAGATTTGATGTGCAACTACTAGAAAGACCCTTTCTGCTATAGTGGGAGGTTAAAATTTCATGTTCTGAAGCTTCCCTGAAAAGTTATGGCACAATGCACAAAAACGCTTTTCAGCCTGAGATAAGGTGGGTTTCGGAACGCCAAACATAAAAGTGTTGATAACTTTGGAAAAACACTTCAGAACGTTTAGATTTGATGTGCAACTACTAGAAAGACCCTTTCTGCTATAGTGGGAGGTTAAAATTTCATGTTCTGAAGCTTCCCTGAAAAGTTATGGCACAATGCGTAAAAACGCTTTTCAGCCTGAGATAAGGTGGGTTTCGGAACGCCAAACATAAAAGTGTTGATAACTTTGGAAAAACACTTCAGACAGCTTAGATTTGATGTGCAACTACTAGAAAGACCCTTTCTGCTATAGTGGGAGGTTAAAATTTCATGTTCTGAAGCTTCCCTGAAAAGTTATGGCACAATGCACAAAAACGCTTTTCAGCCTGAGATAAGGTGGGTTTCGGAACGCCAAACATAAAAGTGTTGATAACTTTCGAAAAACACCTCAGACAGCTTAGATTTGATGTGCACCTACTAGAAAGACCCTTTCTGCTATAGTGGGAGGTTAAAATTTCATGTTCTGAAGCTTCCCTGAAAAGTTATGGCACAATGCACAAAAACGCTTTTCAGCCTGAGATAAGGTGGGTTTCGGAACGCCAAACATAAAAGTGTTAATAACTTTGGAAAAACACTTCAGACAGTTTAGATTTGATGTGCAACTACTAGAAAGACCCTTTCTGCTATAGTGGGAGGTTAAAATTTCATGTTCTGAAGCTTCCCTGAAAAGTTATGGCACAATGCACAAAAACGCTTTTCAGCCTGAGATAAGGTGGGTTTCGGAACGCCAAACATAAAAGTGTTAATAACTTTGGAAAAACACTTCAGACAGTTTAGATTTGATGTGCAAATACTAGAAAGACCCTTTCTGCTATAGTGGGAGGTTAAAATTTCATGTTCTGAAGCTTCCCTGAAAAGTTATGGCACAATGCACAAAAACGCTTTTCAGCCTGAGATAAGGTGGGTTTCGGAACGCCAAACATAAAAGTGTTGATAACTTTCGAAAAACACTTCAGACAGCTTAGATTTGATGTGCACCTACTAGAAAGACCCTTTCTGCTATAGTGGGAGGTTAAAATTTCATGTTCTGAAGCTTCCCTGAAAAGTTATGGCACAATGCGTAAAAACGCTTTTCAGCCTGAGATAAGGTGGGTTTCGGAACGCCAAACATAAAAGTGTTGATAACTTTGGAAAAACACTTCAGACAGTTTAGATTTGATGTGCAACTACTAGAAAGACCCTTTCTGCTATAGTGGGAGGTTAAAATTTCATGTTCTGAAGCTTCCCTGAAAAGTTATGGCACAATGCACAAAAACGCTTTTCAGCCTGAGATAAGGTGGGTTTCGGAACGCCAAACATAAAAGTGTTAATAACTTTGGAAAAACACTTCAGACAGTTTAGATTTGATGTGCAACTACTAGAAAGACCCTTTCTGCTATAGTGGGAGGTTAAAATTTCATGTTCTGAAGCTTCCCTGAAAAGTTATGGCACAATGCACAAAAACGCTTTTCAGCCTGAGATAAGGTGGGTTTCGGAACGCCAAACATAAAAGTGTTGATAACTTTGGAAAAACACTTCAGACAGTTTAGATTTGATGTGCAACTACTAGAAAGACCCTTTCTGCTATAGTGGGAGGTTAAAATTTCATGTTCTGAAGCTTCCCTGAAAAGTTATGGCACAATGCACAAAAACGCTTTTCAGCCTGAGATAAGGTGGGTTTCGGAACGCCAAACATAAAAGTGTTGATAACTTTGGAAAAACACTTCAGACAGTTTAGATTTGATGTGCAACTACTAGAAAGACCCTTTCTGCTATAGTGGGAGGTTAAAATTTCATGTTCTGAAGCTTCCCTGAAAAGTTATGGCACAATGCACAAAAACGCTTTTCAGCCTGAGATAAGGTGGGTTTCGGAACGCCAAACATAAAAGTGTTGATAACTTTCGAAAAACACTTCAGACAGCTTAGATTTGATGTGCACCTACTAGAAAGACCCTTTCTGCTATAGTGGGAGGTTAAAATTTCATGTTCTGAAGCTTCCCTGAAAAGTTATGGCACAATGCGTAAAAACGCTTTTCAGCCTGAGATAAGGTGGGTTTCGGAACGCCAAACATAAAAGTGTTGATAACTTTGAAAAAACACTTCAGACAGTTTAGATTTGATGTGCAACTACTAGAAAGACCCTTTCTGCTATAGTGGGAGGTTAAAATTTCATGTTCTGAAGCTTCCCTGAAAAGTTATGGCACAATGCACAAAAACGCTTTTCAGCCTGAGATAAGGTGGGTTTCGGAACGCCAAACATAAAAGTGTTAATAACTTTGGAAAAACACTTCAGGCAGTTTAGATTTGATGTGCAACTACTAGAAAGACCCTTTCTGCTATAGTGGGAGGTTAAAATTTCATGTTCTGAAGCTTCCCTGAAAAGTTATGGCACAATGCACAAAAACGCTTTTCAGCCTGAGATAAGGTGGGTTTCGGAACGCCAAACATAAAAGTGTTGATAACTTTTGAAAAACACTTCAGACGGCTTAGATTTGATGTGCACCTTCTAGAAAGACCCTTTCTGCTATAGTGGGAGGTTAAAATTTCATGTTCTGAAGCTTCCCTGAAAAGTTATGGCACAATGCACAAAAACGCTTTTCAGCCTGAGATAAGGTGGGTTTCGGAACGCCAAACATAAAAGTGTTGATAACTTTGGAAAGACACTTCAGACAGTTTAGATTTGATGTGCAACTACTAGAAAGACCCTTTCTGCTATAGTGGAAGTTTAAAATTTCATGTTCTGACGCTTCCCTGAAAAGTTATGGCACAATGCGTAAAAACGCTTTTCAGCCTGAGATAAGGTGGGTTTCGGAACGCCAAACATAAAAGTGTTGATAACTTTGGAAAAACACTTCAGACAGTTTAGATCTGATGTGCAACTACTAGAAAGACCCTTTCTGCTATAGTGGGAGGTTAAAATTTCATGTTCTGAAGCTTCCCTGAAAAGTTATGGCACACTGCACAAAAACGCTTTTCAGCCTGAGATAAGGTGGGTTTCGGAACGCCAAACATAAAAGTGTTGATAACTTTTGAAAAACACTTCAGACAGCTTAGATTTGATGTGCACCTACTAGAAAGACCCTTTCTGCTATAGTGGGAGGTTAAAATTTCATGTTCTGAAGCTTCCCTGAAAAGTTATGGCACAATGCACAAAAACGCTTTTCAGCCTGAGATAAGGTGGGTTTCGGAACGCCAAACATAAAAGTGTTAATAACTTTGGAAAGACACTTCAGACAGTTTAGATTTGATGTGCAACTACTAGAAAGACCCTTTCTGCTATAGTGGAAGGTTAAAATTTCATGTTCTGAAGCTTCCCTGAAAAGTTATGGCACAATGCACAAAAACGCTTTTCAGCCTGAGATAAGGTGGGTTTCGGAACGCCAAACATAAAAGTGTTGATAACTTTCGAAAAACACTTCAGACAGCTTAGATTTGATGTGCACCTACTAGAAAGACCCTTTCTGCTATAGTGGGAGGTTAAAATTTCATGTTCTGAAGCTTCCCTGAAAAGTTATGGCACAATGCGTAAAAACGCTTTTCAGCCTGAGATAAGGTGGGTTTCGGAACGCCAAACATAAAAGTGTTGATAACTTTGGAAAAACACTTCAGACAGTTTAGATTTGATGTGCAACTACTAGAAAGACCGTTTCTGCTATAGTGGGAGGTTAAAATTTCATGTTCTGAAGCTTCCCTGAAAAGTTGTGGCACAATGCGTAAAAACGCTTTTCAGCCTGAGATAAGGTGGGTTTCGGAACGCCAAACATAAAAGTGTTGATAACTTTGGAAAAACACTTCAGACAGTTTAGATTTGATGTGCAACTACTAGAAAGACCCTTTCTGCTATAGTGGGAGGTTAAAATTTCATGTTCTGAAGCTTCCCTGAAAAGTTATGGCACAATGCGTAAAAACGCTTTTCAGCCTGAGATAAGGTGGGTTTCGGAACGCCAAACATAAAAGTGTTAATAACTTTGGAAAAACACATCAGACAGTTTAGATTTGATGTGCAACTACTAGAAAGACCCTTTCTGCTATAGTGGGAGGTTAAAATTTCATGTTCTGAAGCTTCCCTGAAAAGTTATGGCACAATGCACAAAAACGCTTTTCAGCCTGAGATAAGGTGGGTTTCGGAACGCCAAACATAAAAGTGTTGATAACTTTCGAAAAACACTTCAGACAGCTTAGATTTGATGTGCACCTACTAGAAAGACCCTTTCTGCTATAGTGGGAGGTTAAAATTTCATGTTCTGAAGCTTCCCTGAAAAGTTATGGCACAATGCACAAAAACGCTTTTCAGCCTGAGATAAGGTGGGTTTCGGAACGCCAAACATAAAAGTGTTAATAACTTTGGAAAAAAACTTCAGACAGTTTAGATTTGATGTGCAACTACTAGAAAGACCCTTTCTGCTATAGTGGGAGGTTAAAATTTCATGTTCTGAAGCTTCCCTGAAAAGTTATGGCACAATGCACAAAAACGCTTTTCAGCCTGAGATAAGGTGGGTTTCGGAACGCCAAACATAAAAGTGTTAATAACTTTGGAAAAACACTTCAGACAGTTTAGATTTGATGTGCAACTACTAGAAAGACCCTTTCTGCTATAGTGGGAGGTTAAAATTTCATGTTCTGAAGCTTCCCTGAAAAGTTATGGCACAATGCACAAAAACGCTTTTCAGCCTGAGATAAGGTGGGTTTCGGAACGCCAAACATAAAAGTGTTGATAACTTTCGAAAAACACTTCAGACAGCTTAGATTTGATGTGCACCTACTAGAAAGACCCTTTCTGCTATAGTAGGAGGTTAAAATTTCATGTTCTGAAGCTTCCCTGAAAAGTTATGGCACAATGCGTAAAAACGCTTTTCAGCCTGAGATAAGGTGGGTTTCGGAACGCCAAACATAAAAGTGTTGATAACTTTGGAAAAACACTTCAGACAGTTTAGATTTGATGTGCAACTACTAGAAAGACCCTTTCTGCTATAGTGGGAGGTTAAAATTTCATGTTCTGAAGCTTCCCTGAAAAGTTATGGCACAATGCACAAAAACGCTTTTCAGCCTGAGATGAGGTGGGTTTCGGAACGCCAAACATAAAAGTGTTAATAACTTTGGAAAAACACTTCAGACAGTTTAGATGTGATGTGCAACTACTAGAAAGACCCTTTTTGCTATAGTGGGAGGTTAAAATTTCATGTTCTGAAGCTTCCCTGAAAAGTTATGGCACAATGCACAAAAACGCTTTTCAGCCTGAGATAAGGTGGGTTTCGGAACGCCAAACATAAAAGTGTTGATAACTTTCGAAAAACACTTCAGACAGCTTAGATTTGATGTGCACCTACTAGAAAGACCCTTTCTGCTATAGTGGGAGGTTAAAATTTCATGTTCTGAAGCTTCCCTGAAAAGTTATGGCACAATGCGTAAAAACGCTTTTCAGCCTGAGATAAGGTGGGTTTCGGAACGCCAAACATAAAAGTGTTGATAACTTTGGAAAAACACTTCAGACAGTTTAGATTTGATGTGCAACTACTAGAAAGACCCTTTCTGCTATAGTGGGAGGTAAAAATTTCATGTTCTGAAGCTTCCCTAAAAATTTATGGCACAATGCACAAAAACGCTTTTCAGCCTGAGATGAGGTGGGTTTCGGAACGCCAAACATAAAAGTGTTAATAACTTTGGAAAAACACTTCAGACAGTTTAGATTTGATGTGCAACTACTAGAAAGACCCTTTCTGCTATAGTGGGAGGTTAAAATTTCATGTTCTGAAGCTTCCCTGAAAAGTTATGGCACAATGCACAAAAACGCTTTTCAGCCTGAGATAAGGTGGGTTTCGGAACGCCAAACATAAAAGTGTTGATAACTTTGGAAAAACACTTCAGACAGTTTAGATTTGATGTGCAACTACTAGAAAGACCCTTTCTGCTATAGTGGGAGGTTAAAATTTCATGTTCTGAAGCTTCCCTGAAAAGTTATGGCACAATGCACAAAAACGCTTTTCAGCCTGAGATAAGGTGGGTTTCGGAACGCCAAACATAAAAGTGTTAATAACTTTGGAAAAACACTTCAGACAGTTTAGATTTGATGTGCAACTACTAGAAAGACCCTTTCTGCTATAGTGGGAGGTTAAAATTTCATGTTCTGAAGCTTCCCTGAAAAGTTATGGCACAATGCACAAAAACGCTTTTCAGCCTGACATAAGGTGGGTTTCGGAACGCCAAACATAAAAGTGTTGATAACTTTTGAAAAACACTTCAGACAGCTTAGATGTGATGTGCAACTACTAGAAAGACCCTTTCTGCTATAGTGGGAGGTTAAAATTTCATGTTCTGAAGCTTCCCTGAAAAGTTATGGCACAATGCACAAAAACGCTTTTCAGCCTGAGATAAGTTGGGTTTCGGAACGCCAAACATAAAAGTGTTGATAACTTTCGAAAAACACTTCAGACAGCTTAGATTTGATGTGCAACGACTAGAAAGACCCTTTCTGCTATAGTGGGAGGTTAAAATTTCATGTTCTGAAGCTTCCCTGAAAAGTTATGGCACAATGCACAAAAACGCTTTTCAGCCTGAGATAAGGTGGGTTTCGGAACGCCAAACATAAAAGTGTTAATAACTTTGGAAAAACTCTTCAGACAGTTTAGATTTGATGTGCAACTACTAGAAAGACCCTTTCTGCTATAGTGGGAGGTTAAAATATCATGTTCTGAAGCTTCCCTGAAAAGTTATGGCACAATGCACAAAAACGCTTTTCAGCCTGAGATAAGGTGGGTTTCGGAACGCCAAACATAAAAGTGTTAATAACTTTGGAAAAACACTTCAGACAGTTTAGATTTGATGTGCAAATACTAGAAAGACCCTTTCTGCTATGGTGGGAGGTTAAAATTTCATGTTCTGAAGCTTCCCTGAAAAGTTATGGCACAATGCACAAAAACGCTTTTCAGCCTGAGATAAGGTGGGTTTCGGAACGCCAAACATAAAAGTGTTGATAACTCTCGAAAAACACTTCAGACAGCTTAGATTTGATGTGCACCTACTAGAAAGACCCTTTCTGCTATAGTGGGAGGTTAAAATTTCATGTTCTGAAGCTTCCCAGAAAAGTTATGGCACAATGCGTAAAAACGCTTTTCAGCCTGAGATAAGGTGGGTTTCGGAACGCCAAACATAAAAGTGTTGATAACTTTGGAAAAACACTTCAGACAGTTTAGATTTGATGTGCAACTACTAGAAAGACCCTTTCTGCTATAGTGGGAGGTCAAAATTTCATGTTCTGAAGCTTCCCTGAAAAGTTATGGCACAATGCACAAAAACGCTTTTCAGCCTGAGATAAGGTGGGTTTCGGAACGCCAAACATAAAAGTGTTAATAACTTTGGAAAAACACTTCAGACAGTTTAGATTTGATGTGCAACTACTAGAAAGACCCTTTCTGCTATAGTGGGAGGTTAAAATTTCATGTTCTGAAGCTTCCCTGAAAAGTTATGGCACAATGCACAAAAACGCTTTTCAGCCTGAGATAAGGTGGGTTTCGGAACGCCAAACATAAAAGTGTTGATAACTTTGGAAAAACACTTCAGACAGTTTAGATTTGATGTGCAACTACTAGAAAGACCCTTTCTGCTATAGTGGGAGGTTAAAATTTCATGTTCTGAAGCTTCCCTGAAAAGTTATGGCACAATGCACAAAAACGCTTTTCAGCCTGAGATAAGGTGGGTTTCGGAACGCCAAACATAAAAGTGTTAATAACTTTGGAAAAACACTTCAGACAGTTTAGATTTGATGTGCAACTACTAGAAAGACCCTTTCTGCTTTAGTGGGAGGTTAAAATTTCATGTTCTGAAGCTTCCCTGAAAAGTTATGGCACAATGCACAAAAACGCTTTTCAGCCTGAGATAAGGTGGGTTTCGGAACGCCAAACATAAAAGTGTTGATAACTTTCGAAAAACACTTCAGACAGCTTAGATTTGATGTGCACCTACTAGAAAGACCCTTTCTGCTATAGTGGGAGGTTAAAATTTCATGTTCTGAAGCTTCCCTGAAAAGTTATGGCACAATGCACAAAAACGCTATTCAGCCTGAGATAAGGTGGGTTTCGGAACGCCAAACATAAAAGTGTTGATAACTTTCGAAAAACACTTCAGACAGCTTAGATTTGATGTGCACCTACTAGAAAGACCCTTTCTGCTATAGTGGGAGGTTAAAATTTCATGTTCTGAAGCTTCCCTGAAAAGTTATGGCACAATGCGTAAAAACGCTTTTCAGCCTGAGATAAGGTGGGTTTCAGAACGCCAAACATAAAAGTGTTGATAACTTTGGAAAAACACTTCAGACAGTTTAGATTTGATGTGCAACTACTAGAAAGACCCTTTCTGCTATAGTGGGAGGTTAAAATTTCATGTTCTGAAGCTTCCCTGAAAAGTTATGGCACAATGCACAAAAACGCTTTTCTGTCTGAGATAAGGTGGGTTTCGGAACGCCAAACATAAAAGTGTTAATAACTTTGGAAAAACACTTCAGACAGTTTAGATTTGATGTGCAACTACTAGAAAGACCCTTTCTGCTATAGTGGGAGGTTAAAAATTCATGTTCTGCAGCTTCCCTGAAAAGTTATGGCACAATGCACAAAAACGCTTTTCAGCCTGAGATAAGGTGGGTTTCGGAACGCCAAACATAAAAGTGTTGATAACTTTGGAAAAACACTTCAGACAGCTTAGATTTGATGTGCACCTACTAGGAAGACCCTTTCTGCTATAGTGGGAGGTTAAAATTTCTTGTTCTGAAGCTTCCCTGAAAAGTTATGGCACAATGCGTAAAAACGCTTTTCAGCCTGAGATAAGGTGGGTTTCGGAACGCCAAACATAAAAGTGTTAATAACTTTGGAAAAACACTTCAGACAGTTTAGATTTGATGTGCAACTACTAGAAAGACCCTTTCTGCTATAGTGGGAGGTTAAAATTTCATATTCTGAAGCTTCCCTGAAAAGTTTTGGCACAATGCACAAAAACGCTTTTCAGCCTGAGATAAGGTGGGTTTCGGAACGCCCAACATAAAAGTGTTGATAACTTTCGAAAAACTCTTCAGACAGCTTAGATTTGATGTGCACCTACTAGAAAGACCCTTTCTGCTATAGTTGGAGGTTAAAATTTCATGTTCTGAAGCTTCCCTGAAAAGTTATGGCACAAAGCGTAAAAACGCTATTCAGCCTGAGATAAGGTGGGTTTCGGAACGCTGTCGTCGGGTTTTGGTTTTCAAGGTCTTGTGTACAGGGCAATTGGCTGTAACAAGCCGTCCCTAGTTCCGAGCACACTACCTCCCTTTGCCTCTCTGGTAAAGGGCCCCTCGGTTGGTCAACTCAGTCAGCCTCTTGTTGCGGACACGGTTCTAAAACTATAATAAGCATATCAACTATACCTTATTATATTAGTGAGTAGTGTCGGCGCTTCACTGAGCGGGTTATTTAATTAGCCCGACCTGTTTAGAAACAGGTTCTTGACCTTACAATGCTACACCTTATCGTAGTCTCTTTACTTAACTTCGTTTAGGGACTCATGATCGGATCCTAAATCCATTCCTTTCAAATAACATTTTCCCCATAAATGCCTAAAACTACCACCTAATCATTGACACCATAATTCAGGATGGAATAATGCTACCATGTGAGACACTCATTAAATGTGCAACAGGAGGAAATCAAACAGTAACTCACCTATAACCCAATTGATGGTAGTAGGTAGGAGCCAGTTGATTCTTTAGTAGTCAGGGATCAACGCCGTTGTGCCTTTTCAGTACTTAATTCGTACTCAATTTTATTTTGTTTTTTGTCACAAAAATGTTTCTTCAAAAAATTAATAAAAGAATAGTAAAAACAGCAAAGTCAACCAAAAACAATAAAATCCATAAACTCAAGGGTATTGCCAGACGCTGATACCCAACAATATCAAAAGTACCGCCAGACGCTGGTACTAGTACATATACTTCAAAAATCATATAATCAAAAACACTTCAAAAACCGTATAATTAAGAATACTTCAAAACCATATAATCAAAATTACTTCAAAAACCGTATAATTAAAAATACTTAAATCATATAATCAAAATTACTTCAATAAAAAGGATTAATTCAAAAATAGTAAAAGAGAAATAAAAGATGAGTTAAAATCAAATGGTCCGAGAGCAAACAGCAAGAGCACCGTCCCAAGATAAGATAAAAACTTACGGCGGACAAACGCGGGCGAAGATCCAAAAAGAGCAAGAACTCAGGGTCACATCTCCGAGCGCTTATATAGCCACACACGGCTTTGAAGACATACCGACATCCGTTTTCTCACGCCAAGCCAATTAGTCATATCTATAACTTATCTTGTTTTTTCTCCAGGTGGCCTTTTGAAGTTCCTCCCTCAAAAGGATACATGTTCGGTGATAGATCATATTAGTGTCAATTGCGTCAGCACTTACATCATTTTTTACGTCACTGATGCCCGGTTCACCATATTAGGTCAGTACATCCACTCCATTTTGTCAGCACGTGCGCACAGGTTCAAACTAAGTTCAAGATGGCCGCTCTCTCATGACTTCAGATGAGCGCGCCTTCAAGGTCATTCTCAGATCCAAGCACACAGCTGTTCGTGAGTTCAAACGCGCATGATCAAACGCATACAGGTTCACTAAAGTTTGAAACATTAAACAATTAATGATAAAAAATCAGAAACAATATCAAATATTATTTAGCAGGTCCATTAATGATAAAAAACAGAAACAATATCAAATATTATTTGGCAGGTTTTGATTATAATATTTTCGAACTTCCAGTGTATACAACATCCCCCTCCGAAAATATCGTCCTTCACCATTTGTCCAGTTCGTCAAAGTCCATCGATTCATCTTCTTCATCTTTTGCATTCATTCGGGACTCAAGCTCCTTCAAATCTTCCTCCTTCAGCCTTCTCAGCACATTCATATAGTAGTCGAACAATTTCTGTGCAGACTCCTTGCCTCTACCGGTAGATGTCGTGGCGGCGTGCGTTGAAGGAGGAGTGAGGTCGCTTCCTCTGCTCGGACGATTAGGCATGGTGGGATCTGGACTCTCAGCTCGGGGGGTGGTAGGAGAGTATTCGTTCCGCTCAGGCGTAACAGGGGTCGAAACTCTGGGGGTATTCGGACGCACCGGAGATGATGTGTTCACAGGATCAGCCGACCCCGTGGAGGTAACATTAGCTGGGACATCTGTGAGCTGTTTTGAGTCTTCACAATAGTTGCAATTTGTTGCACCGGTGTCTTCCGGAGATTTTGATTGATCTTTCGGATTTTCTTCATCCGTCTCACCTTCAGTTAGCGAGGTGTCACTCTGCTGTGATCGAGGAAAGGACTGCAGGTGTACGTACGTTGGTACGGACACGGAGGCCCTTGAACGTCTGGGTGCCCTTGGGGCGGGAGTAGCTCCCGAATCCAAGTTAGCAGATGGTCCTGTATCAGACAGACAGTTGTTCCCCTGCCCAGGAGGCGAAGCAAACTGAAATACCCAACCGCTTCTGGATGTCGCAGCTCTCTCTACCCAGCGTCTCGCCGGATTTGTTCTCCGAGGAAAGGGCCTCCCACCGCGCCTAAATCTCTGCTTGTGCTGCTCGAGCATAGCAGGGCGCTTCCAGTCACGTTCTCCCTTCAACACAGCCAGAGCTTCTTTCTCATTTCCGCTTATTACCAGTTGGGCAAAATTCTGCCATGAGACTGGTCCTTGAACATGCCACCCCAATGCGGTGGGCACTGTTGTTCTATTTTTCAATAATTTGCTCATCCACTCGAAGTAACCACGAGGGCAAAATCCTCCCTGATAATGGTGTAGACGAAACCCCCCATGCCATAATCTACCATGTTCACTGAGTATCAAGTCCTCCCAGTCCTCATACACGCTCACATCGTCTCTTAGCCACTGAGTCACCATCAGTAAGTTTGGGTCACGGAGGTGAATCTGGTCCCCTGGACGTCGGTAACCTGGCTGTATGTTTCCCGGCCCCCAAGGTCTAGCGGGACTAATGAACCCCAAATCTTTATCATACACTTCTCCCACCTGTTCCGTTTTTAACACCATTCCCTGCACCACATATGGAGGATGAAATCCTCCCTGTTCAATGCAGGATGTCTGCCCAGGTCCTATAGTACAGTGATACACCCTAAGGGCGTACGTGGTCAATGGGGGCAGCTTATCATCTCCTGGGAACGTGAACTCCCAGTGTTCGGCACATACCACTGGAAGCCAGTGTACTAATGGCTCATTCTCCTGGCACATTACCACGAAACGTGGCCATGCCTGGAGGATGAACGGGGTCTCTTTTTCAAATGACCACACGATCTTTCTCGTTGGTTTGATTTCGAGGGGCACCCATAACTTTTGGACCTTCTTTCGGTGTTCTTGGGTGACGACGCCGCGTGACACCTTTGCTGTAAATCTCATGCGGGGCTCACCCCTCCAATATTCAACCATTTTGGTGGAGGGTCCCCAACTAAAAATCCTATGTTTTCCTTTGTCTACAGGGCGGACTTTGGTTCCGGGATCAAGGGGCTCCATGATCACATCTAGGGCATACAGGACTCTCGTTTTTTGCGTGTGCCATGGATCCCATTGATCTGCTTTGTTGTTCCCGTCCGTAATCACAATTGAGCCCTGTAGAAACATTACAAAATGTCAATTCTGAGAAGGTCTACGAACAGTAGACGCCATCCCAAACAGCCTTATGCTGTTCGAAGTTTTCCATATCTTTATGGGGTAACAAGTCCCCATCAGGTAACCTATATAAAACACAGAGACATACAAAGAAGTTCCTCCAGCTAACTTTTTGAACAGAATCCATATCATCAGAATTATCCATTGCGCAGTAAGATTAAGTGCTGCCCTTTTATACCTCCCCAGGGTTGACCAAATTAATGTCAGTAATAAACCTATGAGTATGAAATATATCGCCGTTCCTGCTATAATGCAATAGGTACACTGAGAACCTATGCAAAACAAAAGGGCCAATTCGGTGTACAGACTGTCCAGTACGTATACTATGGTGACCGCGGTCGGCCAAAGCCATGGTCTCTGAGGGCTTAAATTTAAACCCGCGCATCCAATGAGGCTGAACGAGGCATGTAAAGGGGATGCTTTTCTAACGAAAAAGCGAATGCACCCTACTATTAATCCGAGGATGCATCCCAGACAAGTTTTTTGCTTATGTAATGGAGGAACAAATATTACTTGTAAAATGGACAGCATCGCAAGATCAATAAAATCTGTCCCTGCCTGGGGAGGACTCTCTGGGTGATACCCGGTGGTGTTCGTCTGGTTGCTTGCCACGTTCAGCGTGACTAAACTTGAGATACTTGCTGCGCAGCTTTGCCTGTGTGCTTGTAGATGGAGGTGTTACCTTCAGTTTCCTATTGACGTAGATGGAACATCAGTATGTCTGCTCCAATGTATGCCCATGTCAGCATCATCCAGAAGATAGTCCAAACACTATCTCCTGGATCCGTGCAGTGTTCAAACACTTTTGGGTGTATAATGCAACGTGGGTAATAAGCCATGGAGCTCAGTGTATCGTTCTGTAACATTGTATCATTTTGCCATTTAGTCAATCCTTCAGTGATGTCATAAACCAATGCCTTGGCACTGATTAGGATGTATTTTTCTGTTATTATAGTGGTTGTTTCAACCTTTCTCCATTTTGACAAGTATTTGGCTGAAGGCGGCACTCATCCACATCCTCTGTACAGTGTTGGCCAGTCCACTCTGGAGGGCACTGACAGTTGTAAGTGTTGACTCCATCCATGCAAGTCCCTCTGTTAGCTTGGCCGCCACAAGCCAGTTATCCCTGTGGTAGCTTTTCTGACACCAATCTTTTCTGTTGGAGAAGTAGGTAATTTTAAAATTAAGTGATTCATATATTATTATGATGGTGCCGAACACCTATATTAAGGTCATAAATTTAATCCTGAGGTTTTCCTTATTCGCTTTCCCCCTCAGGTACTTTCGTGGCCAATACCTTAATCCTTAAGACATAAGCAGGTTGCCTAATTCAAACCGAGCTATACCATTTGTCCATTGACTTTTTTCCACTTTTCTTGCTTGGTGCCGTTTTCCTCCTCCGTCTTTCTGTCCCGTCCAGGGCACGCACAGATTCGTGCCTCAAAACACCTTCTCCCCAGCACGTTACCATCAGTGGTTTCCTGCGTAAGGATGGTGAGCATAGGCCGGCGATTCATGTCCCCCATGCATGAGCTGTTGCACATGTATGACAGCAAAATGGTCATATGGCGAGAGCCAAGCTGAGGCGGTTCATACGGCACAGTCACACTATGCCTCTTCGTGTTGGGGTCTTCATAATACAGTGCCAGTTCTGCTTACCAAAAGTGGCCCACTAGGCGGCTCGCTTGGGACGGTGCTCATGCTTGTACTTTGCATCCCCAGACCAAATAAGGGCAAAAATGGCGCAGCACAAAGGACACAGTCACCAGGCTCATAGTTAGACCAACTAACACTGGTGGTGGGGTGAGTATAGGGCATAACAATCCCTTTTTTCCAGGAATGATTAACACCATCCCAGGCCATGACCAAAAGGCCATTATTTGGGAAGACTCGGTCGGGGAGCATCTTCACATAGTCCTCCCCAACCCCCTGAACCCAACCTGGCACATGGTCTCGGTCAGCTTCCATCCTGATTTTTATACTTAAGTCGTAGTTGCTTGGGGTGGTACCTATGGCCATCTTTACCCGTAAGTACGTTCCCTTCGACTTTTACTATAGTGGTAGATTTTCCGGTGGCGAGTATCCACAACTCACTTCCCACCTGTAACAATACAGAGGGCTCGTGAGAGTGGGCAGGGGTAGAACCCCGTAACTTGGGGAGACTGAGTTGTTGGTTAATGGCAAAGAGGTTTTCAGGTAAGTGCCATCTGTGCTTATACAGTAGTATTTGTGATTTTGCCGCGCGTACTGCACGTTCCGCGGACTCCGTTAGTGCTGGATTGATGCGGGATGGATAAGACATGTCGTATCCCTTCCTGCTCCAACCATGAACGAAAGTGCTTGGAAGTGCACACGGCGGCATTATCCATGGAAGCTCTTCTCGTAAGAGCTCCACCACTTTTTGGCACAACCTCTTTGCTCATTTCCATTTTTCAATCTCAGTCAAATTATTTTTAAGGAATTCACTTTACCGGCTATGAACAGTTTCCCGAACTATGCCGCTGCTTCCTGCTGCAGTTCCCCAGTTGTCCTTAGCGGACTCTTTACCATGGGGTGCCCGTTATAAGGCCTCACGGGACTTTTTGCTGTACTTCTGTATTCCAGCAATATTATATAGTTGTACTACAATTACCTTAATACTTTAACTATCCTGCTTGGGGTGATCAGTCCCAAGGGACAGTCTTTCGGTAAATTGTAGAGTCAACACGATCGTACGTTGTCGAGTGATAGAGCCTGAATCTTTCTCTTTGATTCAAAACTCAGAGATTGTAGGATCCATCTATTCACTACCGAACTTTTCCCGCCAGAATTTTAATCTGTGGTCCAGTTACTCACAAATAGATTGTACGTTTTTCAATCATGTCCCTGTTCGGGCGCCATGTCGTCGGGTTTAGGTTTTCAAGGTCTTGTGTACAAGGCGATTAGCTATAACATAAGCCGTCCCTAGTTCCAAGCACACTACCTCCCTTTGCCTCTCTGGTAAAGGGCCCCTCGGTTGGTCAACTCAGTCAGCCTCTTGTTGCGGACACGGTTCTAAAACTATAATAAGCATATCAACTATACCTTATTATATTAGTGAGTAGTGTCGGCGCTTCACTGAGCGGGTTATTTAATTAGCCCGACCTGTTTAGAAACAGGTTCTTGACCTTACAATGCTACACCTTATCGTAGTCTCTTTACTTAACTTCGTTTAGGGACTCATGATCGGATCCTAAATCCATTCCTTTCAAATAACATTTTCCCCATAAATGCCTAAAACTACCACCTAATCATTGACACCATAATTCAGGATGGAATAATGCTACCATGTGAGACACTCATTAAATGTGCAACAGGAGGAAATCAAACAGTAACTCACCTATAACCCAATTGATGGTAGTAGGTAGGAGCCAGTTGATTCTTTAGTAGTCAGGGATCAACGCCGTTGTGCCTTTTCAGTACTTAATTCGTACTCAATTTTATTTTGTTTTTTGTCACAAAAATGTTTCTTCAAAAAATTAATAAAAGAATAGTAAAAACAGCAAAGTCAACCAAAAACAATAAAATCCATAAACTCAAGGGTATTGCCAGACGCTGATACCCAACAATATCAAAAGTACCGCCAGACGCTGGTACTAGTACATATACTTCAAAAATCATATAATCAAAAACACTTCAAAAACCGTATAATTAAGAATACTTCAAAACCATATAATCAAAATTACTTCAAAAACCGTATAATTAAAAATACTTAAATCATATAATCAAAAACACTTCAATAAAAAGGATTAATTCAAAAATAGTAAAAGAGAAATAAAAGATGAGTTAAAATCAAATGGTCCGAGAGCAAACAGCAAGAGCACCGTCCCAAGATAAGATAAAAACTTACGGCGGACAGACGCGGGCGAAGATCCAAAAAGAGCAAGAACCCAGGGTCACATCTCCGAGCGCTTATATAGCCACACACGGCTTTGAAGACATACCGACATCCGTTTTCTCACGCCAAGCCAATTAGTCATATCTATAACTTATCTTGTTTTTCTCCAGGTGGCCTTTTGAAGTCCTTCCCTCAAAAGGATACATGTTCGGTGATAGATCATATTAGTGTCAATTGCGTCAGCACTTACATCATTTTTTATACGTCACTGATGCCCGGTTTACCATATTAGGTCAGTACATCTACTCCATTTTGTCAGCACGTGCGCACAAGTTCAAACTAAGTTCAAGATGGCCACTTTCTCATGACTTCAAACGAGCGCGCCTTCAAGGTCATTCTCAGATCCAAGCACACAGCTGTTCGTGAGTTCAAACGCGCATGATCAAAAGCATACAGGTTCACTAAAGTTCGAAACATTAAACAATTAATGATAAAAAAACAGAAACAATACCAAATATTATTTAGCAGGTCCATTAATGATAAAAACAGAAACAATACCAAATATTATTTAGCAGGTTTTGATTATAATATTTTCGAACTTCCAGTATATACAACAAACGCCAAACATAAAAGTGTTGATAACTTTGGAAAAACACTTCAGACAGCTTAGATTTGATGTGCACCTACTAGAAAGACCCTTTCTGCTATAGTGGGAGGTTAAAATTTCATGTTCTGAAGCTTCCCTGAAAAGTTATGGCACAATGCGTAAAAACGCTTTTCAGCCTGAGATATGGTGGGTTTCGGAACGTCAAACATAAAAGTGTTGATAACTTTGGAAAAACACTTCAGACAGTTTAGATTTGATGTGCAACTACTAGAAAGACCCTTTCTGCTATAGTGGGAGGTTAAAATTTCATGTTCTGAAGCTTCCCTGAAAAGTTATGGCACAATGCACAAAAACGCTTTTCAGCCTGAGAGAAGGTGGGTTTTTGAACGCCAAACATAAAAGTGTTGATAACTTTCGAAAAACACTTCAGACTGCTTGGATTTGATGTGCACCTACTAGAAAGACCCTTTCTGCTATAGTGCGAGGTTAAAATTTCATGTTCTGAAGCTTCCCTGAAAAGTTATGGCACAATGCGTAAAAACGCTTTTCAGCCTGAGATAAGGTGGGTTTCGGAACGCCAAACATTAAAGTGTTGATAACTTTGGAAAAACACTTCAGACAGTTTAGATTTGATGTGCAACTACTAGAAAGACCCTTTCTGCTATAGTGGGAGGTTAAAATTTCATGTTCTGAAGCTTCCCTGAAAAGTTATGGCACAATGCACAAAAACGCTTTTCAGCCTGAGATAAGGTGGGTTTCGGAACGCTAAACATAAAAGTGTTAATAACTTTGGAAAAACACTTCAGACAGTTTAGATTTGATGTGCAACTACTAGAAAGACCCTTTCTGCTATAGTGGGAGGTTAAAATTTCATGTTCTGAAGCTTCCCTGAAAAGTTATGGCACAATGCACAAAAACGCTTTTCAGCCTGAGATAAGGTGGGTTTCGGTACGCCAAACATAAAAGTGTTGATAACTTTGGAAAAACACTTCAGACAGTTTAGATTTGATGTGCAACTACTAGAAAGACCCTTTCTGCTATAGTGGGAGGTTAAAATTTCATGTTCTGAAGCTTCCCTGAAAAGTTATGGCACAATGCACAAAAACGCTTTTCAGCCTGAGATAAGGTGGGTTTCGGAACGCCAAACATAAAAGTGTTAATAACTTTGGAAAAACACTTCAGACAGTTTAGATTTGATGTGCACCTACTAGGAAGAGCCTTTCTGCTATAGTGGGAGGTTAAAAGTTATCAACATAAAAGTGTTGATAACTTTGGAAAAACACTTCAGACAGTTTAGATTTGATGTGCAACTACTAGAAAGACCCTTTCTGCTATAGTGGGAGGTTAAAATTTCATGTTCTGAAGCTTCCCTGAAAAGTTATGGCACAATGCACAAAAACGCTTTTCAGCCTGAGATAAGGTGGGTTTCGGAACGCCAAACATAAAAGTGTTGATAACTTTCGAAAAACACTTCAGACAGTTTAGATTTGATGTGCAACTACTAGAAAGACCCTTTCTGCTATAGTGGGAGGTTAATATTTCATGTTCTGAAGCGTCCCTGAAAAGTTATGGCACAATGCACAAAAACGCTTTTCAGCCTGAGATAAGGTGGGTTTCGGAACGCCAAACATAAAAGTGTTGATAACTTTGGAAAAACACTTCAGACAGCTTAGATTTGATGTGCACCTACTAGAAAGACCCTTTCTGCTATAGTGGGAGGTTAAAATTTCATGTTCTGAAGCTTCCCTGAAAAGTTATGGCACAATGCGTAAAAACGCTTTTCAACCAGAGATATGGTGGGTTTCGGAACGTCAAACATAAAAGTGTTGATAACTTTGGAAAAACACTTCAGACAGTTTAGATTTGATGTGCAACTACTAGAAAGACCCTTTCTGCTATAGTGGGAGGTTAAAATTTCATGTTCTGAAGCTTCCCTGAAAAGTTATGGCACAATGCACAAAAACGCTTTTCAGCCTGAGATAAGGTGGGTTTCGGAACGCCAAACATAAAAGTGTTAATAACTTTGGAAAAACACATCAGACAGTTTAGATTTGATGTGCAACTACTAGAAAGACCCTTTCTGCTATAGTGGGAGGTTAAAATTTCATGTTCTGAAGCTTCCCTGAAAAGTTATGGCACAATGCACAAAAACGCTTTTCAGCCTGAGATAAGGTGGGTTTCGGAACGCCAAACATAAAAGTGTTAATAACTTTGGAAAAACACTTCAGACAGTTTAGATTTGATGTGCAACTACTAGAAAGACCCTTTCTGCTATAGTGGGAGGTTAAAATTTCATGTTCTGAAGCTTCCCTGAAAAGTTATGGCACAATGCACAAAAACGCTTTTCAGCCTGAGATAAGGTGGGTTTCGGAACGCCAAACATAAAAGTGTTGATAACTTTCGAAAAACACTTCAGACAGCTTGGATTTGATGTGCACCTACTAGAAAGACCCTTTCTGCTATAGTGCGAGGTTAAAATTTCATGTTCTGAAGCTTCCCTGAAAAGTTATGGCACAATGCGTAAAAACGCTTTTCAGTCTGAGATAAGGTGGGTTTCGGAACGCCAAACATTAAAGTGTTGATAACTTTGGAAAAACACTTCAGACAGTTTAGATTTGATGTGCAACTACTAGAAAGACCCTTTCTGCTATAGTGGGAGGTTAAAATTTCATGTTCTGAAGCTTCCCTGAAAAGTTATGGCACAATGCACAAAAACGCTTTTCAGCCCGAGATAAGGTGGGTTTCGGAACGCCAAACATAAAAGTGTTAATAACTTTGGAAAAACACTTCAGACAGTTTAGATTTGATGTGCAACTACTAGAAAGACCCTTTCTGCTATAGTGGGAGGTTAAAATTTCATGTTCTGAAGCTTCCCTGAAAAGTTATGGCACAATGCACAAAAACGCTTTTCAGCCTGAGATAAGGTGGGTTTCGGAACGCCAAACATAAAAGTGTTGATAACTTTTGAAAAACACTTCAGACAGCTTAGATTTGATGTGCACCTACTAGAAAGAGCCTTTCTGCTATAGTGGGAGGTTAAAAGTTATCAACATAAAAGTGTTGATAACTTTGGAAAAACACTTCAGACAGTTTAGATTTGATGTGCAACTACTAGAAAGACCCTTTCTGCTATAGTGGGAGGTTAAAATTTCATGTTCTGAAGCTTCCCTGAAAAGTTATGGCACAATGCACAAAAACGCTTTTCAGCCTGAGATAAGGTGGGTTTCGGAACGCCAAACATAAAAGTGTTGATAACTTTCGAAAAACACTTCAGACAGCTGAGATTTGATGTGCACCTACTAGAAAGACCCTTTCTGCTATAGTGGGAGGTTAAAATTTCATGTTCTGAAGCTTCCCTGAAAAGTTATGGCACAATGCACAAAAACGCTTTTCAGCCTGAGATAAGGTGGGTTTCGGAACGCCAAACATAAAAGTGTTGATAACTTTCGAAAAACACTTCAGACAGCTGAGATTTGATGTGCACCTACTAGAAAGACCCTTTCTGCTATAGTGGGAGGTTAAAATTTCATGTTCTGAAGCTTCCCTGAAAAGTTATGGCACAATGCGTAAAAACGCTTTTCAGCCTGAGATAAGGTGGGTTTCGGAACGCCAAACATAAAAGTGTTGAGAACTTTGGAAAAACACTTCAGACAGTTTAGATTTGATGTGCAACTACTAGAAAGACCCTTTCTGCTATAGTGGGAGGTTAAAATTTCATGCTCTGATGCTTCCCTGAAAAGTTATGGCACAATGCACAAAAACGCTTTTCAGCCTGAGATAAGGTGGGTTTCGGAACGCCAAACATAAAAGTGTTAATAACTTTGGAAAAACACTTCAGACAGTTTAGATTTGATGTGCAACTACTAGAAAGACCCTTTCTGCTATAGTGGGAGGTTAAAATTTCATGTTCTGAAGCTTCCCTGAAAAGTTATGGCACAATGCACAAAAACGCTTTTCAGCCTGAGATAAGGTGGGTTTCGGAACGCCAAACATAAAAGTGTTGATAACTTTTGAAAAACACTTCAGACAGCTTAGATTTGATGTGCACCTACTAGAAAGAGCCTTTCTGCTATAGTGGGAGGTTAAAAGTTATCAACATAAAAGTGTTGATAACTTTGGAAAAACACTTCAGACAGTTTAGATTTGATGTGCAACTACTAGAAAGACCCTTTCTGCTATAGTGGGAGGTTAAAATTTCATGTTCTGAAGCTTCCCTGAAAAGTTATGGCACAATGCACAAAAACGCTTTTCAGCCTGAGATAAGGTGGGTTTCGGAACGCCAAACATAAAAGTGTTGATAACTTTCGAAAAACACTTCAGACAGCTGAGATTTGATGTGCACCTACTAGAAAGACCCTTTCTGCTATAGTGGGAGGTTAAAATTTCATGTTCTGAAGCTTCCCTGAAAAGTTATGGCACAATGCACAAAAACGCTTTTCAGCCTGAGATAAGGTGGGTTTCGGAACGCCAAACATAAAAGTGTTGATAACTTTCGAAAAACACTTCAGACAGCTGAGATTTGATGTGCACCTACTAGAAAGACCCTTTCTGCTATAGTGGGAGGTTAAAATTTCATGTTCTGAAGCTTCCCTGAAAAGTTATGGCACAATGCGTAAAAACGCTTTTCAGCCTGAGATAAGGTGGGTTTCGGAACGCCAAACATAAAAGTGTTGATAACTTTGGAAAAACACTTCAGACAGTTTAGATTTGATGTGCAACTACTAGAAAGACCCTTTCTGCTATAGTGGGAGGTTAAAATTTCATGCTCTGATGCTTCCCTGAAAAGTTATGGCACAATGCACAAAAACGCTTTTCAGCCTGAGATAAGGTGGGTTTCGGAACGCCAAACATAAAAGTGTTAATAACTTTGGAAAAACACTTCAGACAGTTTAGATTTGATGTGCAACGACTAGAAAGACCCTTTCTGCTATAGTGGGAGGTTAAAATTTCATGTTCTGAAGCTTCCCTGAAAAGTTATGGCACAATGCACAAAAACGCTTTTCAGCCTGAGATAAGGTGGGTTTCGGAACGCCAAACATAAAAGTGTTGATAACTTTTGAAAAACACTTCAGACAGCTTAGATTTGATGTGCAACTACTAGAAAGACCCTTTCTGCTATAGTGGGAGGTTAAAATTTCATGTTCTGAAGCTTCCCTGAGAAGTTATGGCACAATGCGTAAAAACGCTTTTCAGCCTGAGATAAGGTGGGTTTCGGAACGCCAAACATAAAAGTGTTGATAACTTTGGAAAAACACTTCAGACAGTTTAGATTTGATGTGCAACTACTAGACAGACCCTTTCTGCTATGGTGGGAGGTTAAAATTTCATGTTCTGAAGCTTCCCTGAAAAGTTATGGCACAATGCACAAAAACGCTTTTCAGCCTGAGATAAGGTGGGTTTCGGAACGCCAAACATAAAAGTGTTGATAACTTTCGAAAAACACTTCAGACAGCTTAGATTTGATGTGCACCTACTAGAAAGACCCTTTCTGCTATAGTGGGAGGTTAAAATTTCATGTTCTGAAGCTTCCCTGAGAAGTTATGGCACAATGCGTAAAAACGCTTTTCAGCCTGAGATAAGGTGGGTTTCGGAACGCCAAACATAAAAGTGTTGATAACTTTTGAAAAACACTTCAGACAGCTTAGATTTGATGTGCAACTACTAGAAAGATCCTTTCTGCTATAGTGGGAGGTTAAAATTTCATGTTCTGAAGCTTCCCTGAAAAGTTATGGCACAATGCACAAAAACGCTTTTCAGCCTGAGATAAGGTGGGTTTCGGAACGCCAAACATAAAAGTGTTGATAACTTTCGAAAAACACTTCAGACAGCTTAGATTTGATGTGCACCTACTAGAAAGACCCTTTCTGCTATAGTGGGAGGTTAAAATTTCATGTTCTGAAGCTTCCCTGAGAAGTTATGGCACAATGCGTAAAAACGCTTTTCAGCCTGAGATAAGGTGGGTTTCGGAACGCCAAACATAAAAGTGTTGATAACTTTTGAAAAACACTTCAGACAGCTTAGATTTGATGTGCAACTACTAGAAAGATCGTTTCTGCTATAGTGGGAGGTTAAAATTTAATGTTCTGAAGCTTCCCTGAAAAGTTATGGCACAATGCACAAAAACGCTTTTCAGCCTGAGATAAGGTGGGTTTCGGAACGCCAAACATAAAAGTGTTAATAACTTTGGGAAAACACTTCAGACAGTTTAGATTTGATGTGCAACTACTAGAAAGACCCTTTCTGCTATAGTGGGAGGTTAAAATTTCATGTTCTGAAGCTTCCCTGAAAAGTTATGGCACAATGCACAAAAACGCTTTTCAGCCTGAGATAAGGTGGGTTTCGGAACGCCAAACATAAAAGTGTTGATAACTTTTGAAAAACACTTCAGACAGCTTAGACTTGATGTGCAACTACTAGAAAGACCCTTTCTGCTATAGTGGGAGGTTAAAATTTCATGTTCTGTAGCTTCCCTGAAAAGTTATGGCACAATGCACAAAAACGCTTTTCAGCCTGAGATAAGGTGGGTTTCGGAACGCCAAACATAAAAGTGTTGATAACTTTCGAAAAACACTTCAGACAGTTTAGATTTGATGTGCAACTACTAGAAAGACCCTTTCTGCAATAGTGGGAGGTTAAAATTTCATGTTCTGAAGCTTCCCTGAAAAGTTATGGCACAATGCACAAAAACGCTTTTCAGCCTGAGATAAGGTGGGTTTCGGAACGCCAAACATAAAAGTGTTAATAACTTTGGAAAAACACTTCAGACAGTTTAGATTTGATGTGCAACTACTAGAAAGACCCTTTCTGCTATAGTGGGAGGTTAAAATTTCATGTTCTGAAGCTTCCCTGAAAAGTTATGGCACAATGCACAAAAACGCTTTTCAGCCTGAGATAAGGTGGGTTTCGGAACGCCAAACATAAAAGTGTTGATAACTTTCGAAAAACACTTCAGACAGCTGAGATTTGATGTGCACCTACTAGAAAGACCCTTTCTGCTATAGTGGGAGGTTAAAATTTCATGTTCTGAAGCTTCCCTGAAAAGTTATGGCACAATGCACAAAAACGCTTTTCAGCCTGAGATAAGGTGGGTTTCGGAACGCCAAACATAAAAGTGTTGATAACTTTCGAAAAACACTTCAGACAGCTGAGATTTGATGTGCACCTACTAGAAAGACCCTTTCTGCTATAGTGGGAGGTTAAAATTTCATGTTCTGAAGCTTCCCTGAAAAGTTATGGCACAATGCGTAAAAACGCTTTTCAGCCTGAGATAAGGTGGGTTTCGGAACGCCAAACATAAAAGTGTTGAGAACTTTGGAAAAACACTTCAGACAGTTTAGATTTGATGTGCAACTACTAGAAAGACCCTTTCTGCTATAGTGGGAGGTTAAAATTTCATGTTCTGAAGCTTCCCTGAAAAGTTATGGCACAATGCACAAAAACGCTTTTCAGCCTGAGATAAGGTGGGTTTCGGAACGCCAAACATAAAAGTGTTAATAACTTTGGAAAAACACTTCAGACAGTTTAGATTTGATGTGCAACTACTAGAAAGACCCTTTCTGCTATAGTGGGAGGTTAAAATTTCATGTTCTGAAGCTTCCCTGAAAAGTTATGGCACAATGCACAAAAACGCTTTTCAGCCTGAGATAAGGTGGGTTTCGGAACGCCAAACATAAAAGTGTTGATAACTTTTGAAAAACACTTCAGACAGCTTAGATTTGATGTGCAACTACTAGAAAGACCCTTTCTGCTATAGTGGGAGGTTAAAATTTCATGTACTGAAGCTTCCCTGAAAAGTTATGGCACAATGCACAAAAACGCTTTTCAGCCTGAGATAAGGTGGGTTTCGGAACGCCAAACATAAAAGTGTTGATAACTTTGGAAAAACACTTCAGACAGTTTAGATTTGATGTGCAACTACTAGAATGACCCTTTCTGCTATAGTGGGAGGTTAAAATTTAATGTTCTGAAGCTTCCCTGAAAAGTTATGGCACAATGCACAAAAACGCTTTTCAGCCTGAGATAAGGTGGGTTTCGGAACGCCAAACATAAAAGTGTTAATAACTTTGGAAAAACACTTCAGACAGTTTAGATTTGATGTGCAACTACTAGAAAGACCCTTTCTGCTATAGTGGGAGGTCAAAATTTCATGTTCTGAAGCTTCCCTGAAAAGTTATGGCACAATGCACAAAAACGCTTTTCAGCCTGAGATAAGGTGGGTTTCGGAACGCCAAACATAAAAGTGTTGATAACTTTTGAAAAACACTTCAGACAGCTTAGACTTGATGTGCAACTACTAGAAAGACCCTTTCTGCTATAGTGGGAGGTTAAAATTTCATGTTCTGAAGCTTCCCTGAAAAGTTATGGCACAATGCACAAAAACGCTTTTCAGCCTGAGATAAGGTGGGTTTCGGAACGCCAAACATAAAAGTGTTGATAACTTTCGAAAAACACTTCAGACAGTTTAGATTTGATGTGCAACTACTAGAAAGACCCTTTCTGCAATAGTGGGACGTTAAAATTTCATGTTCTGAAGCTTCCCTGAAAAGTTATGGCACAATGCACAAAAACGCTTTTCAGCCTGAGATAAGGTGGGTTTCGGAACGCCAAACATAAAAGTGTTAATAACTTTGGAAAAACACTTCAGACAGTTTAGATTTGATGTGCAACTACTAGAAAGACCCTATCTGCTATAGTGGGAGGTTAAAATTTCATGTTCTGAAGCTTCCCTGAAAAGTTATGGCACAATGCACAAAAACGCTTTTCAGCCTGAGATAAGGTGGGTTTCGGAACGCCAAACATAAAAGTGTTGATAACTTTCGAAAAACACTTCAGACAGCTTAGATTTGATGTGCACCTACTAGAAAGACCCTTTCTGCTATAGTGGGAGGTTAAAATTTCATGTTCTGAAGCTTCCCTGATAAGTTATGGCACAATGCGTGAAAACGCTTTTCAGCCTGAGATAAGGTGGGTTTCGGAACGCCAAACATAAAAGTGTTGATAACTTTTGAAAAACACTTCAGACAGCTTAGATTTGATGTGCAACTACTAGAAAGACCCTTTCTGCTATAGTGGGAGGTTAAAATTTCATGTTCTGAAGCTTCCCTGAAAAGTTATGGCACAATGCACAAAAACGCTTTTCAGCCTGAGATAAGGTGGGTTTCGGAACGCCAAACATAAAAGTGTTGATAACTTTCGAAAAACACTTCAGACAGCTTAGATTTGATGTGCACCTACTAGAAAGACCCTTTCTGCTATAGTGGGAGGTTAAAATTTCATGTTCTGAAGCTTCCCTGAAAAGTTATGGCACAATGCGTAAAAACGCTTTTCAGCCTGAGATAAGGTGGGTTTCGGAACGCCAAACATAAAAGTGTTGATAACTTTCGAAAAACACTTCAGACAGCTTAGATTTGATGTGCACCTACTAGAAAGACCCTTTCTGCTATAGTGGGAGGTTAAAATTTCATGTTCTGAAGCTTCCCTGAAAAGTTATGGCACAATGCGTAAAAACGCTTTTCAGCCTGAGATAAGGTGGGTTTCGGAACGCCAAACATAAAAGTGTTGATAACTTTGGAAAAACACTTCAGACAGTTTAGATTTGATGTGCAACTACTAGAAAGACCCTTTCTGCTATAGTGGGAGGTTAAAATTTCATGTTCTGAAGCTTCCCTGAAAAGTTATGGCACAATGCACAAAAACGCATTTCAGCCTCAGATAAGGTGGGTTTCGGAACGCCAAACATAAAAGTGTTAATAACTTTGGAAAAACACTTCAGCCAGTTTAGATTTGATGTGCAACTACTAGAAAGACCCTTTCTGCTATAGTGGGAGGTTAAAATTTCATGTTCTGAAGCTTCCCTGAAAAGTTATGGTACAATGCACAAAAACGCTTTTCAGCCTGAGATAACGTGGGTTTCGGAACGCCAAACATAAAAGTGTTGATAACTTTCGAAAAACACTTCAGACAGCTTAGATTTGATGTGCACCTACTAGAAAGACCCTTTCTGCTATAGTGGGAGGTTAAAATTTCATGTTCTGAAGCTTCCCTGAAAAGTTATGGCACAATGCGTAAAAACGCTTTTCAGCCTGAGATAAGGTGGGTTTCGGAACGCCAAACATAAAAGTGTTGATAACTTTGGAAAAACACTTCAGACAGTTTAGATTTGATGTGCAACTACTAGAAAGACCCTTTCTGCTATAGTGGGAGGTTAAAATTTCATGTTCTGAAGCTTCCCTGAAAAGTTATGGCACAATGCACAAAAACGCTTTTCAGCCTGAGATAAGGTGGGTTTCGGAACGCCAAACATAAAAGTGTTGATAACTTTCGAAAAACACTTCAGACAGTTTAGATTTGATGTGCAACTACTAGAAAGACCCTTTCTGCTATAGTGGGAGGTTAAAATTTCATGTTCTGAAGCTTCCCTGAAAAGTTATGGCACAATGCACAAAAACGCTTTTCAGCCTGAGATAAGGTGGGTTTCGGAACGCCAAACATAAAAGTGTTGATAACTTTCGAAAAACACTTCAGACAGTTTAGATTTGATGTGCACCTACTAGAAAGACCCTTTCTGCTATAGTGGGAGGTTAAAATTTCATGTTCTGAAGCTACCCTGAAAAGTTATGGCACAATGCGTAAAAACGCTTTTCAGCCTGAGATAAGGTGGGTTTCGGAACGCCAAACATAAAAGTGTTGATAACTTTGGAAAAACACTTCAGACAGTTTAGATTTGATGTGCAACTACTAGAAAGACCCTTTCTGCTATAGTGGGAGGTTAAAATTTCATGTTCTGAAGCTTCCCTGAAAAGTTATGGCACAATGCACAAAAACGCTTTTCAGCCTGAGAGAAGGTGGGTTTCGGAACGCCAAACATAAAAGTGTTGATAACTTTTGAAAAACACTTCAGACAGCTTAGATTTGATGTGCAACTACTAGAAAGACCCTTTCTGCTATAGTGGGAGGTTAAAATTTCATGTTCTGAAGCTTCCCTGAAAAGTTATGGCACAATGCACAAAAACGCTTTTCAGCCTGAGATAAGGTGGGTTTCGGAACGCCAAACATAAAAGTGTTGATAATTTTTGAAAAACACTTCAGACAGCTTAGATTTGATGTGCACCTACTAGAAAGACCCTTTCTGCTATAGTGGGAGGTTAAAATTTCATGTTCTGAAGCTTCCCTGAAAAGTTATGGCACAATGCACAAAAACGCTTTTCAGCCTGAGATAAGGTGGGTTTCGGAACGCCAAACATAAAAGTGTTGATAATTTTCGAAAAACACTTCAGACAGCTTAGATTTGATGTGCACCTACTAGAAAGACCCTTTCTGCTATAGTGGGAGGTTAAAATTTCATGTTCTGAAGCTTCCCTGAAAAGTTATGGCACAATGCACAAAAACGCTTTTCAGCCTGAGATAAGGTGGGTTTCGGAACGCCAAACATTAAAGTGTTAATAACCTTGGAAAAACACTTCAGACAGTTTAGATTTGATGTGCAACTACTAGAAAGACCCTTTCTGCTATAGTGGGAGGTTAAAATTTCATGTTCTGAAGCTTCCCTGAAAAGTTATGGCACAATCCACAAAAACGCTTTTCAGCCTGAGATAAGGTGGGTTTCGGAACGCCAAACATAAAAGTGTTAATAACTTTGGAAAAACACTTCAGACAGTTTAGATTTGATGTGCAACTACTAGAAAGACACTTTCTGCTATAGTGGGAGGTTAAAATTTCAAGTTCTGAAGCTTCCCTGAAAAGTTATGGCACAATCCACAAAAACGCTTTTCAGCCTGAGATAAGGTGGGTTTCGGAACGCCAAACATAAATGTGTTAATAACTTTGGAAAAACACTTCAGACAGTTTAGATTTGATGTGCAACTACTAGAAAGACCCTTTCTGCTACAGTGGGAGGTTAGAATTTCATGTTCTGAAGCTTCCCTGAAAAGTTATGGCACAATGCACAAAAACGCTTTTCAGCCTGAGATAAGGTGGGTTTCGGAACGCCAAACATAAAAGTGTTGATAACTTTCGAAAAACACTTCAGACAGCTTAGATTTGATGTGCACCTACTAGAAAGACCCTTTCTGCTATAGTGGGAGGTTAAAATTTCATGTTCTGAAGCTTCCCTGAAAAGTTATGGCACAATGCGTAAAAACGCTTTTCAGCCTGAGATAAGGTGGGTTTCGGAACGCCAAACATAAAAGTGTTGATAACTTTCGAAAAACACTTCAGACAGCTTAGATTTGATGTGCACCTACTAGAAAGACCCTTTCTGCTATAGTGGGAGGTTAAAATTTCATGTTCTGAAGCTTCCCTGAAAAGTTATGGCACAATGCGTAAAAACGCTTTTCAGCCTGAGATAAGGTGGGTTTCGGAACGCCAAACATAAAAGTGTTGATAACTTTGGAAAAACACTTCAGACAGTTTAGATTTGATGTGCAACTACTAGAAAGACCCTTTCTGCTATAGTGGGAGGTTAAAATTTCATGTTCTGAAGCTTCCCTGAAAAGTTATGGCACAATGCACAAAAACGCATTTCAGCCTCAGATAAGGTGGGTTTCGGAACGCCAAACATAAAAGTGTTAATAACTTTGGAAAAACACTTCAGCCAGTTTAGATTTGATGTGCAACTACTAGAAAGACCCTTTCTGCTATAGTGGGAGGTTAAAATTTCATGTTCTGAAGCTTCCCTGAAAAGTTATGGTACAATGCACAAAAACGCTTTTCAGCCTGAGATAACGTGGGTTTCGGAACGCCAAACATAAAAGTGTTGATAACTTTCGAAAAACACTTCAGACAGCTTAGATTTGATGTGCACCTACTAGAAAGACCCTTTCTGCTATAGTGGGAGGTTAAAATTTCATGTTCTGAAGCTTCCCTGGAAAGTTATGGCACAATGCGTAAAAACGCTTTTCAGCCTGAGATAAGGTGGGTTTCGGAACGCCAAACATAAAAGTGTTGATAACTTTGGAAAAACACTTCAGACAGTTTAGATTTGATGTGCAACTACTAGAAAGACCCTTTCTGCTATAGTGGGAGGTTAAAATTTCATGTTCTGAAGCTTCCCTGAAAAGTTATGGCACAATGCACAAAAACGCTTTTCAGCCTGAGATAAGGTGGGTTTCGGAACGCCAAACATAAAAGTGTTGATAACTTTCGAAAAACACTTCAGACAGTTTAGATTTGATGTGCAACTACTAGAAAGACCCTTTCTGCTATAGTGGGAGGTTAAAATTTCATGTTCTGAAGCTTCCCTGAAAAGTTATGGCACAATGCACAAAAACGCTTTTCAGCCTGAGATAAGGTGGGTTTCGGAACGCCAAACATAAAAGTGTTGATAACTTTCGAAAAACACTTCAGACAGTTTAGATTTGATGTGCACCTACTAGAAAGACCCTTTCTGCTATAGTGGGAGGTTAAAATTTCATGTTCTGAAGCTACCCTGAAAAGTTATGGCACAATGCGTAAAAACGCTTTTCAGCCTGAGATAAGGTGGGTTTCGGAACGCCAAACATAAAAGTGTTGATAACTTTGGAAAAACACTTCAGACAGTTTAGATTTGATGTGCAACTACTAGAAAGACCCTTTCTGCTATAGTGGGAGGTTAAAATTTCATGTTCTGAAGCTTCCCTGAAAAGTTATGGCACAATGCACAAAAACGCTTTTCAGCCTGAGAGAAGGTGGGTTTCGGAACGCCAAACATAAAAGTGTTGATAACTTTTGAAAAACACTTCAGACAGCTTAGATTTGATGTGCAACTACTAGAAAGACCCTTTCTGCTATAGTGGGAGGTTAAAATTTCATGTTCTGAAGCTTCCCTGAAAAGTTATGGCACAATGCACAAAAACGCTTTTCAGCCTGAGATAAGGTGGGTTTCGGAACGCCAAACATAAAAGTGTTGATAATTTTTGAAAAACACTTCAGACAGCTTAGATTTGATGTGCACCTACTAGAAAGACCCTTTCTGCTATAGTGGGAGGTTAAAATTTCATGTTCTGAAGCTTCCCTGAAAAGTTATGGCACAATGCACAAAAACGCTTTTCAGCCTGAGATAAGGTGGGTTTCGGAACGCCAAACATAAAAGTGTTGATAATTTTCGAAAAACACTTCAGACAGCTTAGATTTGATGTGCACCTACTAGAAAGACCCTTTCTGCTATAGTGGGAGGTTAAAATTTCATGTTCTGAAGCTTCCCTGAAAAGTTATGGCACAATGCACAAAAACGCTTTTCAGCCTGAGATAAGGTGGGTTTCGGAACGCCAAACATTAAAGTGTTAATAACCTTGGAAAAACACTTCAGACAGTTTAGATTTGATGTGCAACTACTAGAAAGACCCTTTCTGCTATAGTGGGAGGTTAAAATTTCATGTTCTGAAGCTTCCCTGAAAAGTTATGGCACAATCCACAAAAACGCTTTTCAGCCTGAGATAAGGTGGGTTTCGGAACGCCAAACATAAAAGTGTTAATAACTTTGGAAAAACACTTCAGACAGTTTAGATTTGATGTGCAACTACTAGAAAGACACTTTCTGCTATAGTGGGAGGTTAAAATTTCAAGTTCTGAAGCTTCCCTGAAAAGTTATGGCACAATCCACAAAAACGCTTTTCAGCCTGAGATAAGGTGGGTTTCGGAACGCCAAACATAAATGTGTTAATAACTTTGGAAAAACACTTCAGACAGTTTAGATTTGATGTGCAACTACTAGAAAGACCCTTTCTGCTACAGTGGGAGGTTAGAATTTCATGTTCTGAAGCTTCCCTGAAAAGTTATGGCACAATGCACAAAAACGCTTTTCAGCCTGAGATAAGGTGGGTTTCGGAACGCCAAACATAAAAGTGTTAATAACTTTGGAAAAACACTTCAGACAGTTTAGATTTGATGTGCACCTACTAGAAAGACCCTTTCTGCTATAGTGGGAGGTTAAAATTTCATGTTCTGAAGCTTCCCTGAGAAGTTATGGCACAATGCGTAAAAACGCTTTTCAGCCTGAGATAAGGTGGGTTTCGGAACGCCAAACATAAAAGTGTTGATAACTTTTGAAAAACACTTCAGACAGCTTAGATTTGATGTGCAACTACTAGAAAGATCCTTTCTGCTATAGTGGGAGGTTAAAATTTCATGTTCTGAAGCTTCCCTGAAAAGTTATGGCACAATGCACAAAAACGCTTTTCAGCCTGAGATAAGGTGGGTTTCGGAACGCCAAACATAAAAGTGTTGATAACTTTCGAAAAACACTTCAGACAGCTTAGATTTGATGTGCACCTACTAGAAAGACCCTTTCTGCTATAGTGGGAGGTTAAAATTTCATGTTCTGAAGCTTCCCTGAGAAGTTATGGCACAATGCGTAAAAACGCTTTTCAGCCTGAGATAAGGTGGGTTTCGGAACGCCAAACATAAAAGTGTTGATAACTTTGGAAAAACACTTCAGACAGTTTAGATTTGATGTGCAACTACTAGAAAGACCCTTTCTGCTATAGTGGGAGGTTAAAATTTCATGTTCTGAAGCTTCCCTGAAAAGTTATGGCACAATGCACAAAAACGCTTTTCAGCCTGAGATAAGGTGGGTTTCGGAACGCCAAACATAAAAGTGTTGATAACTTTCGAAAAACACTTCAGACAGCTTAGATTTGAAGTGCACCTACTAGAAAGACCCTTTCTGCTATAGTGGGAGGTTAAAATTTCATGTTCTGAAGCTTCCCTGAGAAGTTATGGCACAATGCGTAAAAACGCTTTTCAGCCTGAGATAAGGTGGGTTTCGGAACGCCAAACATAAAAGTGTTGATAACTTTTGAAAAACACTTCAGACAGCTTAGATTTGATGTGCAACTACTAGAAAGATCCTTTCTGCTATAGTGGGAGGTTAAAATTTCATGTTCTGAAGCTTCCCTGAAAAGTTATGGCACAATGCACAAAAACGCTTTTCAGCCTGAGATAAGGTGGGTTTCGGAACGCCAAACATAAAAGTGTTGATAACTTTCGAAAAACACTTCAGACAGCTTAGATTTGATGTGCACCTACTAGAAAGACCCTTTCTGCTATAGTGGGAGGTTAAAATTTCATGTTCTGAAGCTTCCCTGAGAAGTTATGGCACAATGCGTAAAAACGCTTTTCAGCCTGAGATAAGGTGGGTTTCGGAACGCCAAACATAAAAGTGTTGATATCTTTTGAAAAACACTTCAGACAGCTTAGATTTGATGTGCAACTACTAGAAAGATCCTTTCTGCTATAGTGGGAGGTTAAAATTTCATGTTCTGAAGCTTCCCTGAAAAGTTATGGCACAATGCACAAAAATGCTTTTCAGCCTGAGATAAGGTGGGTTTCGGAACGCCAAACATAAAAGTGTTGATAACTTTCGAAAAACACTTCAGACAGCTTAGATTTGATGTGCACCTACTAGAAAGACCCTTTCTGCTATAGTGGCAGGTTAAAATTTCATGTTCTGAAGCTTCCCTGAAAAGTTATGGCACAATGCGTAAAAACGCTTTTCAGCCTGAGATAAGGTGGGTTTCGGAACGCCAAACATAAAAGTGTTGATAACTTTGGAAAAACACTTTAGACAGTTTAGATTTGATGTGCAACTACTAGAAAGACCCTTTCTGCTATAGTGGGAGGTTAAAATTTCATGTTCTGAAGCTTCCCTGAAAAGTTATGGCACAATGCACAACAACGCTTTTCAGCCTGAGATAAGGTGGGTTTCGGAACGCCAAACATAAAAGTGTTGATAACTTTTGAAAAACACTTCAGACAGCTTAGATTTGATGTGCAACTACTAGAAAGACCCTTTCTGCTATAGTTTGAGGTTAAAATTTCATGTTCTGAAGCTTCCCTGAAAAGTTATGGCACAATGCACAAAAACGCTTTTCAGCCTGAGATAAGGTGGGTTTCGGAACGCCAAACATAAAAGTGTTAATAACTTTGGAAAAACACTTCAGCCAGTTTAGATTTGATGTGCAACTACTAGAAAGACCCTTTCTGCTATAGTGGGAGGTTAAAATTTCATGTTCTGAAGCTTCCCTGAAAAGTTATGGCACAATGCACAACAACGCTTTTCAGCCTGAGATAAGGTGGGTTTCGGAACGCCAAACATAAAAGTGTTGATAACTTTCGAAAAACACTTCAGACAGCTTAGATTTGATGTGCACCGACTAGAAAGACCCTTTCTGCTATAGTGGGAGGTTAAAATGTCATGTTCTGAAGCTTCCCTGAAAAGTTATGGCACAATGCGTAAAAACGCTTTTCAGCCTGAGATAAGGTGGGTTTCGGAACGCCAAACATAAAAGTGTTGATAACTTTCGAAAAACACTTCAGACAGTTTAGATTTGATGTGCAACTACTAGAAAGACCCTTTCTGCTATAGTGGGAGGTTAAAATTTCATGTTCTGAAGCTTCCCTGAAAAGTTATGGCACAATGCACAAAAACGCTTTTCAGCCTGAGATAAGGTGGGTTTCGGAACGCCAAACATAAAAGTGTTGATAACTGTTGAAAAACACTTCAGACAGCTTAGATTTGATGTGCAACTACTAGAAAGATCCTTTCTGCTATAGTGGGAGGTTAAAATTTCATGTTCTGAAGCTTCCCTGAAAAGTTATGGCACAATGCACAAAAACGCTTTTCAGCCTGAGATAAGGTGGGTTTCGGAACGCCAAACATAAAAGTGTTGATAACTTTCGAAAAACACTTCAGACAGCTTAGATTTGATGTGCACCTACTAGAAAGACCCTTTCTGCTATAGTGGGAGGTTAAAATTTCATGTTCTGAAGCTTCCCTGAAAAGTTATGGCACAATGCACAAAAACGCTTTTCAGCCTGAGATAAGGTGGGTTTCGGAACGCCAAACATAAAAGTGTTGATAACTTTTGAAAAACACTTCAGACAGCTTAGATTTGATGTGCAACTACTAGAAAGACCCTTTCTGCTATAGTGGGAGGTTAAAATTTCATGTTCTGAAGCTTCCCTGAAAAGTTATGGCACAACGCACAAAAACGCTTTTCAGCCTGAGATAAGGTGGGTTTCGGAACGCCAAACATAAAAGTGTTGATAATTTTCGAAAAACACTTCAGACAGCTTAGATTTGATGTGCACCTACTAGAAAGACCCTTTCTGCTATAGTGGGAGGTTAAAATTTCATGTTCTGAAGCTTCCCTGAAAAGTTATGGCACAATGCACAAAAACGCTTTTCAGCCTGAGATAAGGTGGGTTTCGGAACGCCAAACATAAAAGTGTTAATACCTTTGGAAAAACACTTCAGACAGTTTAGATTTGATGTGCAACTACTAGAAAGACCCTTTCTGCTATAGTGGGAGGTTAAAATTTCATGTTCTGAAGCTTCCCTGAAAAGTTATGGCACAATGCACAAAAACGCTTTTCAGCCTGAGATAAGGTGGGTTTCGGAACGCCAAACATAAAAGTGTTGATAACTTTCGAAAAACACTTCAGACAGCTTAGATTTGATGTGCACCTACTAGAAAGACCCTTTCTGCTATAGTGGGAGGTTAAAATTTCATGTTCTGAAGCTTCCCTGAGAAGTTATGGCACAATGCGTAAAAATGCTTTTCAGCCTGAGATAAGGTGGGTTTCGGAACGCCAAACATAAAAGTGTTGATGACTTTTGAAAAACACTTCAGACAGCTTAGATTTGATGTGCAACTACTAGAAAGATCCTTTCTGCTATAGTGGGAGGTTAAAATTTCATGTTCTGAAGCTTCCCTGAAAAGTTATGGCACAATGCACAAAAACGCTTTTCTGCCTGAGATAAGGTGGGTTTCGGAACGCCAAACATAAAAGTGTTGATAACTTTCGAAAAACACTTCAGACAGCTTAGATTTGATGTGCACCTACTAGAAAGACCCTTTCTGCTATAGTGGCAGGTTAAAATTTCATGTTCTGAAGCTTCCCTGAAAAGTTATGGCACAATGCGTAAAAACGCTTTTCAGCCTGAGATAAGGTGGGTTTCGGAACGCCAAACATAAAAGTGTTGATAACTTTGGAAAAACACTTCAGACAGTTTAGATTTGATGTGCAACTACTAGAAAGACCCTTTCTGCTATAGTGGGAGGTTAAAATTTCATGTTCTGAAGCTTCCCTGAAAAGTTATGGCACAATGCACAAAAACGCTTTTCAGCCTGAGATAAGGTGGGTTTCGGAACGCCAAACATAAAAGTGTTAATAACTTTGGAAAAACACTTCAGACAGTTTAGATTTGATGTGCAACTACTAGAAAGACCCTTTCTGCTATAGTGGGAGGTTAAAATTTCATGTTCTGAAGCTTCCCTGAAAAGTTATGGCACAATGCACAAAAACGCATTTCAGCCTGAGATAAGGTGGGTTTCGGAACGCCTAACATAAAAGTGTTAAGAACTTTGGAAAAACACTTCAGCCAGTTTAGATTTGATGTGCATCTACTAAAAAGACCCTTTCTGCTATAGTGGGAGATTAAAATTTCATGTTCTGAAGCTTCCCTGAAAAGTTATGGCACAATGCAAAACAACGCTTTTCAGCCTGAGATAAGGTGGGTTTCGGAACGCCAAACATAAAAGTGTTGATAACTTTTGAAAAACACTTCAGACAGCTTAGATTTGATGTGCAACTACTAGAAAGACCCTTTCTGCTATAGTTTGAGGTTAAAATTTCATGTTCTGAAGCTTCCCTGAAAAGTTATGGCACAATGCACAAAAACGCTTTTCAGCCTGAGATAAGGTGGGTTTCGGAACGCCAAACATAAAAGTGTTGATAACTTTCGAAAAACACTTCAGACAGCTTAGATTTGATGTGCACCTACTAGAAAGACCCTTTCTGCTATAGTGGGAGGTTAAAATTTCATGTTCTGAAGCTTCCCTGAAAAGTTATGGCACAATGCGTAAAAACGCTTTTCAGCCTGAGATAAGGTGGGTTTCGGAACGCCAAACATAAAAGTGTTGATAACTTTGGAAAAAAACTTCAGACAGTTTAGATTTGATGTGCAACTACTAGAAAGACCCTTTCTGCTATAGTGGGAGGTTAAAATTTCATGTTCTGAAGCTTTCCTGAAAAGTTATGGCACAATGCACAAAAACGCTTTTCAGCCTGAGATAAGGTGGGTTTCGGAACGCCAAACATAAAAGTGTTAATAACTTTGGAAAAACAGTTCAGACAGTTTAGATTTGATGTGCAACTACTAGAAAGACCCTTTCTGCTATAGTGGGAGGTTAAAATTTCATGTTCTGAAGCTTCCCTGAAAAGTTATGGCACAATGCACAAAAACGCATTTCAGCCTGAGATAAGGTGGGTTTCGGAACGCCAAACATAAAAGTGTAAATAACTTTGGAAAAACACTTCAGCCAGTTTAGATTTGATGTGCAACTACTAGAAAGACCCTTTCTGCTATAGTGGGACGTTAAAATTTCATGTTCTGAAGCTTCCCTGAAAAGTTATGGCACAATGCACAAAAACGCTTTTCAGCCTGAGATAAGGTGGGTGTCGGAACGCCAAACATAAAAGTGTTGATAACTTTCGAAAAACACTTCAGACAGCTTAGATTTGATGTGCACCTACTAGAAAGACCCTTTCTGCTATAGTGGGAGGTTAAAATTTCATGTTCTGAAGCTTCCCTGAAAAGTTATGGCACAATGCGTAAAAACGCTTTTCAGCCTGAGATAAGGTGGGTTTCGGAACGCCAAACATAAAAGTGTTGATAACTTTGGAAAAACACTTCAGACAGTTTAGATTTGATGTGCAACTACTAGAAAGACCCTTTCTGCTATAGTGGGAGGTTAAAATTTCATGTTCTGAAGCTTCCCTGAAAAGTTATGGCACAATGCACAAAAACGCTTTTCGGCCTGAGATAAGGTGGGTTTCGGAACGCCAAACATAAAAGTGTTAATAACTTTGGAAAAACAGTTCAGACAGTTTAGATTTGATGTGCAACTACTAGAAAGACCCTTTCTGCTACAGTGGGAGGTTAAAATTTCATGTTCTGAAGCTTCCCTGAAAAGTGATGGCACAATGCACAAAAACGCTTTTCAGCCTGAGATAAGGTGGGTTTCGGAACGCCAAACATAAAAGTGTTGATAACTTTCGAAAAACACTTCAGACAGCTTAGATTTGATGTGCACCTACTAGAAAGACCCTTTCTGCTATAGTGGGAGGTTAAAATTTCATGTTCTGAAGCTTCCCTGAAAAGTTATGGCACAATGCGTAAAAACGCTTTTCAGCCTGAGATAAGGTGGGTTTCGGAACGCCAAACATAAAAGTGTTGATAACTTTGGAAAAAAACTTCAGACAGTTTAGATTTGATGTGCAACTACTAGAAAGACCCTTTCTGCTATAGTGGGAGGTTAAAATTTCATGTTCTGAAGCTTCCCTGAAAAGTTATGGCACAATGCACAAAAACGCTTTTCAGCCTGAGATAAGGTGGGTTTCGGAACGCCAAACATAAAAGTGTTAATAACTTTGGAAAAACACTTCAGACAGTTTAGATTTGATGTGCAACTACTAGAAAGACCCTTTCTGCTATAGTGGGAGGTTAAAATTTCATGTTCTGAAGCTTCCCTGAAAAGTTATGGCACAATGCACAAAAACGCATTTCAGCCTGAGATAAGGTGGGTTTCGGAACGCCAAACATAAAAGTGTTAATAACTTTGGAAAAACACTTCAGCCAGTTTAGATTTGATGTGCAACTACTAGAAAGACCCTTTCTGCTATAGTGGGACGTTAAAATTTCATGTTCTGAAGCTTCCCTGAAAAGTTATGGCACAATGCACAAAAACGCTTTTCAGCCTGAGATAAGGTGGGTTTCGGAACGCCAAACATAAAAGTGTTGATAACTTTCGAAAAACACTTCAGACAGCTTAGATTTGATGTGCACCTACTAGAAAGACCCTTTCTGCTATAGTGGGAGGTTAAAATTTCATGTTCTGAAGCTTCCCTGAAAAGTTATGGCACAATGCGTAAAAACGCTTTTCAGCCTGACATAAGGTGGGTTTCGGAACGCCAAACATAAAAGTGTTGATAACTTTGGAAAAACACTTCAGACAGTTTAGATTTGATGTGCAACTACTAGAAAGACCCTTTCTGCTATAGTGGGAGGTTAAAATTTCATGTTCTGAAGCTTCCCTGAAAAGTTATGGCACAATGCACAAAAACGCTTTTCAGCCTGAGATAAGGTGGGTTTCGGAACGCCAAACATAAAAGTGTTGATAACTTTTGAAAAACACTTCAGACAGCTTAGATTTGATGTGCAACTACTAGAAAGATCCTTTCTGCTATAGTGGGAGGTTAAAATTTCATGTTCTGAAGCTTCCCTGAAAAGTTATGGCACAATGCACAAAAACGCTTTTCAGCCTGAGATAAGGTGGGTTTCGGAACGCCTAACATAAAAGTGTTGATAACCTTCGAAAAACACTTCAGACAGCTTAGATTTGATGTGCAACTACTAGAAAGACCCTTTCTGCTATAGTGGGAGGTTAAAATTTCATGTTCTGAAGCTTCCCTGAAAAGTTATGGCACAATGCACAAAAACGCTTTTCAGCCTGAGATAAGGTGGGTTTCGGAACGCCAAACATAAAAGTGTTGATAACTTTCGAAAAACACTTCAGACAGCTTAGATTTGATGTGCACCTACTAGAAAGACCCTTTCTGCTATAGTGGGAGGTTAAAATTTCATGTTCTGAAGCTTCCCTGAAAAGTTATGGCACAATGCGTAAAAACGCTTTTCAGCCTGAGATAAGGTGGGTTTCGGAACGCCAAACATAAAAGTGTTGATAACTTTGGAAAAACACTTCAGACAGTTTAGATTTGATGTGCAACTACTAGAAAGACCCTTTCTGCTATAGTGGGAGGTTAAAATTTCATGTTCTGAAGCTTTCCTGAAAAGTTATGGCACAATGCACAAAAACGCTTTTCAGCCTGAGATAAGGTGGGTTTCGGAACGCCAAACATAAAAGTGTTGATAACTTTTGAAAAACTCTTCAGACAGCTTAGATTTGATGTGCAACTACTAGAAAGACCCTTTCTGCTATAGTGGGAGGTTAAAATTTCATGTTCTGAAGCTTCCCTGAAAAGTTATGGCACAATGCACAAAAACGCTTTTCAGCCTGAGATAAGGTGGGTCTCGGAACGCCAAACGTAAAAGTGTTGATAACTTTCGAAAAACACTTCAGACAGCTTAGATTTGATGTGCACCTACTAGAAAGACCCTTTCTGCTATAGTGGGAGGTTAAAATTTCATGTTCTGAAGCTTCCCTGAAAAGTTATGGCACAATGCGTAAAAACGCTTTTCAGCCTGAGATAAGGTGGGTTTCGGAACGCCAAACATAAAAGTGTTGATAACTTTGGAAAAACACTTCAGACAGTTTAGATTTGATGTGCAACTACTAGAAAGACCCTTTCTGCTATAGTGGGAGGTTAAAATTTCATGTTCTGAAGCTTCCCTGAAAAGTTATGGCACAATGCACAAAAACGCTTTTCAGCCTGAGATAAGGTGGGTTTCGGAACGCCAAACATAAAAGTGTTGATAACTTTTGAAAAACACTTCAGACAGCTTAGATTTGATGTGCAACTACTAGAAAGACCCTTTCTGCTATAGTGGGAGGTTAAAATTTCATGTTCTGAAGCTTCCCTGAAAAGTTATGGCACAATGCACAAAAACGCTTTTCAGCCTGAGATAAGGTGGGTTTCGGAACGCCAAACGTAAAAGTGTTGATAACTTTCGAAAAACACTTCAGACAGCTAAGATTTGATGTGCACCTACTAGAAAGACCCTTTCTGCTATAGTGGGAGGTTAAAATTTCATGTTCTGAAGCTTCCCTGAAAAGTTATGGCACAATGCACAAAAACGCTTTTCAGCCTGAGATAAGGTGGGTTTCGGAACGCCAAACATAAAAGTGTTAATAACTTTGGAAAAACACCTCAGACAGTTTAGATTTGATGTGCATCTACTAGAAAGACCCTTTCTGCTATAGTGGGAGGTTAAAATTTCATGTTCTGAAGCTTCCCTGAAAAGTTATGGCACAATGCACAAAAACGCTTTTCAGCCTGAGATAAGGTGGGTTTCGGAACGCCAAACATAAAAGTGTTGATAACTTTGGAAAAACACTTCAGACAGTTTAGATTTGATGTGCAACTACTAGAAAGACCCTTTCTGCTATAGTGGGAGGTTAAAATTTCATGTTCTGAAGCTTCCCTGAAAAGTTATGGCACAATGCACAAAAACGCTTTTCAACCTGAGATAAGGTGGGTTTCGGAACGCCAAACATAAAAGTGTTGATAACTTTCGAAAAACACTTCAGACAGCTTAGATTTGATATGCACCTACTAGAAAGACCCTTTCTGCTATAGTGGGAGGTTAAAATTTCATGTTCTGAAGCTTCCCTGAAAAGTTATGGCACAATGCACAAAAACGCATTTCAGCCTGAGATAAGGTGGGTTTCGGAACGCCAAACATAAAAGTGTAAATAACTTTGGAAAAACACTTCAGCCAGTTTAGATTTGATGTGCAACTACTAGAAAGACCCTTTCTGCTATAGTGGGACGTTAAAATTTCATGTTCTGAAGCGTCCCTGAAAAGTTATGGCACAATGCACAAAAACGCTTTTCAGCCTGAGATAAGGTGGGTGTCGGAACGCCAAACATAAAAGTGTTGATAACTTTCGAAAAACACTTCAGACAGCTTAGATTTGATGTGCACCTACTAGAAAGACCCTTTCTGCTATAGTGGGAGGTTAAAATTTCATGTTCTGAAGCTTCCCTGAAAAGTTATGGCACAATGCGTAAAAACGCTTTTCAGCCTGAGATAAGGTGGGTTTCGGAACGCCAAACATAAAAGTGTTGATAACTTTGGAAAAACACTTCAGACAGTTTAGATTTGATGTGCAACTACTAGAAAGACCCTTTCTGCTATAGTGGGAGGTTAAAATTTCATGTTCTGAAGCTTCCCTGAAAAGTTATGGCACAATGCACAAAAACGCTTTTCGGCCTGAGATAAGGTGGGTTTCGGAACGCCAAACATAAAAGTGTTAATAACTTTGGAAAAACAGTTCAGACAGTTTAGATTTGATGTGCAACTACTAGAAAGACCCTTTCTGCTACAGTGGGAGGTTAAAATTTCATGTTCTGAAGCTTCCCTGAAAAGTGATGGCACAATGCACAAAAACGCTTTTCAGCCTGAGATAAGGTGGGTTTCGGAACGCCAAACATAAAAGTGTTGATAACTTTCGAAAAACACTTCAGACAGCTTAGATTTGATGTGCACCTACTAGAAAGACCCTTTCTGCTATAGTGGGAGGTTAAAATTTCATGTTCTGAAGCTTCCCTGAAAAGTTATGGCACAATGCGTAAAAACGCTTTTCAGCCTGAGATAAGGTGGGTTTCGGAACGCCAAACATAAAAGTGTTGATAACTTTGGAAAAAAACTTCAGACAGTTTAGATTTGATGTGCAACTACTAGAAAGACCCTTTCTGCTATAGTGGGAGGTTAAAATTTCATGTTCTGAAGCTTCCCTGAAAAGTTATGGCACAATGCACAAAAACGCTTTTCAGCCTGAGATAAGGTGGGTTTCGGAACGCCAAACATAAAAGTGTTAATAACTTTGGAAAAACACTTCAGACAGTTTAGATTTGATGTGCAACTACTAGAAAGACCCTTTCTGCTATAGTGGGAGGTTAAAATTTCATGTTCTGAAGCTTCCCTGAAAAGTTATGGCACAATGCACAAAAACGCATTTCAGCCTGAGATAAGGTGGGTTTCGGAACGCCAAACATAAAAGTGTTAATAACTTTGGAAAAACACTTCAGCCAGTTTAGATTTGATGTGCAACTACTAGAAAGACCCTTTCTGCTATAGTGGGACGTTAAAATTTCATGTTCTGAAGCTTCCCTGAAAAGTTATGGCACAATGCACAAAAACGCTTTTCAGCCTGAGATAAGGTGGGTTTCGGAACGCCAAACATAAAAGTGTTGATAACTTTCGAAAAACACTTCAGACAGCTTAGATTTGATGTGCACCTACTAGAAAGACCCTTTCTGCTATAGTGGGAGGTTAAAATTTCATGTTCTGAAGCTTCCCTGAAAAGTTATGGCACAATGCGTAAAAACGCTTTTCAGCCTGACATAAGGTGGGTTTCGGAACGCCAAACATAAAAGTGTTGATAACTTTGGAAAAACACTTCAGACAGTTTAGATTTGATGTGCAACTACTAGAAAGACCCTTTCTGCTATAGTGGGAGGTTAAAATTTCATGTTCTGAAGCTTCCCTGAAAAGTTATGGCACAATGCACAAAAACGCTTTTCAGCCTGAGATAAGGTGGGTTTCGGAACGCCAAACATAAAAGTGTTGATAACTTTTGAAAAACACTTCAGACAGCTTAGATTTGATGTGCAACTACTAGAAAGATCCTTTCTGCTATAGTGGGAGGTTAAAATTTCATGTTCTGAAGCTTCCCTGAAAAGTTATGGCACAATGCACAAAAACGCTTTTCAGCCTGAGATAAGGTGGGTTTCGGAACGCCTAACATAAAAGTGTTGATAACCTTCGAAAAACACTTCAGACAGCTTAGATTTGATGTGCACCTACTAGAAAGACCCTTTCTGCTATAGTGGGAGGTTAAAATTTCATGTTCTGAAGCTTCCCTGAAAAGTTATGGCACAATGCACAAAAACGCTTTTCGGCCTGAGATAAGGTGGGTTTCGGAACGCCAAACATAAAAGTGTTAATAACTTTGGAAAAACAGTTCAGACAGTTTAGATTTGATGTGCAACTACTAGAAAGACCCTTTCTGCTACAGTGGGAGGTTAAAATTTCATGTTCTGAAGCTTCCCTGAAAAGTTATGGCACAATGCACAAAAACGCTTTTCAGCCTGAGATAAGGTGGGTTTCGGAACGCCAAACATAAAAGTGTTGATAACTTTCGAAAAACACTTCAGACAGCTTAGATTTGATGTGCACCTACTAGAAAGACCCTTTCTGCTATAGTGGGAGGTTAAAATTTCATGTTCTGAAGCTTCCCTGAAAAGTTATGGCACAATGCGTAAAAACGCTTTTCAGCCTGAGATAAGGTGGGTTTCGGAACGCCAAACATAAAAGTGTTGATAACTTTGGAAAAACACTTCAGACAGTTTAGATTTGATGTGCAACTACTAGAAAGACCCTTTCTGCTATAGTGGGAGGTTAAAATTTCATGTTCTGAAGCTTTCCTGAAAAGTTATGGCACAATGCACAAAAACGCTTTTCAGCCTGAGATAAGGTGGGTTTCGGAACGCCAAACATAAAAGTGTTGATAACTTTTGAAAAACTCTTCAGACAGCTTAGATTTGATGTGCAACTACTAGAAAGACCCTTTCTGCTATAGTGGGAGGTTAAAATTTCATGTTCTGAAGCTTCCCTGAAAAGTTATGGCACAATGCACAAAAACGCTTTTCAGCCTGAGATAAGGTGGGTCTCGGAACGCCAAACGTAAAAGTGTTGATAACTTTCGAAAAACACTTCAGACAGCTTAGATTTGATGTGCACCTACTAGAAAGACCCTTTCTGCTATAGTGGGAGGTTAAAATTTCATGTTCTGAAGCTTCCCTGAAAAGTTATGGCACAATGCGTAAAAACGCTTTTCAGCCTGAGATAAGGTGGGTTTCGGAACGCCAAACATAAAAGTGTTGATAACTTTGGAAAAACACTTCAGACAGTTTAGATTTGATGTGCAACTACTAGAAAGACCCTTTCTGCTATAGTGGGAGGTTAAAATTTCATGTTCTGAAGCTTCCCTGAAAAGTTATGGCACAATGCACAAAAACGCTTTTCAGCCTGAGATAAGGTGGGTTTCGGAACGCCAAACATAAAAGTGTTGATAACTTTTGAAAAACACTTCAGACAGCTTAGATTTGATGTGCAACTACTAGAAAGACCCTTTCTGCTATAGTGGGAGGTTAAAATTTCATGTTCTGAAGCTTCCCTGAAAAGTTATGGCACAATGCACAAAAACGCTTTTCAGCCTGAGATAAGGTGGGTTTCGGAACGCCAAACATAAAAGTGTTGATAACTTTCGAAAAACACTTCAGACAGCTAAGATTTGATGTGCACCTACTAGAAAGACCCTTTCTGCTATAGTGGGAGGTTAAAATTTCATGTTCTGAAGCTTCCCTGAAAAGTTATGGCACAATGCACAAAAACGCTTTTCAGCCTGAGATAAGGTGGGTTTCGGAACGCCAAACATAAAAGTGTTAATAACTTTGGAAAAACACCTCAGACAGTTTAGATTTGATGTGCATCTACTAGAAAGACCCTTTCTGCTATAGTGGGAGGTTAAAATTTCATGTTCTGAAGCTTCCCTGAAAAGTTATGGCACAATGCACAAAAACGCTTTTCAGCCTGAGATAAGGTGGGTTTCGGAACGCCAAACATAAAAGTGTTGATAACTTTGGAAAAACACTTCAGACAGTTTAGATTTGATGTGCAACTACTAGAAAGACCCTTTCTGCTATAGTGGGAGGTTAAAATTTCATGTTCTGAAGCTTCCCTGAAAAGTTATGGCACAATGCACAAAAACGCTTTTCAACCTGAGATAAGGTGGGTTTCGGAACGCCAAACATAAAAGTGTTGATAACTTTGGAAAAACACTTCAGACAGTTTAGATTTGATGTGCAACTACTAGAAAGACCCTTTCTGCTATAGTGGGAGGTTAAAATTTCATGTTCTGAAGCTTTGCTGAAAAGTTATGGCACAATGCACAAAAACGCTTTTCAGCCTGAGATAAGGTGGGTTTCGGAACGCCAAACATAAAAGTGTTGATAACTTTGGAAAAACACTTCAGACAGCTTAGATTTGATGTGCACCTACTAGAAAGACCCTTTCTGCTATAGTGGGAGGTTAAAATTTCATGTTCTGAAGCTTCCCTGAAAAGTTATGGCACAATGCACAAAAACGCTTTTCAGCCTGAGATAAGGTGGGTTTCGGAACGCCAAACATAAAAGTGTTAATAACTTTGGAAAAACACTTCAGACAGTTTAGATTTGATGTGCAACTACTAGAAAGACCCTTTCTGCTATAGTGGGAGGTTAAAATTGCATGTTCTGAAGCTTTGCTGAAAAGTTATGGCACAATGCACAAAAACGCTTTTCAGCCTGAGATAAGGTGGGTTTCGGAACGCCAAACATAAAAGTGTTAATAACTTTGGAAAAACACTTCAGACAGTTTAGATTTGATGTGCAACTACTAGAAAGACCCTTTCTGCTATAGTGGGAGGTTAAAATTTCATGTTCTGAAGCTTCCCTGAAAAGTTATGGCACAATGCACAAAAACGCTTTTCAGCCTGAGATAAGGTGGGTTTCGGAACGCCAAACATAAAAGTGTTGATAACTTTGGAAAAACACTTCAGACAGTTTAGATTTGATGTGCAACTACTAGAAAGACCCTTTCTGCTATAGTGGGAGGTTAAAATTTCATGTTCTGAAGCTTTCCTGAAAAGTTATGGCACAATGCACAAAAACGCTTTTCAGCCTGAGATAAGGTGGGTTTCGGAACGCCAAACATAAAAGTGTTGATAACTTTGGAAAAACACTTCAGACAGCTTAGATTTGATGTGCAACTACTAGAAAGACCCTTTCTGCTATAGTGGGAGGTTAAAATTTCATGTTCTGAAGCTTCCCTGATAAGTTATGGCACAATGCACAAAAACGCTTTTCAGCCTGAGATAAGGTGGGTTTCGGAACGCCAAACATAAAAGTGTTGATAACTTTCGAAAAACACTTCAGACAGCTTAGATTTGATGTGCACCTACCAGAAAGACCCTTTCTGCTATAGTGGGAGGTTAAATTTTCATGTTCTGAAGCTTCCCTGAAAAGTTATGGCACAATGCAAAAAAACGCTTTTCAGCCTGAGATAAGGTGGGTTTCGGAACGCCAAACGTAAAAGTGTTGATAACTTTCGAAAAACACTTCAGACAGCTTAGATTTGATGTGCAACTACTAGAAAGACCCTTTCTGCTATAGTGGGAGGTTAAAATTTCATGTTCTGAAGCTTCCCTGAAAAGTTATGGCACAATGCGTAAAAACGCTTTTCAGCCTGAGATAAGGTGGGTTTCGGAACGCCAAACATAAAAGTGTTGATAACTTTGGGAAAACACTTCAGACAGTTTAGATTTGATGTGCAACTACTAGAAAGACCCTTTCTGCTATAGTGGGAGGTTAAAATTTCATGTTCTGAAGCTTCCCTGAAAAGTTATGGCACAATGCACGAAAACGCTTTTCAGCCTGAGATAAGGTGGGTTTCGGAACGCCAAACATAAAAGTGTTAATAACTTTGGAAAAACACCTCAGACAGTTTAGATTTGATGTGCATCTACTAGAAAGACCCTTTCTGCTATAGTGGGAGGTTAAAATTTCATGTTCTGAAGCTTCCCTGAAAAGTTATGGCACAATGCACAAAAACGCTTTTCAGCCTGAGATAAGGTGGGTTTCGGAACGCCAAACATAAAAGTGTTAATAACTTTGGAAAAACACTTCAGACAGTTTAGATTTGATGTGCAACTACTAGAAAGACCCTTTCTGCTATAGTGGGAGGTTAAAATTTCATGTTCTGAAGCTTCCCTGAAAAGTTATGGCACAATGCACAAAAACGCTTTTCAGCCTGAGATAAGGTGGGTTTCGGAACGCCAAACATAAAAGTGTTCATAACTTTTGAAAAACACTTCAGACAGCTTAGATTTGATGTGCAACTACTAGAAAGACCCTTTCTGCTATAGTGGGAGGTTAAAATTTCATGTTCTGAAGCTTCCCTGAAAAGTTATGGCACAATGCACAAAAACGCTTTTCAGCCTGAGATAAGGTGGGTTTCGGAACGCCAAACATAAAAGTGTTGATAACTTTCGAAAAACACTTCAGACAGCTTAGATTTGATGTGCACCTACTAGAAAGACCCTTTCTGCTATAGTGGGAGGTTAAAATTTCATGTTCTGAAGCTTCCCTGAAAAGTTATGGCACAATGCACAATAACGCTTTTCAGCCTGAGATAAGGTGGGTTTCGGAACGCCAAACATAAAAGTGTTAATAACTTTGGAAAAACACTTCAGACAGTTTAGATTTGATGTGCAAGTACTAGAAAGACCCTTTCTGCTATAGTGGGAGGTTAAAATTTCATGTTCTGAAGCTTCCCTGAAAAGTTATGGCACAATGCACAAAAACGCTTTTCAGCCTGAGATGAGGTGGGTTTCAGAACGCCAAACATAAAAGTGTTAATAACTTTGGAAAAACACTTCAGACAGTTTAGATTTGATGTGCAACTACTAGAAAGACCCTTTCTGCTATAGTGGGAGGTTAAAATTTCATGTTCTGAAGCTTCCCTGAAAAGTTATGGCACAATGCACAAAAACGCTTTTCAGCCTGAGATAAAGTGGGTTTCGGAACGCCAAACATAAAAGTGTTGATAACTTTCGAAAAACACTTCAGACAGCTTAGATTTGATGTGCACCTACTAGAAAGACCCTTTCTGCTATAGTGGGAGGTTAAAATTTCATGTTCTGAAGCTTCCCTGAAAAGTTATGGCACAATGCGTAAAAACGCTTTTCAGCCTGAGATAAGGTGGGTTTCAGAACGCCAAACATAGAAGTGTTGATAACTTTGGAAAAACACTTCAGACAGTTTAGATTTGATGTGCATCTACTAGAAAGACCCTTTCTGCTATAGTGGGAGGTTAAAATTTCATGTTCTGAAGCTTCCCTGAAAAGTTATGGCACAATGCACAAAAACGCTTTTCATCCTGAGATAAGGTGGGTTTCGGAACGCCAAACATAAAAGTGTTGATAACTTTGGAAAAACACTTCAGACAGTTTAGATTTGATGTGCAACTACTAGAAAGACCCTTTCTGCTATAGTGGGAGGTTAAAATTTCATGTTCTGAAGCTTCCCTGAAAAGTTATGGCACAATGCACAAAAACGCTTTTCAGCCTGAGATAAGGTGGGTTTCGGAACGCCAAACATAAAAGTGTTAATAGCTTTGGAAAAACACTTCAGACAGTTTAGATTTGATGTGCAACTACTAGAAAGACCCTTTCTGCTATAGTGGGAGGTTAAAATTTCATGTTGTGAAGCTTCCCTGAAAAGTTATGGCACAATGCACAAAAACGCTTTTCAGCCTGAGATAAGGTGGGTTTCGGAACGCCAAACATAAAAGTGTTAATAACTTTGGAAAAACACTTCAGACAGTTTAGATTTGATGTGCAACTACTAGAAAGACCCTTTCTGCTATAGTGGGAGGTTAAAATTTCATGTTCTGAAGCTTCCCTGAAAAGTTATGGCACAATGCACAAAAACGCTTTTCAGCCTGAGATAAGGTGGGTTTCGGATCACCAAACATAAAAGTGTTGATAACTTTCGAAAAACACTTCAGACAGCTTAGATTTGATGTGCACCTACGAGAAAGACCCTTTCTGCTATAGTGGGAGGTTAAAATTTCATGTTCTGAAGCTTCCCTGAAAAGTTATGGCACAATGCGTAAAAACGCTTTTCAGCCTGAGATAAGGTGGGTTTCGGAACGCCAAACATAAAAGTGTTGATAACTTTGGAAAAACACTTCAGACAGTTTAGATTTGATGTGCAACTACTAGAAAGACCCTTTCTGCTATAGTGGGAGGTTAAAATTTCATGTTCTGAAGTTTCCCTGAAAAGTTATGGCACAATGCACAAAAACGCTTTTCAGCCTGAGATAAGGTGGGTTTCGGAACGCCAAACATAAAAGTGTTGATAACTTTCGAAAAACACTTCAGACAGCTTAGATTTGATGTGCACCTACTAGAAAGACCCTTTCTGCTATAGTGGGAGGTAAAAATTTCATGTTCTGAAGCTTCCCTGAAAAGTTATGGCACAATGCACAAAAACGCTTTTCAGCCTGAGATAAGGTGGGTTTCGGAACGCCAAACATAAAAGTGTTAATAACTTTGGAAAAACACTTCAGACAGTTTAGATTTGATGTGCAACTACTAGAAAGACCCTTTCTGCTATAGTGGGAGGTTAAAATTTCATGTTCTGAAGCTTCCCTGAAAAGTTATGGCACAATGCACAAAAACGCATTTCAGCCTGAGATAAGGTGGGTTTCGGAACGCCAAACATAAAAGTGTTAATAACTTTGGAAAAACACTTCAGACAGTTTAGATTTGATGTGCAACTACTAGAAAGACCCTTTCTGCTATAGTGGGAGGTTAAAATTTCATGTTCTGAAGCTTCCCTGAAAAGTTATGGCACAATGCACAAAAACGCTTTTCAGCCTGAGATAAGGTGGGTTTCGGAACGCCAAACATAAAAGTGTTGATAACTTTCGAAAAACACTTCAGACAGCTTAGATTTGATGTGCACCTACTAGAAAGACCCTTTCTGCTACAGTGGGAGGTTAAAATTTCATGTTCTGAAGCTTCCCTGAAAAGTTATGGCACAATGCGTAAAAACGCTTTTCAGCCTGAGATAAGGTGGGTTTCGGAACGCCAAACATAAAAGTGTTGATAACTTTGGAAAAACACTTCAGACAGTTTAGATTTGATGTGCAACTACTAGAAAGACCCTTTCTGCTATAGTGGGAGGTTAAAATTTCATGTTCTGAAGCTTCCCTGAAAAGTTATGGCAGAATGCACAAAAACGCTTTTCAGCCTGAGATGAGGAGGGTTTCGGAACGCCAAACATAAAAGTGTTGATAACTTTCGAAAAACACTTCAGACAGTTTAGATTTGATGTGCAACTACTAGAAAGACCCTTTTTGCTATAGTGGGAGGTTAAAATTTCATTTTCTGAAGCTTCCCTGAAAAGTTATGGCACAATGCACAAAAACGCTTTTCAGCCTGAGATAAGGTGGGTTTCGGAACGCCAAACATAAAAGTGTTAATAACTTTGGAAAAACACTTCAGACAGTTTAGATTTGATGTGCAACTACTAGAAAGACCCTTTCTGCTATAGTGGGAGGTTAAAATTTCATGTTCTGAAGCTTCCCTAAAAAGTTATGGCACAATGCACAAAAACGCATTTCAGCCTGAGATAAGGTGGGTTTCGGAACGCCAAACATAAAAGTGTTAATAACTTTGGAAAAACACTTCAGCCAGTTTAGATTTGATGTGCAACTACTAGAAAGACCCTCTCTGCTATAGTGGGAGGTTAAAATTTCATGTTCTGAAGCTTCCCTGAAAAGTTATGGCACAATGCACAAAAACGCTTTTCAGCCTGAGATAAGGTGGGTTTCGGAACGCCAAACATAAAAGTGTTGATAACTTTCGAAAAACACTTCAGACAGCTTAGATTTGATATGCACCTACTAGAAAGACCCTTTCTGCTATAGTGGGAGGTTAAAATTTCATGTTCTGAAGCTTCCCTGAAAAGTTATGGCACAATGCGTAAAAACGCTTTTCAGCCTGAGATAAGGTGGGTTTCGGAACGCCAAACATAGAAGTGTTGATAACTTTGGAAAAACACTTCAGACAGTTTAGATTTGATGTGCAACTACTAGAAAGACCCTTTCTGCTATAGTGGGAGGTTAAAATTTCATGTTCTGAAGCTTCCCTGAAAAGTTATGGCACAATGCACAAAAACGCTTTTCAGCCTGAGATAAGGTGGGTTTCGGAACGCCAAACATAAAAGTGTTGATAACTTTTGAAAAACACTTCAGACAGCTTAGATTTGATTTGCAACTACTAGAAAGACCCTTTCTGCTATAGTGGGAGGTTAAAATTTCATGTTCTGAAGCTTCCCTGAAAAGTTATGGCACAATGCACAAAAACGCTTTTCAGCCTGAGATAAGGTGGGTTTCGGAACGCCAAACATAAAAGTGTTGATAACTTTCGAAAAACACTTCAGACAGCTTAGATTTGATGTGCACCTACTAGAAAGACCCTTTCTGCTATAGTGGGAGGTTAAAATTTCATGTTCTGAAGCTTCCCTGAAAAGTTATGGCACAATGCGTAAAAACGCTTTTCAGCCTGAGATAAGGTGGGTTTCGGAACGCCAAACATAAAAGTGTTGATAACTTTGGAAAAACACTTCAGACAGTTTAGATTTGATGTGCAACTACTAGAAAGACCCTTTCTGCTATAGTGGGAGGTTAAAATTTCATGTTCTGAAGCTTCCCTGAAAAGTTATGGCACAATGCACAAAAACGCTTTTCAGCCTGAGATAAGGTGGGTTTCGGAACGCCAAACATAAAAGTGTTAATAACTTTGGAAAAACACTTTTCAGACAGTTTAGATTTGATGTGCAACTACTAGAAAGACCCTTTCTGCTATAGTGGGAGGTTAAAATTTCTTGTTCTGAAGCTTCCCTGAAAAGTTATGGCACAATGCACAAAAACGCTTTTCAGCCTGAGATAAGGTGGGTTTCCGATCGCCAAACATAAAAGTGTTGATAACTTTCGAAAAACACTTCAGACAGCTTAGATTTGATGTGCACCTACTAGAAAGACCCTTTCTGCTATAGTGGGAGGTTAAAATTTCATGTTCTGAAGCTTCCCTGAAAAGTTATGGCACAATGCACAAAAACGCTTTTCAGCCTGAGATAAGGTGGGTTTCGGAACGCCAAACATAAAAGTGTTAATAACTTTGGAAAAACACTTCAGACAGTTTAGATTTGATGTGCAACTACTAGAAAGACCCTTTCTGCTATAGTGGGAGGTTAAAATTTCATGTTCTGAAGCTTCCCTGAAAAGTTATGGCACAATGCGTAAAAACGCTTTTCATCCTGAGATAAGGTGGGTTTCGGAACGCCAAACATAAAAGTGTTGATAACTTTGGAAAAACACTTCAGACAGTTTAGATTTGATGTGCAACTACTAGAAAGACCCTTTCTGCTATAGTGGGAGGTTAAAATTTCATGTTCTGAAGCTTCCCTGAAAAGTTATGGCACAATGCACAAAAACGCTTTTCAGCCTGAGATAAGGTGGGTTTCGGAACGCCAAACATAAAAGTGTTAATAACTTTGGAAAAACACTTCAGCCAGTTTAGATTTGATGTGCAACTACTAGAAAGACCCTTTCTGCTATAGTGGGAGGTTAAAATTTCATGTTCTGAAGCTTCCCTGAAAAGTTATGGCACAATGCACAAAAACGCTTATCAGCCTGAGATAAGGTGGGTTTCGGAACGCCAAACATAAAAGTGTTGATAACTTTCGAAAAACACTTCAGACAGCTTAGATTTGATGTGCACCTACTAGAAAGACCCTTTCTGCTATAGTGGGAGGTTAAAATTTCATGTTCTGAAGCTTCCCTGAAAAGTTATGGCACAATGCGTAAAAACGCTTTTCAGCCTGAGATAAGGTGGGTTTCGGAACGCCAAACATAAAAGTGTTGATAACTTTGGAAAAACACTTCAGACAGTTTAGATTTGATGTGCAACTACTAGAAAGACCCTTTCTGCTATAGTGGGAGGTTAAAATTTCATGTTCTGAAGCTTCCCTGAAAAGTTATGGCACAATGCGTAAAAACGCTTTTCAGCCTGAGATAAGGTGGGTTTCGGAACGCCAAACATAAAAGTGTTGATAACTTTGGAAAAACACTTCAGACAGTTTAGATTTGATGTGCAACTACTAGAAAAGACCCTTTCTGCTATAGTGGGAGGTTAAAATTTCATGTTCTGAAGCTTCCCTGAAAAGTTATGGCACAATGCACAAAAACGCTTTTCAGCCTGAGATAAGGTGGGTTTCAGAACGCCAAACATAAAAGTGTTAATAACTTTGGAAAAACACTTCAGACAGTTTAGATTTGATGTGCAACTACTAGAAAGACCCTTTCTGCTATAGTGGGAGGTTAAAATTTCATGTTCTGAAGCTTCCCTGAAAAGTTATGGCACAATGCACAAAAACGCTTTTCAGCCTGAGATAAGGTGGGTTTCGGAACGCCAAACATAAAAGTGTTAATAACTTTGGAAAAACACTTCAGACAGTTTAGATTTGATGTGCAACTACTAGAAAGACCCTTTCTGCTATAGTGGGAGGTTAAAATTTCATGTTCTGAAGCTTCCCTGAAAAGTTTTGGCACAATGCACAAAAACGCTTTTCAGCCTGAGATAAGGTGGGTTTCGGAACGCCAAACATAAAAGTGTTGATAACTTTCGAAAAACACTTCAGACAGCTTAGATTTGATGTGCACCTACTAGAAAGACCCTTTCTGCTATAGTGGGAGGTTAAAATTTCATGTTCTGAAGCTTCCCTGAGAAGTTATGGCACAATGCGTAAAAACGCTTTTCAGCCTGAGATAAGGTGGGTTTCGGAACGCCAAAAATAAAAGTGTTGATAACTTTGGAAAAACACTTCAGACAGTTTAGATTTGATGTGCAACTACTAGAAAGACCCTTTCTGCTATAGTGGGAGGTTAAAATTTCATGTTCTGAAGCTTTCCTGAAAAGTTATGGCACAATGCACAAAAACGCTTTTCAGCCTGAGATAAGGTGGGTTTCGGAACGCCAAACATAAAAGTGTTGATAACTTTTGAAAAACACTTCAGACAGCTTAGATTTGATGTGCAACTACTAGAAAGACCCTTTCTGCTATAGTGGGAGGTTAAAATTTCATGTTCTGAAGCTTTCCTGAAAAGTTGTGGCACAATGCGTAAAAACGCTTTTCAGCCTGAGATAAGGTGGGTTTCGGAACGCCAAACATAAAAGTGTTGATAACTTTGGAAAAACACGTCAGACAGTTTAGATTTGATGTGCAACTACTAGAAAGACCCTTTCTGCTATAGAGGGAGGTTAAAATTTCATGTTCTGAAGCTTCCCTGAAAAGTTATGGCACAATGCACAAAAACGCTTTTCAGCCTGAGATAAGGTGGGTTTCGGAACGCCAAACATAAAAGTGTTAATAACTTTGGAAAAACACTTCAGACAGTTTAGATTTGATGTGCATCTACGAGAAAGACCCTTTCTGCTATAGTGGGAGGTTAAAATTTCATGTTCTGAAGCTTCCCTGAAAAGTTATGGCACAATGCACAAAAACGCTTTTCAGCCTGAGATAAGGTGGGTTTCGCAACGCCAAACATAAAAGTGTTCATAACTTTGGAAAAACACTTCAGACAGCAGAGATTTGATGTGCACCTACTAGAAAGACCCTTTCTGCTATAGTGGGAGGTTAAAATTTCATGTTCTGAAGCTTTCCTGAAAAGTTATGGCACAATGCACAAAAACGCTTTTCAGCCTGAGATAAGGTGGGTTTCGGAACGCCAAACATAAAAGAGTTGATAACTTTGGAAAAACACTTCAGACAGTTTAGATTTGATGTGCAACTACTAGAAAGACCCTTTCTGCTATAGTGTGAGGTTAAAATTTCATGTTCTGAAGCTTCCCTGAAAAGTTATGGCACAATGCACAAAAACGCTTTTCAGCCTGAGATAAGGTGGGTTTCGGAACGCCAAACATAAAAGTGTTAATAACTTTGGAAAAACACTTCAGACAGCTTAGATTTGATGTGCAACTACTAGAAAGACCCTTTCTGCTATAGTGGGAGGTTAAAATTTCATGTTCTGAAGCTTTCCTGAAAAGTTGTGGCACAATGCGTAAAAACGCTTTTCAGCCTGAGATAAGGTGGGTTTCGGAACGCCAAACATAAAAGTGTTGATAACTTTGGAAAAACACGTCAGACAGTTTAGATTTGATGTGCAACTACTAGAAAGACCCTTTCTGCTATAGAGGGAGGTTAAAATTTCATGTTCTGAAGCTTCCCTGAAAAGTTATGGCACAATGCACAAAAACGCTTTTCAGCCTGAGATAAGGTGGGTTTCGGAACGCCAAACATAAAAGTGTTAATAACTTTGGAAAAACACTTCAGACAGTTTAGATTTGATGTGCATCTACGAGAAAGACCCTTTCTGCTATAGTGGGAGGTTAAAATTTCATGTTCTGAAGCTTCCCTGAAAAGTTATGGCACAATGCACAAAAACGCTTTTCAGCCTGAGATAAGGTGGGTTTCGCAACGCCAAACATAAAAGTGTTCATAACTTTGGAAAAACACTTCAGACAGCAGAGATTTGATGTGCACCTACTAGAAAGACCCTTTCTGCTATAGTGGGAGGTTAAAATTTCATGTTCTGAAGCTTTCCTGAAAAGTTATGGCACAATGCACAAAAACGCTTTTCAGCCTGAGATAAGGTGGGTTTCGGAACGCCAAACATAAAAGAGTTGATAACTTTGGAAAAACACTTCAGACAGTTTAGATTTGATGTGCAACTACTAGAAAGACCCTTTCTGCTATAGTGTGAGGTTAAAATTTCATGTTCTGAAGCTTCCCTGAAAAGTTATGGCACAATGCACAAAAACGCTTTTCAGCCTGAGATAAGGTGGGTTTCGGAACGCCAAACATAAAAGTGTTAATAACTTTGGAAAAACACTTCAGACAGCTTAGATTTGATGTGCAACTACTAGAAAGACCCTTTCTGCTATAGTGGGAGGTTAAAATTTCATGTTCTGAAGCTTCCCTGAAAAGTTATGGCACAATGCACAAAAACGCTTTTCAGCCTGAGATAAGGTGGGTTTCGGAACGCCAAACATAAAAGTGTTGATAACTTTTGAAAAACACTTCAGACAGCTTAGATTTGATGTGCAACTACTAGAAAGACCCTTTCTGCTATAGTGGGAGGTTAAAATTTCATGTTCTGAAGCTTCCCTGAAAAGTTATGGCACAATGCACAAAAACGCTTTTCAGCCAGAGGTAAGGTGGGTTTCGGAACGCCAAACATAAAAGTGTTGATAACTTTCGAAAAACACTTCAGACAGCTTAGATTTGATGTGCACCTACTAGAAAGACCCATTTTGCTATAGTGGGAGGTTAAAATTTCATGTTCTGAAGCTTCCCTGAAAAGTTATGGCTCAATGCACAAAAACGCTTTTCAGCCTGAGATAAGGTGGGTTTCGGAACGCCAAACATAAAAGTGTTAATAACTTTGGAAAAACACTTCAGACAGTTTAGATTTGATGTGCAACTACTAGAAAGACCCTTTCTGCTATAGTGGGAGGTTAAAATTTCATGTTCTGAAGCTTCCCTGAAAAGTTATGGCACAATGCACAAAAACGCTTTTCAGCCTGAGATAAGGTGGGTTTCGGAACGCCAAACATAAAAGTGTTGATAACTTTTGAAAAACACTTCAGACAGCTTAGATTTGATGTGCAACTACTAGAAAGACCCTTTCTGCTATAGTGGGAGGTTAAAATTTCATGTTCTGAAGCTTCCCTGAAAAGTTATGGCACAATGCACAAAAACGCTTTTCAGCCTGAGATAAGGTGGGTTTCGGAACGCCAAACATAAAAGTGTTGATAACTTTGGAAAAACACTTCAGACAGTTTAGATTTGATGTGCAACTACTAGAAAGACCCTTTCTGCTATAGTGGGAGGTTAAAATTTCATGTTCTGAAGCTTCCCTGAAAAGTTATGGCACAATGCACAAAAACGCTTTTCAGCCTGAGATAAGGTGGGTTTCGGAACGCCAAACATAAAAGTGTTAATAACTTTGGAAAAACACTTCAGACAGTTTAGATTTGATGTGCAACTACTAGAAAGACCCTTTCTGCTATAGTGGGAGGTTAAAATTTCATGTTCTGAAGGTTCCCTGAAAAGTTATGGCACAATGCACAAAAACGCTTTTCAGCCTGAGATAAGGTGGGTTTCGGAACGCCAAACATAAAAGTGTTGATAACTTTTGAAAAACACTTCAGACAGCTTAGATTTGATGTGCAACTACTAGAAAGACCCTTTCTGCTATAGTGGGAGTTTAAAATTTCATGTTCTGAAGCTTCCCTGAAAAGTTATGGCACAATGCACAAAAACGCTTTTCAGCCTGAGATAAGGTGGGTTTCGGAACGCCAAACATAAAAGTGTTGATAACTTTCGAAAAACACTTCAGACAGCTTAGATTTGATGTGCACCTACTAGAAAGACCCTTTCTGCTATAGTGGGAGGTTAAAATTTCATGTTCTGAAGCTTCCCTGAAAAGTTATGGCACAATGCACAAAAACGCTTTTCAGCCTGAGATAAGGTGGGTTTCGGAACGCCAAACATAAAAGTGTTGATAACTTTCGAAAAACACTTCAGACAGCTTAGATTTGATGTGCACCTACTAGAAAGACCCTTTCTGCTATAGTGGGAGGTTAAAATTTCATGTTCTGTAGCTTCCCTGAAAAGTTATGGCACTATGCACAAAAACGCTTTTCAGCCTGAGATAAGGTGGGTTTCGGAACGAAAAAACATAAAAGTGTTAATAACTTTGGAAAAACACTTCAGACAGTTTAGATTTGATGTGCAACTACTAGAAAGACCATTTCTGCTATAGTGGGAGGTTAAAATTTCATGTTCTGAAGCTTCCCTGAAAAGTTATGGCACAATGCACAAAAACGCTTTTCAGCCTGAGATAAGGTGGGTTTCGGAACGCCAAACATAAAAGTGTTGATAACTTTTGAAAAACACTTCAGACAGCTTAGATTTGATGTGCAACTACTAGAAAGACCCTTTCTGCTATAGTGGGAGGTTAAAATTTCATGTTCTGAAGCTTCCCTGAAAAGTTATGGCACAATGCACAAAAACGCTTTTCAGCCTGAGATAAGGTGGGTTTCGGAACGCCAAACATAAAAGTGTTGATAACTTTCGAAAAACACTTCAGACAGCTTAGATTTGATGTGCACCTACTAGAAAGACCCTTTCTGCTATAGTGGGAGGTTAAAATTTCATGTTCTGAAGCTTCCCTGAAAAGTTATGGCACAATGCACAAAAACGCTTTTCAGCCTGAGATAAGGTGGGTTTCGGAACGCCAAACATAAAAGTGTTGATAACTTTCGAAAAACACTTCAGACAGCTTAGATTTGATGTGCACCTACTAGAAAGACCCTTTTTGCTATAGTGGGAGGTTAAAATTTCATGTTCTGAAGCTTCCCTGAAAAGTTATGGCACAATGCACAAAAACGCTTTTCAGCCTGAGATAAGGTGGGTTTCGGAACGCCAAACATAAAAGTGTTAATAACTTTGGAAAAACACTTCAGACAGTTTAGATTTGATGTGCAACTACTAGAAAGACCCTTTCTGCTATAGTGGGAGGTTAAAATTTCATGTTCTGAAGCTTCCTTGAGAAGTTATGGCCCAATGCACAAAAACGCTTTTCAGCCTGAGATAAGGTGGGTTTCGGAACGCCAAACATAAAAGTGTTAATATCTTTGGAAAAACACTTCAGACAGTTTAGATTTGATGTGCAACTACTAGAAAGACCCTTTCTGCTATAGTGGGAGGTTAAAATTTCATGTTCTGAAGCTTCCCTGAAAAGTTATGGCACAATGCACAAAAACGCTTTTCAGCCTGAGATAAGGTGGGTTTCGGAACGCCAAACATAAAAGTGTTGATAACTTTCGAAAAACACTTCAGACAGCTTAGATTTGATGTGCACCTACTAGAAAGACCCTTTCTGCTATAGTGGGAGGTTAAAATTTCATGTTCTGAAGCTTCCCTGAAAAGTTATGGCACAATGCACAAAAACGCTTTTCAGCCTGAGATAAGGTGGGTTTCGGAATGCCAAACATAAAAGTGTTAATAACTTTGGAAAAACACTTCAGACAGTTTAGATTTGATGTGCAACTACTAGAAAGACCCTTTCTGCTATAGTAGGAGGTTAAAATTTCATGTTCTGAAGCTTCCCTGAAAAGTTATGGCACAATGCACAAAAACGCTTTTCAGCCTGAGATAAGGTGGGTTTCGGAACGCCAAACATAAAAGTGTTAATAACTTTGGAAAAACACTTCAGATAGTTTAGATTTGATGTGCAACTACTAGAAAGACCCTTTCTGCTATAGTGGGAGGTTAAAATTTCATGTTCTGAAGCTTCCCTGAAAAGTTATGGCACAATGCACAAAAACGCTTTTCAGCCTGAGATAAGGTGGGTTTCGGAACGCCAAACATAAAAGTGTTGATAACTTTTGAAAAACACTTCAGACAGCTTAGATTTGATGTGCAACTACTAGAAAGACCCTTTCTGCTATAGTGGGAGGTTAAAATTTCATGTTCTGAAGCTTCCTTGAAAAGTTATGGCACAATGCACAAAAACGCTTTTCAGCCTGAGATAAGGTGGGTTTCGGAACGCCAAACATAAAAGTGTTGATAACTTTCGAAAAACACTTCAGACAGCTTAGATTTGATGTGCACCTACTAGAAAGACCCTTTCTGCTATAGTGGGAGGTTAAAATTTCATGTTCTGAAGCTTACCTGAAAAGTTATGGCACAATGCACAAAAACGCTTTTCAGCCTGAGATAAGGTGGGTTTCGGAACGCCAAACATAAAAGTGTTGATAACTTTCGAAAAACACTTCAGACAGCTTAGATTTGATGTGCACCTACTAGAAAGACCCTTTCTGCTATAGTAGGAGGTTAAAATTTCATGTTCTGAAGCTTCCCTGAAAAGTTATGGCACAATGCACAAAAACGATTTCAGCCTGAGATAAGGTGGGTTTCGGAACGCCAAACATAAAAGTGTTAATAACTTTGGAAAAACACTTCAGACACTTTAGATTTGATGTGCAACTACTAGAAAGACCCTTTCTGCTATAGTGGGAGGTTAAAATTTCATGTTCTGAAGCTTCCCTGAAAAGTTATGGCACAATGCACAAAAACGCCTTTCAGCCTGAGATAAGGTGGGTTTCGGAACGCCAAACATAAAAGTGTTAATAACTTAGGAAAAACACTTCAGACAGTTTAGATTTGATGTGCAACTACTAGAAAGACCCTTTCTGCTATAGTGGGAGGTTAAAATTTCATGTTCTGAAGCTTCCCTGAAAAGTTATGGCACAATGCACAAAAACGCTTTTCAGCCTGAGATAAGGTGGGTTTCGGAACGCCAAACATAAAAGTGTTGATAACTTTGGAAAAAAAATTCAGACAGCTTAGATTTGATGTGCACCTACTAGAAAGACCCTTTCTGCTATAGTGGGAGGTTAAAATTTCATGTTCTGAAGCTTCCCTGAAAAGTTATGGCACAATGCGTAAAAACGCTTTTCAGCCTGAGATAAGGTGGGTTTCGGAACGCCAAACATAAAAGTGTTAATAACTTTGGAAAAACACTTCAGACAGTTTAGATTTGATGTGCAACTACTAGAAAGACCCTTTCTGCTATAGTGGGAGGTTAAAATTTCATGTTCTGAAGCTTCCCTGAAAAGTTATGGCACAATGCACAAAAACGCTTTTCAGCCTGAGATAAGGTGGGTTTCGGAACGCCAAACATAAAAGTGTTAATAACTTTGGAAAAACACTTCAGACAGTTTAGATTTGATGTGCAACTACAAGAAAGACCCTTTCTGCTATAGTAGGAGGTTAAAATTTCATGTTCTGAAGCTTCCCTGAAAAGTTATGGCACAATGCACAAAAACGCTTTTCAGCCTGAGATAAGGTGGGTTTCGGAACGCCAAACATAAAAGTGTTGATAACTTTCGAAAATCACTTCAGACAGCTTAGATTTGATGTGCACCTACTAGAAAGACCCTTTCTGCTATAGTGGGAGGTTAAAATTTCATGTTCTGAAGCTTCCCTGAAAAGTTATGGCACAATGCACAAAAACGCTTTTCAGCCTGAGATAAGGTGGGTTTCGGAACGCCAAACATAAAAGTGTTGATAACTTTCGAAAAACACTTCAGACAGCTTAGATTTGATGTGCACCTACTAGAAAGACCCTTTCTGCTATAGTAGGAGGTTAAAATTTCATGTTCTGAAGCTTCCCTGAAAAGTTATGGCACAATGCACAAAAACGCTTTTCAGCCTGAGATAAGGTGGGTTTCGGAACGCCAAACATAAAAGTGTTAATAACTTTGGAAAAACACTTCAGACAGTTTAGATTTGATGTGCAACTACTAGAAAGACCCTTTCTGCTATAGTGGGAGGTTAAAATTTCATGTTCTGAAGCTTCCCTGAAAAGTTATGGCACAATGCATAAAAACGCCTTTCAGCCTGAGATAAGGTGGGTTTCGGAACGCCAAACATAAAAGTGTTAATAACTTCGGAAAAACACTTCAGACAGTTTAGATTTGATGTGCAACTACTAGAAAGACCCTTTCTGCTATAGTGGGAGGTTAAAATTTCATGTTCTGAAGCTTCCCTGAAAAGTTATGGCACAATGCACAAAAACGCTTTTCAGCCTGAGATAAGGTGGGTTTCGGAACGCCAAACATAAAAGTGTTGATAACTTTGGAAAAACACTTCAGACAGCTTAGATTTGATGTGCACCTACTAGAAAGACCCTTTCTGCTATAGTGGGAGGATAAAATTTCATGTTCTGAAGCTTCCCTGAAAAGTTATGGCACAATGCGTAAAAACGCTTTTCAGCCTGAGATAAGGTGGGTTTCGGAACGCCACACTTAAAAGTGTTAATAACTTTGGAAAAACACTTCAGACAGTTTAGATTTGATGTGCAACTACTAGAAAGACCCTTTCTGCTATAGTGGGAGGTTAAAATTTCATGTTCTGAAGCTTCCCTGAAAAGTTATGGCACAATGCACAAAAACGCTTTTCAGCCTGAGATAAGGTGGGTTTCGGAACGCCAAACATAAAAGTGTTAATATCTTTGGAAAAACACTTCAGACAGTTTAGATTTGATGTGCAACTACTAGAAAGACCCTTTCTGCTATAGTGGGAGGTTAAAATTTCATGTTCTGAGGCTTCCCTGAAAAGTTATGGCACAATGCACAAAAACGCTTTTCAGCCTGAGATAAGGTGGGTTTCGGAACGCCAAACATAAAAGTGTTGATAACTTTCGAAAAACACTTCAGACAGCTTAGATTTGATGTGCACCTACTAGAAAGACCCTTTCTGCTATAGTGGGAGGTTAAAATTTCATGTTCTGAAGCTTCCCTGAAAAGTTATGGCACAATGCACAAAAACGCTTTTCAGCCTGAGATAAGGTGGGTTTCGGAACGCCAAACATAAAAGTGTTAATAACTTTGGAAAAACACTTCAGACAGTTTAGATTTGATGTGCAACTACTAGAAAGACCCTTTCTGCTATAGTGGGAGGTTAAAATTTCATGTTCTGAAGCTTCCCTGAAAAGTTATGGCACAATGCACAAAAACGCTTTTCAGCCTGAGATAAGGTGGGTTTCGGAACGCCAAACATAAAAGTGTTAATAACTTTGGAAAAACACTTCAGACAGTTTAGATTTGATGTGCAACTAATAGAAAGACCCTTTCTGCTATAGTGGGAGGTTAAAATTTCATGTTCTGAAGCTTCCCTGAAAAGTTATGGCACAATGCACAAAAACGCTTTTCAGCCTGAGATAAGCTGGGTTTCGGAACGCCAAACATAAAAGTGTTAATATCTTTGGAAAAACACTTCAGACAGTTTAGATTTGATGTGCAACTACTCGAAAGACCCTTTCTGCTATAGTAGGAGGTTAAAATTTCATGTTCTGAAGCTTCCCTGAAAAGTTATGGCACAATGCACAAAAACGCTTTTCAGCCTGAGATAAGGTGGGTTTCGGAACGCCAAACATAAAAGTGTTGATAACTTTGGAAAAACACTTCAGACAGCTTAGATTTGATGTGCACCTACTAGAAAGACCCTTTCTGCTATAGTGGGAGGTTAAAATTTCATGTTCTGAAGCTTCCCTGAAAAGTTATGGCACAATGCACAAAAACGCTTTTCAGCCTGAGATAAGGTGGGTTTCGGAACGCCAAACATAAAAGTGTTAATAACTTTGGAAAAACACTTCAGACAGTTTAGATTTGATGTGCAACTACTAGAAAGACCCTTTCTGCTATAGTAGGAGGTTAAAATTTCATGTTCTGAAGCTTCCCTGAAAAGTTATGGCACAATGCACAAAAACGCTTTTCAGCCTGAGATAAGGTGGGTTTCGGAACGCCAAACATAAAAGTGTTAATAACTTTGGAAAAACACTTCAGACAGTTTAGATTTGATGTGCAACTACAAGAAAGACCCTTTCTGCTATAGTAGGAGGTTAAAATTTCATGTTCTGAAGCTTCCCTGAAAAGTTATGGCACAATGCACAAAAACGCTTTTCAGCCTGAGATAAGGTGGGTTTCGGAACGCCAAACATAAAAGTGTTGATAACTTTCGAAAATCACTTCAGACAGCTTAGATTTGATGTGCACCTACTAGAAAGACCCTTTCTGCTATAGTGGGAGGTTAAAATTTCATGTTCTGAAGCTTCCCTGAAAAGTTATGGCACAATGCACAAAAACGCTTTTCAGCCTGAGATAAGGTGGGTTTCGGAACGCCAAACATAAAAGTGTTGATAACTTTCGAAAAACACTTCAGACAGCTTAGATTTGATGTGCACCTACTAGAAAGACCCTTTCTGCTATAGTAGGAGGTTAAAATTTCATGTTCTGAAGCTTCCCTGAAAAGTTATGGCACAATGCACAAAAACGCTTTTCAGCCTGAGATAAGGTGGGTTTCGGAACGCCAAACATAAAAGTGTTAATAACTTTGGAAAAACACTTCAGACAGTTTAGATTTGATGTGCAACTACTAGAAAGACCCTTTCTGCTATAGTGGGAGGTTAAAATTTCATGTTCTGAAGCTTCCCTGAAAAGTTATGGCACAATGCACAAAAACGCCTTTCAGCCTGAGATAAGGTGGGTTTCGGAACGCCAAACATAAAAGTGTTAATAACTTCGGAAAAACACTTCAGACAGTTTAGATTTGATGTGCAACTACTAGAAAGACCCTTTCTGCTATAGTGGGAGGTTAAAATTTCATGTTCTGAAGCTTCCCTGAAAAGTTATGGCACAATGCACAAAAACGCTTTTCAGCCTGAGATAAGGTGGGTTTCGGAACGCCAAACATAAAAGTGTTGATAACTTTGGAAAAACACTTCAGACAGCTTAGATTTGATGTGCACCTACTAGAAAGACCCTTTCTGCTATAGTGGGAGGTTAAAATTTCATGTTCTGAAGCTTCCCTGAAAAGTTATGGCACAATGCGTAAAAACGCATTTCAGCCTGAGATAAGGTGGGTTTCGGAACGCCAAACTTAAAAGTGTTAATAACTTTGGAAAAACACTTCAGACAGTTTAGATTTGATGTGCAACTACTAGAAAGACCCTTTCTGCTATAGTGGGAGGTTAAAATTTCATGTTCTGAAGCTTCCCTGAAAAGTTATGGCACAATGCACAAAAACGCTTTTCAGCCTGAGATAAGGTGGGTTTCGGAACGCCAAACATAAAAGTGTTAATATCTTTGGAAAAACACTTCAGACAGTTTAGATTTGATGTGCAACTACTAGAAAGACCCTTTCTGCTATAGTGGGAGGTTAAAATTTCATGTTCTGAGGCTTCCCTGAAAAGTTATGGCACAATGCACAAAAACGCTTTTCAGCCTGAGATAAGGTGGGTTTCGGAACGCCAAACATAAAAGTGTTGATAACTTTCGAAAAACACTTCAGACAGCTTAGATTTGATGTGCACCTACTAGAAAGACCCTTTCTGCTATAGTGGGAGGTTAAAATTTCATGTTCTGAAGCTTCCCTGAAAAGTTATGGCACAATGCACAAAAACGCTTTTCAGCCTGAGATAAGGTGGGTTTCGGAACGCCAAACATAAAAGTGTTAATAACTTTGGAAAAACACTTCAGACAGTTTAGATTTGATGTGCAACTACTAGAAAGACCCTTTCTGCTATAGTGGGAGGTTAAAATTTCATGTTCTGAAGCTTCCCTGAAAAGTTATGGCACAATGCACAAAAACGCTTTTCAGCCTGAGATAAGGTGGGTTTCGGAACGCCAAACATAAAAGTGTTAATAACTTTGGAAAAACACTTCAGACCGTTTAGATTTGATGTGCAACTACGAGAAAGACCCTTTCTGCTATAGTGGGAGGTTAAAATTTCATGTTCTGAAGCTTCCCTGAAAAGTTATGGCACAATGCACAAAAACGCCTTTCAGCCTGAGATAAGGTGGGTTTCGGAACGCCAAACATAAAAGTGTTAATAACTTTGGAAAAACACTTCAGACAGTTTAGATTTGATGTGCAACTACTAGAAAGACCCTTTCTGCTATAGTGGGAGGTTAAAATTTCATGTTCTGAAGCTTCCCTGAAAAGTTATGGCACAATGCACAAAAACGCTTTTCAGCCTGAGATAAGGTGGGTTTCGGAACGCCAAACATAAAAGTGTTGATAACTTTGGAAAAACACTTCAGACAGCTTAGATTTGATGTGCACCTACTAGAAAGACCCTTTCTGCTATAGTGGGAGGTTAAAATTTCATGTTCTGAAGCTTCCCTGAAAAGTTATGGCACAATGCGTAAAAACGCTTTTCAGCCTGAGATAAGGTGGGTTTCGGAACGCCAAACATAAAAGTGTTGATAACTTTGGAAAAACACTTCAGACAGTTTAGATTTGATGTGCAACTACTAGAAAGACCCTTTCTGCTATAGTGGGAGGTTAAAATTTCATGTTCTGAAGCTTCCCTGAAAAGTTATGGCACAATGCACAAAAACGCCTTTCAGCCTGAGATAAGGTGGGTTTCGAAACGCCAAACATAAAAGTGTTAATAACTTTGGAAAAACACTTCAGACAGTTTCGATTTGATGTGCAACTACTAGAAAGACCCTTTCTGCTATAGTGGGAGGTTAAAATTTCATGTTCTGAAGCTTCCCTGAAAAGTTATGGCACAATGCACAAAAACGCTTTTCAGCCTGAGATAAGGTGGGTTTCGGAACGCCAAACATAAAAGTGTTGATAACTTTGGAAAAACACTTCAGACAGCTTAGATTTGATGTGCACCTACTAGAAAGACCCTTTCTGCTATAGTGGGAGGTTAAAATTTCATGTTCTGAAGCTTCCCTGAAAAGTTATGGCACAATGCGTAAAAACGCTTTTCAGCCTGAGATAAGGTGGGTTTCGGAACGCCAAACATAAAAGTGTTGATAACTTTGGAAAAACACTTCAGACAGTTTAGATTTGATGTGCAACTACTAGAAAGACCCTTTCTGCTATAGTGGGAGGTTAAAATTTCATGTTCTGAAGCTTCCCTGAAAAGTTATGGCACAATGCACAAAAACGCTTTTCAGCCTGAGATAAGGTGGGTTTCGGAACGCCAAACATAAAAGTGTTAATATCTTTGGAAAAACACTTCAGACAGTTTAGATTTGATGTGCAACTACTAGAAAGACCCTTTCTGCTATAGTGGGAGGTTAAAATTTCATGTTCCGAAGCTTCCCTGAAAAGTTATGGCACAATGCACAAAAACGCTTTTCAGCCTGAGATAAGGTGGGTTTCGGAACGCCAAACATAAAAGTGTTAATAACTTTGGAAAAACACTTCAGACAGTTTAGATTTGATGTGCAACTACTAGAAAGACCCTTTCTGCTATAGTGGGAGGTTAAAATTTCATGTTCTGAAGCTTCCCTGAAAAGTTATGGCACAATGCACAAAAACGCTTTTCAGCCTGAGATAAGGTGGGTTTCGGAACGCCAAACATAAAAGTGTTAATATCTTTGGAAAAACACTTCAGACAGTTTAGATTTGATGTGCACCTACTAGAAAGACCCTTTCTGCTATAGTGGGAGGTTAAAATTTCATGTTCTGAAGCTTCCCTGAAAAGTTATGGCACAATGCACAAAAACGCTTTTCAGCCTGAGATAAGGTGGGTTTCGGAACGCCAAACATAAAAGTGTTGATAACTTTCGAAAAACACTTCAGACAGCTTAGATTTGATGTGCACCTACTAGAAAGACCCTTTCTGCTATAGTGGGAGGTTAAAATTTCATGTTCTGAAGCTTCCCTGAAAAGTTATGGCACAATGCACAAAAACGCTTTTCAGCCTGAGATAAGGTGGGTTTCGGAACGCCAAACATAAAAGTGTTAATAACTTTGGAAAAACACTTCAGACAGTTTAGATTTGATGTGCAACTACTAGAAAGACCCTTTCTGCTATAGTAGGAGGTTAAAATTTCATGTTCTGAAGCTTCCCTGAAAAGTTATGGCACAATGCACAAAAACGCTTTTCAGCCTGAGATAAGGTGGGTTTCGGAACGCCAAACATAAAAGTGTTAATAACTTTGGAAAAACACTTCAGACAGTTTAGATTTGATGTGCAACTACAAGAAAGACCCTTTCTGCTATAGTGGGAGGTTAAAATTTCATGTTCTGAAGCTTCCCTGAAAAGTTATGGCACAATGCACAAAAACGCTTTTCAGGCTGAGATAAGGTGGGTTTCGGAACGCCAAACATAAAAGTGTTGATAACTTTTGAAAAACACTTCAGACAGCTTAGATTTGATGTGCAACTACTAGAAAGACCCTTTCTGCTATAGTGGGAGGTTAAAATTTCATGTTCTGAAGCTTCCCTGAAAAGTTATGGCACAATGCACAAAAACGCTTTTCAGCCTGAGATAAGGTGGGTTTCGGAACGCCAAACATAAAAGTGTTGATAACTTTCGAAAATCACTTCAGACAGCTTAGATTTGATGTGCACCTACTAGAAAGACCCTTTCTGCTATAGTGGGAGGTTAAAATTTCATGTTCTGAAGCTTCCCTGAAAAGTTATGGCACAATGCACAAAAACGCTTTTCAGCCTGAGATAAGGTGGGTTTCGGAACGCCAAACATAAAAGTGTTAATAACTTTGGAAAAACACTTCAGACAGTTTAGATTTGATGTGCAACTACTAGAAAGACCCTTTCTGCTATAGTGGGAGGTTAAAATTTCATGTTCTGAAGCTTCCCTGAAAAGTTATGGCACAATGCACAAAAACGCCTTTCAGCCTGAGATAAGGTGGGTTTCGGAACGCCAAACATAAAAAGTGTTAATAACTTTGGAAAAACACTTCAGACAGTTTAGATTTGATGTGCAACTACTAGAAAGACCCTTTCTGCTATAGTGGGAGGTTAAAATTTCATGTTCTGAAGCTTCCCTGAAAAGTTATGGCACAATGCACAAAAACGCTTTTCAGGCTGAGATAAGGTGGGTTTCGGAACGCCAAACATAAAAGTGTTGATAACTTTTGAAAAACACTTCAGACAGCTTAGATTTGATGTGCAACTACTAGAAAGACCCTTTCTGCTATAGTGGGAGGTTAAAATTTCATGTTCTGAAGCTTCCCTGAAAAGTTATGGCACAATGCACAAAAACGCTTTTCAGCCTGCGATAAGGTGGGTTTCGGAACGGCAAACATAAAAGTGTTGATAACTTTCGAAAATCACTTCAGACAGCTTAGATTTGATGTGCACCTACTAGAAAGACCCTTTCTGCTATAGTGGGAGGTTAAAATTTCATGTTCTGAAGCTTCCCTGAAAAGTTATGGCACAATGCACAAAAACGCTTTTCAGCCTGAGATAAGGTGGGTTTCGGAACGCCAAACATAAAAGTGTTGATAACTTTGGAAAAACACTTCAGACAGTTTTGATTTGATGTGCAACTACTAGAAAGACCCTTTCTGCTATAGTGGGAGGTTAAAATTTCATGTTCTGAAGCTTCCCTGAAAAGTTATGGCACAATGCACAAAAACGCCTTTCAGCCTGAGATAAGGTGGGTTTCGGAACGCCAAACATAAAAGTGTTAATAACTTTGGAAAAACACTTCAGACAGTTTAGATTTTATGTGCAACTACTAGAAAGACCCTTTCTGCTATAGTGGGAGGTTAAAATTTCATGTTCTGAAGCTTCCCTGAAAAGTTATGGCACAATGCACAAAAACGCTTTTCAGCCTGAGATAAGGTGGGTTTCGGAACGCCAAACATAAAAGTGTTGATAACTTTGGAAAAACACTTCAGACAGCTTAGATTTGATGTGCACCTACTAGAAAGACCCTTTCTGCTATAGTGGGAGGTTAAAATTTCATGTTCTGAAGCTTCCCTGAAAAGTTATGGCACAATGCGTAAAAACGCTTTTCACCCTGAGATAAGGTGGGTTTCGGAACGCCAAACATAAAAGTGTTAATAACTTTGGAAAAACACTTCAGACAGTTTAGATTTGATGTGCAACTACTAGAAAGACCCTTTCTGCTATAGTGGGAGGTTAAAATTTCATGTTCTGAAGCTTCCCTGAAAAGTTATGGCACAATGCACAAAAACGCTTTTCAGCCTGAGATAAGGTGGGTTTCGGAACGCCAAACATAAAAGTGTTGATAACTTTCGAAAAACACTTCAGACAGTTTAGATTTGATGTGCACCTACTAGAAAGACCCTTTCTGCTATAGTGGGAGGTTAAAATTTCATGTTCTGAAGCTTCCCTGAAAAGTTATGGCACAATGCACAAAAACGCTTTTCAGCCTGAGATAAGGTGGGTTTCGGAACGCCAAACATAAAAGTGTTAATAACTTTGGAAAAACACTTCAGACAGTTTAGATTTGATGTGCAACTACTAGAAAGACCCTTTCTGCTATAGTGGGAGGTTAAAATTTCATGTTCTGAAGCTTCCCTGAAAAGTTATGGCACAATGCACAAAAACGCTTTTCAGCCTGAGATAAGGTGGGTTTCGGAACGCCAAACATAAAAGTGTTAATAACTTTGGAAAAACACTTCAGACAGTTTAGATTTGATGTGCAACTACTAGAAAGACCCTTTCTGCTATAGTGGGAGGTTAAAATTTCATGTTCTGAAGCTTCCCTGAAAAGTTATGGCACAATGCACAAAAACGCTTTTCAGCCTGAGATACGGTGGGTTTCGGAACGCCAAACATAAAAGTGTTGATAACTTTCGAAAAACACTTCAGACAGCTTAGATTTGATGTGCACCTACTAGAAAGACCCTTTCTGCTATTGTGGGAGGTTAAAATTTCATGTTCTGAAGCTTCCCTGAAAAGTTATGGCACAATGCACAAAAACGCTTTTCAGCCTGAGATAAGGTGGGTTTCGGAACGCCAAACATAAAAGTGTTAATATCTTTGGAAAAACACTTCAGACAGTTTAGATTTGATGTGCAACTACTAGAAAGACCCTTTCTGCTATAGTGGGAGGTTAAAATTTCATGTTCCGAAGCTTCCCTGAAAAGTTATGGCACAATGCACAAAAACGCTTTTCAGCCTGAGATAAGGTGGGTTTCGGAACGCCAAACATAAAAGTGTTAATAACTTTGGAAAAACACTTCAGACAGTTTAGATTTGATGTGCAACTACTAGAAAGACCCTTTCTGCTATAGTGGGAGGTTAAAATTTCATGTTCTGAAGCTTCCCTGAAAAGTTATGGCACAATGCACAAAAACGCTTTTCAGCCTGAGATAAGGTGGGTTTCGGAACGCCAAACATAAAAGTGTTAATATCTTTGGAAAAACACTTCAGACAGTTTAGATTTGATGTGCACCTACTAGAAAGACCCTTTCTGCTATAGTGGGAGGTTAAAATTTCATGTTCTGAAGCTTCCCTGAAAAGTTATGGCACAATGCACAAAAACGCTTTTCAGCCTGAGATAAGGTGGGTTTCGGAACGCCAAACATAAAAGTGTTGATAACTTTCGAAAAACACTTCAGACAGCTTAGATTTGATGTGCACCTACTAGAAAGACCCTTTCTGCTATAGTGGGAGGTTAAAATTTCATGTTCTGAAGCTTCCCTGAAAAGTTATGGCACAATGCACAAAAACGCTTTTCAGCCTGAGATAAGGTGGGTTTCGGAACGCCAAACATAAAAGTGTTAATAACTTTGGAAAAACACTTCAGACAGTTTAGATTTGATGTGCAACTACTAGAAAGACCCTTTCTGCTATAGTAGGAGGTTAAAATTTCATGTTCTGAAGCTTCCCTGAAAAGTTATGGCACAATGCACAAAAACGCTTTTCAGCCTGAGATAAGGTGGGTTTCGGAACGCCAAACATAAAAGTGTTAATAACTTTGGAAAAACACTTCAGACAGTTTAGATTTGATGTGCAACTACAAGAAAGACCCTTTCTGCTATAGTGGGAGGTTAAAATTTCATGTTCTGAAGCTTCCCTGAAAAGTTATGGCACAATGCACAAAAACGCTTTTCAGGCTGAGATAAGGTGGGTTTCGGAACGCCAAACATAAAAGTGTTGATAACTTTTGAAAAACACTTCAGACAGCTTAGATTTGATGTGCAACTACTAGAAAGACCCTTTCTGCTATAGTGGGAGGTTAAAATTTCATGTTCTGAAGCTTCCCTGAAAAGTTATGGCACAATGCACAAAAACGCTTTTCAGCCTGAGATAAGGTGGGTTTCGGAACGCCAAACATAAAAGTGTTGATAACTTTCGAAAATCACTTCAGACAGCTTAGATTTGATGTGCACCTACTAGAAAGACCCTTTCTGCTATAGTGGGAGGTTAAAATTTCATGTTCTGAAGCTTCCCTGAAAAGTTATGGCACAATGCACAAAAACGCTTTTCAGCCTGAGATAAGGTGGGTTTCGGAACGCCAAACATAAAAGTGTTAATAACTTTGGAAAAACACTTCAGACAGTTTAGATTTGATGTGCAACTACTAGAAAGACCCTTTCTGCTATAGTGGGAGGTTAAAATTTCATGTTCTGAAGCTTCCCTGAAAAGTTATGGCACAATGCACAAAAACGCCTTTCAGCCTGAGATAAGGTGGGTTTCGGAACGCCAAACATAAAAAGTGTTAATAACTTTGGAAAAACACTTCAGACAGTTTAGATTTGATGTGCAACTACTAGAAAGACCCTTTCTGCTATAGTGGGAGGTTAAAATTTCATGTTCTGAAGCTTCCCTGAAAAGTTATGGCACAATGCACAAAAACGCTTTTCAGGCTGAGATAAGGTGGGTTTCGGAACGCCAAACATAAAAGTGTTGATAACTTTTGAAAAACACTTCAGACAGCTTAGATTTGATGTGCAACTACTAGAAAGACCCTTTCTGCTATAGTGGGAGGTTAAAATTTCATGTTCTGAAGCTTCCCTGAAAAGTTATGGCACAATGCACAAAAACGCTTTTCAGCCTGCGATAAGGTGGGTTTCGGAACGGCAAACATAAAAGTGTTGATAACTTTCGAAAATCACTTCAGACAGCTTAGATTTGATGTGCACCTACTAGAAAGACCCTTTCTGCTATAGTGGGAGGTTAAAATTTCATGTTCTGAAGCTTCCCTGAAAAGTTATGGCACAATGCACAAAAACGCTTTTCAGCCTGAGATAAGGTGGGTTTCGGAACGCCAAACATAAAAGTGTTGATAACTTTGGAAAAACACTTCAGACAGTTTTGATTTGATGTGCAACTACTAGAAAGACCCTTTCTGCTATAGTGGGAGGTTAAAATTTCATGTTCTGAAGCTTCCCTGAAAAGTTATGGCACAATGCACAAAAACGCCTTTCAGCCTGAGATAAGGTGGGTTTCGGAACGCCAAACATAAAAGTGTTAATAACTTTGGAAAAACACTTCAGACAGTTTAGATTTTATGTGCAACTACTAGAAAGACCCTTTCTGCTATAGTGGGAGGTTAAAATTTCATGTTCTGAAGCTTCCCTGAAAAGTTATGGCACAATGCACAAAAACGCTTTTCAGCCTGAGATAAGGTGGGTTTCGGAACGCCAAACATAAAAGTGTTGATAACTTTGGAAAAACACTTCAGACAGCTTAGATTTGATGTGCACCTACTAGAAAGACCCTTTCTGCTATAGTGGGAGGTTAAAATTTCATGTTCTGAAGCTTCCCTGAAAAGTTATGGCACAATGCGTAAAAACGCTTTTCACCCTGAGATAAGGTGGGTTTCGGAACGCCAAACATAAAAGTGTTAATAACTTTGGAAAAACACTTCAGACAGTTTAGATTTGATGTGCAACTACTAGAAAGACCCTTTCTGCTATAGTGGGAGGTTAAAATTTCATGTTCTGAAGCTTCCCTGAAAAGTTATGGCACAATGCACAAAAACGCTTTTCAGCCTGAGATAAGGTGGGTTTCGGAACGCCAAACATAAAAGTGTTGATAACTTTCGAAAAACACTTCAGACAGTTTAGATTTGATGTGCACCTACTAGAAAGACCCTTTCTGCTATAGTGGGAGGTTAAAATTTCATGTTCTGAAGCTTCCCTGAAAAGTTATGGCACAATGCACAAAAACGCTTTTCAGCCTGAGATAAGGTGGGTTTCGGAACGCCAAACATAAAAGTGTTAATAACTTTGGAAAAACACTTCAGACAGTTTAGATTTGATGTGCAACTACTAGAAAGACCCTTTCTGCTATAGTGGGAGGTTAAAATTTCATGTTCTGAAGCTTCCCTGAAAAGTTATGGCACAATGCACAAAAACGCTTTTCAGCCTGAGATAAGGTGGGTTTCGGAACGCCAAACATAAAAGTGTTAATAACTTTGGAAAAACACTTCAGACAGTTTAGATTTGATGTGCAACTACTAGAAAGACCCTTTCTGCTATAGTGGGAGGTTAAAATTTCATGTTCTGAAGCTTCCCTGAAAAGTTATGGCACAATGCACAAAAACGCTTTTCAGCCTGAGATACGGTGGGTTTCGGAACGCCAAACATAAAAGTGTTGATAACTTTCGAAAAACACTTCAGACAGCTTAGATTTGATGTGCACCTACTAGAAAGACCCTTTCTGCTATTGTGGGAGGTTAAAATTTCATGTTCTGAAGCTTCCCTGAAAAGTTATGGCACAATGCACAAAAACGCTTTTCAGCCTGAGATAAGGTGGGTTTCGGATGGCCAAACATAAAAGTGTTGATAACTTTCGAAAATCACTTCAGACAGTTTAGATTTGATGTGCACCTACTAGAAAGACCCTTTCTGCTATAGTGGGAGGTTAAAATTTCATGTTCTGAAGCTTCCCTGAAAAGTTATGGCACAATGCACAAAAACGCTTTTCAGCCTGAGATAAGGTGGGTTTCGGAACGCCAAACATAAAAGTGTTGATAACTTTCGAAAAACACTTCAGACAGCTTAGATTTGATGTGCACCTACTAGAAAGACCCTTTCTGCTATAGTAGGAGGTTAAAATTTCATGTTCTGAAGCTTCCCTGAAAAGTTATGGCACAATGCACAAAAACGCTTTTCAGCCTGAGATAAGGTGGGTTTCGGAACGCCAAACATAAAAGTGTTAATAACTTTGGAAAAACACTTCAGACAGTTTAGATTTGATGTGCAACTACTAGAAAGACCCTTTCTGCTATAGTGGGAGGTTAAAATTTCATGTTCTGAAGCTTCCCTGAAAAGTTATGGCACAATGCACAAAAACGCTTTTCAGCCTGAGATAAGGTGGGTTTCGGAACGGCAAACATAAAAGTGTTGATAACTTTCAAAAATCACTTCAGACAGCTTAGATTTGATGTGCACCTACTAGAAAGACCCTTTCTGCTATAGTGGGAGGTTAAAATTTCATGTTCTGAAGCTTCCCTGAAAAGTTATGGCACAATGCACAAAAACGCTTTTCAGCCTGAGATAAGGTGGGTTTCGGAACGCCAAACATAAAAGTGTTGATAACTTTGGAAAAACACTTCAGACAGTTTAGATTTGATGTGCAACTACTAGAAAGACCCTTTCTGCTATAGTGGGAGGTTAAAATTTCATGTTCTGAAGCTTCCCTGAAAAGTTATGGCACAATGCACAAAAACGCCTTTCAGCCTGAGATAAGGTGGGTTTCGGAACGCCAAACATAAAAGTGTTAATAACTTTGGAAAAACACTTCAGACAGTTTAGATTTGATGTGCAACTACTAGAAAGACCCTTTCTGCTATAGTGGGAGGTTAAAATTTCATGTTCTGAAGCTTCCCTGAAAAGTTATGGCACAATGCACAAAAACGCTTTTCAGCCTGAGATAAGGTGGGTTTCGGAACGCCAAACATAAAAGTGTTGATAACTTTGGAAAAACACTTCAGACAGCTTAGATTTGATGTGCACCTACTAGAAAGACCCTTTCTGCTATAGTGGGAGGTTAAAATTTCATGTTCTGAAGCTTCCCTGAAAAGTTATGGCACAATGCGTAAAAACGCTTTTCACCCTGAGATAAGGTGGGTTTCGGAACGCCAAACATAAAAGTGTTAATAACTTTGGAAAAACACTTCAGACAGTTTAGATTTGATGTGCAACTACTAGAAAGACCCTTTCTGCTATAGTGGGAGGTTAAAATTTCATGTTCTGAAGCTTCCCTGAAAAGTTATGGCACAATGCACAAAAACGCTTTTCAGCCTGAGATAAGGTGGGTTTCGGAACGCCAAACATAAATGTGTTGATAACTTTCGAAAAACACTTCAGACAGTTTAGATTTGATGTGCACCTACTAGAAAGACCCTTTCTGCTATAGTGGGAGGTTAAAATTTCATGTTCTGAAGCTTCCCTGAAAAGTTATGGCACAATGCACAAAAACGCTTTTCAGCCTGAGATAAGGTGGGTTTCGGAACGCCAAACATAAAAGTGTTAGTAACTTTGGAAAAACACTTCAGACAGTTTAGATTTGATGTGCAACTACTAGAAAGACCCTTTCTGCTATAGGAGGAGGTTAAAATTTCATGTTCTGAAGCTTCCCTGAAAAGTTATGGCACAATGCACAAAAACGCTTTTCAGCCTGAGATAAGGTGGGTTTCGGAACGCCAAACATAAAAGTGTTGATAACTTTCGAAAAACACTTCAGAGAGCTTAGATTTGATGTGCACCTACTAGAAAGACCCTTTCTGCTATAGTGGGAGGTTAAAATTTCATGTTCTGAAGCTTCCCTGAAAAGTTATGGCACAATGCGTAAAAACGCTTTTCAGCCTGAGATAAGGTGGGTTTCGGAACGCCAAACATAAAAGTGTTGATAACTTTGGAAAAACACTTCAGACAGTTTAGATTTGATGTGCAACTACTAGAAAGACCCTTTCTGCTATAGTGGGGGGTTAAAATTTCATGTTCTGAAGCTTCCCTGAAAAGTTATGGCACAATGCACAAAAACGCTTTTCAGCCTGAGATAAGGTGGGTTTCGGAACGCCAAACATAAAAGTGTTAATAACTTTGGAAAAACACTTCAGACAGTTTAGATTTGATGTGCAACTACTAGAAAGACCCTTTCTGCTATAGTGGGAGGTTAAAATTTCATGTTCTGAAGCTTCCCTGAAAAGTTATGGCACAATGCACAAAAACGCTTTTCAGCCTGAGATAAGGTGGGTTTCGGAACGCCAAACATAAAAGTGTTAATAACTTTGGAAAAACACTTCAGACAGTTTAGATTTGATGTGCAACTACTAGAAAGACCCTTTCTGCTATAGTGGGAGGTTAAAATTTCATGTTCTGAAGCTTCCCTGAAAAGTTATGGCACAATGCACAAAAACGCTTTTCAGCCTGAGATAAGGTGGGTTTCGGAACGCCAAACATAAAAGTGTTGATAACTTTCGAAAAACACTTCAGACAGTTTAGATTTGATGTGCACCTACTAGAAAGACCCTTTCTGCTATAGTGGGAGGTTAAAATTTCATGTTCTGAAGCTTCCCTGAAAAGTTATGGCACAATGCACAAAAACGCTTTTCAGCCTGAGATAAGGTGGGTTTCGGAACGCCAAACATAAAAGTGTTGATAACTTTCGAAAAACACTTCAGAGAGCTTAGATTTGATGTGCACCTACTAGAAAGACCCTTTCTGCTATAGTGGGAGGTTAAAATTTCATGTTCTGAAGCTTCCCTGAAAAGTTATGGCACAATGCGTAAAAACGCTTTTCAGCCTGAGATAAGGTGGGTTTCGGAACGCCAAACATAAAAGTGTTGATAACTTTGGAAAAACACTTCAGACAGTTTAGATTTGATGTGCAACTACTAGAAAGACCCTTTCTGCTATAGTGGGGGGTTAAAATTTCATGTTCTGAAGCTTCCCTGAAAAGTTATGGCACAATGCACAAAAACGCTTTTCAGCCTGAGATAAGGTGGGTTTCGGAACGCCAAACATAAAAGTGTTAATAACTTTGGAAAAAC